>NC_092046.1:46126399-46452196 GCF_003086295.3 Arachis hypogaea | reverse complement strand
AAGAAAAACTAAAGATCAAACAAGAAAAATAAATAAGAACAACTTGAAGATTAAGAAAGAACTAAGAACATATAATTCGAAAAATTGAAAGAAAAATAAAATCTTGCAATTGACACCAAACTTAAAACATAAAACTAAACTCAAACAGAAGACTAAATAATGAGGTTATTGGTTTTAAAAATTTTCGAAAATAACTTAGAAAAAGAAAATAAGGATTTTAAAATTTTAACCAAAAACAATAATAGAAGACTCAATTTTAGTGACTTTAAATAAAAAAAGTTAAATTTTTCCTAATCTAAGTAACAAAATAAACTGTCAGTTGTCCAAACTCGAACAATCCCCGGCAACGGCACCAAAAACTTGGTGCACAAAATTGTGATTACACTTTTCACAACTCCGCACAACTAACCAGCAAGTGCACTGGGTCGTCCAAGTACTACCTTACGTGAGTAAGGGTCGATCCCACGGAGATTATCGGCTTGAAGCAAGCTATGGTTATTTTGTAAATCTTAGTCAGGAGATTAATGATAAGAGTGATTGTATTTATGAAAAATAAATAACAAGAAATAAATAGTACTTGTGATTCAGTAATGAGAAATAGGCTGAGGTTCCAGAGATGCTCTGTCATCTGAATCTTTGCTTTCCTACTGTCTTCGTCTCCAAACACACATGGCTTCCTTCAATGGAAATCTTTATGATCCTCTCGGATGAAAAATACCAGGTACGATCTCTGCACGGCTAATCAACTGTAGAATTTTTTGTCTCGGATGAAAAATACCATGTACAGCTACCGCACGGCTAATCATCTGTCGGTTCTCACTAGCGTCGGAATAGGACCCTTGTCCTTTTGCACACTGTCACTGTGCCCAACATTTGCAGGTTTGAAGCTCGTCACAGTCATCCTTTTCCAAATCCTACTCGGAATACCACAGACAAGGTTTAGACTTTCCTGATCCCAGGAATGCTGCCAATTGGTTCTAGCCTATACCACGAAGGTTCTGATCTCACGGACTCGGTCCGTGGATTAGAGACCCAAGAGATACGCACTCAAGCTGTCGCCCAATGACTACGTTGAGCTCAGATAAAACAGAAGTGGTTGTCAGACACGCGTTCATAGGATGGAGAATAATGATGAGTGTCACGGATCATATCATTCTCTAAATTGAAGTACGAGTGAGTATCTTAGAATAGAATCAAGCGTGATTGGATAGAAAACAACAGTAATTGCATTAATCCATTGAAACACAGCAGAGCTCCTCACCCCCACCTATGGGGTTTAGAGGCTCATCCTGTAGAAGATACAAATTCAAATGTAAAAAATGTCATAAGGTACAAAATGAATCTTTAAAAGTAGTTTTTACACTAAGCTATTAACTTAGGTTTATAGAAAATGAGTAACTAAGTGCAGATAGTGCAGAAATCTACTTTCGGGACCCACTTGGTGAGTGTTTAGGCTGATCTTTCAAGCTTTCACGTGCATATGCCTAAAGCTGGTGTTAAACGCCACCCTGGGTGCCAAAATGGGCGTTTAACGCCAAGAATTATGCCAGTTCTGGCGTTTTACGCCAGAAAGTTTTAGGCTGGCTTTGAATGCCAGTTTGGCCCATCAAATAACGGGAAAAGTATAGACTATTATATATTTCTGGGAAGCCCAAGATGTCTACTTTCCAACGCAATTGAGAGCGTGTCAATTAGGCTTATGTAGCTCCAGAAAATCCACTTCGAGTGCAGGAGGGTCAGAATCCAACAGCATCTGCAGTCCTTTTTCAGCCTCTAAATCAGATTTTTGCTCAGGTCCCTCAATTTCAGCCAGAAAATACCTGAAATTATAGAAAAGCACACAAACTCATAGTAAAGTCCAGAAATGTGATTTTTGAATAAAAACTAAAAAAAATATAATAAAAAGTGACTAAATCATACTAAAAACTATGTAAAAACAATGCCAAAAATGGTATAAATAATCCGCTCATCAATGTGTCAGTGAGAATTCAGATTGCTCACCACCCAAGTAAAAAAATGATGATCAACAAGAAGACAGGTGCAAAAGCAAGGTTTGGGACCCCGAAATTCATTCTAGCAATCAACACTCTTGGGGCCATGTCACTTGCTTTGATTTGCTTAAAGGCTTTATGTGCCTAGTATGGGATCCCGAAGGTTATTGGAGTTGCAAAAATTGGTGGAGATTCTGGAATGAGTTCAAGCACAAGCCACCATGACAAGGAGCTCGCCAAATGTCCAACTTAAGGACTTAAACTAAAAGTGCTAGGTGGGAGACAACCCACTATGGTATGATCTTTCATTTTTATTCTTAGTTTTATTCTATTTTATTTTTATTAGTGTTCATTCATAATTTCTGCATATTCATCTGCATGCTGCATTTTGCATTCTGCATAAAAAAATAAAAAAAAAAATATGGGGATCGACGCGCCAGCGCCTGGTGCACATCCGCGTCCTTTGTGGATACGAAATGGGTTACATTGAACAGAGAGTGGCGCGGGAGCTGGGCGAGAAACGTGCCTTAGGCACCATCTAGTCTACGCGCACGCATACTGTACGCGTGCACGCCATTCCCACTCTTGGCGACCCACGCGTCCGCGCCTAAGGCGCGTCCGCGTGGTTGGGGAAATCGGCGTAAAACCATATTTTACCCGAGAGTTGTGCGAGCGCGGGGCTGGACTCGCGCCCACGGCACAACTTGACGCACGAGTCTGCGCACTGCGCGCTTCCGCGTCCTCTCCCCTCTCGCAATGCACACGTACGCGTGCTGCCCGCGTGCGCGTTGCTTGCGTCGCCAGCTTTCAAATTTCTCTCCTGCCTTCTCATCCTTATTCTCTTTCATTCTCTTTTACATGCTACATCTGCATACTTTCTTTCATTGCATTTTAATTTTATTCATATTTTTATCTCCTTTTCTAATTTCCTATCTTACCATTGATGTTAAATGTTCTTATTCAACTATGCATCTTGAATTATTTTAGTGCTTCGTGACTTGTTTTAAACTGTTGGGTGTTATTAATTATAAGTCAATGTTAATTTTTATAATACTGGTATTCCTTTTGCATTGACATGAGCTTATACTATCTTGCATTACCTACACTCTCTTCCCCTTTGTTGTAATTTTTGCACTATTGATATGCCATTTGCTTCTACTGTCTTCTCTCTTGCATGTTGTAGCTACCATGTAATTAAGACCCTCATTATTTGGCATTAACCAACCCATGTTTTATTTGTTTTTTTATCTTTCTTTCTGGGTTACCTTTCTTCCTTTTTCTCTTCTTTCAGGATGGCCACCAGGAAGGGAACCAGAAGACGTTTACATGGGGCGACAGACAAGTCCATCTGCACAATCTATAGAGAAAAGTATCAGTTGGAGCAACCCCATCCACTTGCACTTCTTAGCATGCACCGAGGACGGTGCAATCTTTAAGTGTGGGGAGGTCAATACCGACTTCCATGGGTTAGTTATTTCCTATTTCAACACCAATGTTTTATTTTCTTTGTTAGTTCATTGTTGCATTTGCATGTTTGATTGCATGCTTGCTTGATTTTGTGCATATTTTACCACTACTTGGTTGAAGTAATATTTTCTTTTTCAAGAAACTTTTTATAGCATTTCACTAATTTAAATTAAATTTTTTTATTAAACTTGCTTGAAGAAATTTTATTTTGGAACATGGTTCAGAGCTCGAACACACAAAACCAGTGAGATTTTGAGCCTATTTGATTGTTGCATTTTATCAACCAATGTTTTATTTTGGTGTGTATTGTTCTCTCTAAAATTGTGATCTTTGTCTTGCTTAATTCTATATTTTCATTGTTTGATGTATGCATACACTTATATGATTGAGGCCTTTGTTCACTATAGCTCACATACCCATATGGCCTTAACCTTTTCATTATCCTTTGCAAACCAAAGTTGGGCCTATTTTACCCCATTTGTTCTTTATTTTAGCACATTATTAACTCTAAGCGGAAAACAATAATGTCCTTAATTTGAATCCTTGGTTAGCTTAGACTAGTGAGAGTGCTCATGATTTAAGTATGGGGAAATTGGGTTAGAAATATTTGGTTTGGGAATTGAGTATGTTAGACTTTTATGAAACTGTGAAAAAGAATGTTGAGGGCATGTTCATGCATTCAATACCTTAATCATATGCATTGAGGAAAAAAAACAAAAGAAAAGAAAAAAGAAAAAAAAAAAAATAATGATGAGAAAAAGAAAAGAAAAAAAAGGAGAGCAAATAATAAAAGGGGACAAAATAACTCAAGTGAAATAATAATATCAATGCATAGGAGTTGTACTTAAATTTGGGATGCATGAATATGTGGTAAACACAGTTAATGGGTAGTTAGATTTTGCATTGTAATTACATGGATTGTCTTAGGTTAGGTGGTAAGTTTAGGCTAATTAAGGATTCAGATTTTAGTCCACTTGACCAAATACAATCCTACCTTGACCCTAACCCCATTACAACCCTTGAAAAGACCTCTTGATATATGTATTTGTGCATTAAATTTCTGTTGATTGGTAGAAGAAGAGCAAGCCTTAGAAAGCAAGATTAGTAGAGAATTGAGAGAATCGAACCTTAAACACTTGAATGATTAGAGTGTATACACTTCCGGTGAGGGTTCGATGCTCGATTCTTTGTTCCCGGCTTTCATGAGCTATTTTCTTCTGCAAGTCTATTTGTACTTCATTTTTATGATTTGAATTAGTCAAATCCAGTTTATATTTGTTCTTGAAATGTTTATTTACTTTTAACCAAGTAGGTAGAAGCATTTCACATTTAGTTGCATTCATATAGATAGGTTGCATTTCATACATTCTACCATTCCTCTTCACTCTCTTGTAGTTTCTCTTGAGCTTAGCATGAGGACATGCTAATGTTTAAGTGTGGGGAGATTGATAAACCACTATTTTACGGTTTATCTTGTGCTCAATAGAGTGGATTTTATCCACTAAACTCGCACTTATTCATATAATTCGCATGTTTTACATTTTCCTTTCCGATTTTGTGCTATGATTGAAAACATGCTTCTTTGGCCTTAAATTCTCTATGTTTAATCCCCTCTTATTACCATTCGATGCCGTGATATGTGTGTTAAGTGATTTCAAGGTTTATAGGGCAGGAATGGCTTAGAGGATGGAAAGGAAGCATGCAAAAGTGGAAAGAATACAAGAAGTTGAAGGAATTGCTAATGCTGTCAACCCTAACCTCTTCACACTCAATCGATCATAACTTGAGCTACAAAGGTCCAAATGAGGCAGTTTTAATTGCGTTGAAAAGCTAACATCTGGGGCTTTAAAATGATATATAATTTGCCATCGTGGTCATGCAGCTAGGCAACACGCATGCGCACATTGGCGAAAAGTCCATCGGCATGCACGCGCACCTGACGCGTACGCGTGACATGCGCGACATACTGCTGGGCTGTTTTTGACCCAGTTCTCGGCCCAGAAAATACAGATTAGAGGCTGCAGAGTGGAAGAATGAGGAGACACTTCTCATTATTCACAAATTTAGGTTTTAGATGTAGTTTCTAGAGAGAGGCTCTCTCATCTCTCTAGGTTTTAGGATTTCTCTTAGTTTTAGGTTTATTTCTTCTCAATTCCAGTTTCAATGTTTCTTTAATTTAGTTTCTCTTCTACTTTTATTTATTCTAGTGCTTTAGTTCATCTATTTCTCTTGTTAATTACTTATGTTGCCAATTTGGCTTATGAACTCTTTATGTTAGATTTGAATTTCTTATTTAATGTAAATTGAGGTATTTTATATTTAATTTAGATTTTTACATTCTTAGCTTGAATTGATTAATTGGAGATGCTTGAGTTATCAAACTCCTATATTGATTGATAATTGAGACTTGCTAATTGACTTGAATTCCACTAACTCTAGTCTTTCCTTGGGAGTTGACT
Source organism: Arachis hypogaea (assembly GCF_003086295.3). Taxonomy (NCBI): domain Eukaryota; kingdom Viridiplantae; phylum Streptophyta; class Magnoliopsida; order Fabales; family Fabaceae; genus Arachis; species Arachis hypogaea. The sequence goes on along the minus strand of NC_092046.1, from coordinate 46,446,279 downwards.
AGGACTTGAGGATTCATATTGATTCATCCACTTGACCTTCCTTCATAGTTAGAGGATAACCAAGTGGGAGCAACGAACAATTCTCATCACAATTGATAAGGATAACTAGGATAGGACGTCCAGTTTTCATACCTTGCTAAGAGTTTTCTTAATTATTAATTTACTTTCTTGCAATTTATTTTTCTTGTTCCTTATTCAAAATCCCCAAAAAGATAATCTTCCATAACCAATAATAATTACACCTCCTTGTAATTCCTTGAGAGACGACCTGAGGTTTGAATACTTCGGTTATTATTTTTATTGGGTTTGCTTTAGTGACAAACAAGTTTTTGTACGAAAGGATTCTTTCTTGGTTTAGAAACTATACTTTCAACGAGAATATATTTGTGAAATTCTTTACTAGCAAAAAGTCCGTTCGTCAACCTAAAGGCTGGAAGGACAAGAAAGTCCCAACTGAAGGCCTCTCACCTGGCATGAGAGTTGTCTTCACTAAGAATCCAGTCCTACCACACACAGTGAGCCGTGTCCTATCTCTGGAGCATGTAGAGCTCATTCATGAGAGGACAGGTAGAAAATTCACTGTCAGGGGCGAAAATCTGAGCCCATACTCTCCTCCATAAGGAGATAAAGGTTAAGCTAGTGACTTTAAAAGAGCGCTTGTTGGGAGGCAACCCAACTTTACGCAACCTTATTTATTTTATTTTCATTTTGTTTTTCTTTCAGTCTTAGAGTCATGATCATGTGCATCAGTCCAGAGACGGAATTCACAGCAGTGAAAACAGAACACTCCGGAAAGAGTGTTAAAGTTGAAATGCCAGTGGGGAAGCCCTCACTGGGCATTCAACGCCCCAAGAGGAGAGCATTGTTGGCGTTGAACACCATCCAGGGAGCAGCCCCTGGGCATTCAAACGCCAGTATAGAGAAGCAGAGAATCTGGAATTCTCTAGCTTCTCAAGAATTGTGGGTCCCACAGAATCTTCACCTATCCTACCTGCCCCACTTAACCCCACCTACTTTCCCACTTTTCCATACACACTTCCCTAAAAACCCTAGCCCAATCACATCCATTTCATTTCCCCAAACCATCATAACTCCTACCCAAACCCACCCTATGGCCGAACCCAAGCCCTACCCACTCCTATAAATACCCCTCTCCATCACCCTTCATACACACACCTCTCATACACTAATATCCCCCACAAGGCCGAGCCCTCTCTCTTCCTCTCCCTCTCTCTATTTTCTTCTTCTTCTACTCCATTCTTCTATTTTTTGCTCGAGGACGAGCAAAGTTTTAAGTTTGGTGTTGGAAAAGCATAGGTTTTTTCTTTTCATTACCATTCATGGCACCCAAGGTTGGAGACTCCTCTAAAAAGAGGAAAGAAAAGGCAGTAGCCAATCCCTCTGAATCTTGGGAGATGGAGAGATTCATCACCAAAGCCTACCAAGACTACTTCTATGAAGTAGTGACTGAGAAGAAAGTGATCCCTGAGGTCCCTTTCATTGTCAAGAATAATTAGTATCCGAAAATCCGAAGAGAGATTCGGAGAAGAGGTTGGGAAGTCCTAACCAACCGCATCCAAGAGGTTGGGATTCTCATGGTGCAAGAGTTCTATGCTAATGCATAGGTTACCAAAAACTATGACACTAGTGTGAACCCAAATCCAAGGAATTAGACCACCATGATCTGAGGAAGAATCTTAGATTTCAGCCTGGAAAGTGTGAGGTTGGCGTTCAACTTGCATATATTGCAACGAGATCCTCATCCTTACACTAGGAGAGTCAACCATGATCAGAGATTGGATTAAGTGCTCTCAGATATCTGTGTAGAAGGCGCACAGTAGAAAAAGGGATTTCCAAAGCAAGCCCATTCAGTTAAGAAGGGTTGACCTAAAGCCCATAGCTAGAGGATGGTTGGAATTCATCCAAGGATCCATCATCCCTACTAGCAACAGGTCAGAAGTGACTGTTGATAGGGTCATCATGATTTATTACATCATGATTGAAACTGAGGTGGAAGTTCATAAGGTGATTCCTCAAGAACTGTACAAGGTAGTTGAGAAGCCTCACACCAATGCTAGGTTAGCATTTCCACACCTCATTTGTCACCTATGCAATTCAGCTAGAATTGTCATCAATGGAGATGTCTCTATTGGGGACGATAAGCCCATCACTAAGAAGCGAATGGAGCAAACCAGAGAGCATGCATAAGAGCCTGTGCATCCGCCTCATCATGAGATCCCTGAGATGCCTCAAGGGATGTATTTTTCTCCCCAAAGCTATTGGAATCAATGGCAAACTTTTCTTGGAAAATTGAGCACTAACATGGAGCAATTGAGGATAGAGCATCAAGGCCATGCCACCACCCTCAATGAAATAAGATAAGACCAAATAGCCATAAGGGAAGACCAAAGGACTATGAGGGAAGAGCAACAAAGGCAAATGGATGACATAGAAGAGATCAAGCATTACATTGAATTCTCAAGGAGGAGCACCAAACGCCACCATTAAAGGTGGACTTGTTCTCTTTTATCCTTTTCCTGTTATTTTTTTTTATTTCCTGTCTGTTTATTTATCTGTTTCCTTGTCCTAGTTATGTGATCATTTGCATTGATGTCTTAAAAGTTATAAAATATTCCATATATCTCTTACCTTGCTTAAATGAAAATTTTTATTGAAAAGAACTAAGAGATGCACGAATTTCAAATTTAAAATAAGATTAGTTTAATTATGTTGATGTGGTGTCACTTGATTTTGTTTTTTGAATGTATGAAATAAACAGTGCATATTTGAAGTTGAAATTTATGAATGTTGGCTCTTGAAAGAATAAGGAAAAAGGAAAAATATTATTGATAATCTGAAAAATCTGAAAATTGATTCTTGAAGCAAGAAAAAGCAGCAAAAAGCAAACGAAAAAGCATGTTGCAAAAGAAAAAAAATAGATGCATGCGAAAAAGAAAGAAAAAAATGGTGAAAAAGAAAAAGAAAAAAATAAAAAGTAGAAAAATCCATTACTGCCCAAAAATGCAAGAAAATGAGGGCAGATTGAAAAAGCCAGTAACCCTTTAAACCAAAAGGTATGGATAAAAGGACCCAAGACTTTGAGCATTAGTGGTTAGGAGGCCCCAAAAGAATGAAATCCTGGCCTAAACGGCTAAACCAAGCTGTCCCTAACCATGTGCTTGTGGCATAAAGGTGTCAAGTGAAAAGCTTGAGACTGAGCGGTTAAAGTTGTGGTCCAAAGCAAAAAGAGTGTGCTTAAGAACTCTGGATACCTCTATCTGGGGACTCTGGCAAAGCTAAGTCACAATCTGAAAAGGTTCACCCAGTTAAACTGTCTGTGGCATTATTGTATCCGGTGGTAATACTGGAAAACAAAATGCTTATGGTCACGGCCAAGACTCTGAAAGCTGTGTTCAAGAATCAAAATAAGCTCAACTAGGAAAGTCGATAATATCATCTGGATTCTAAGTTCCTAAGGATGCCAACATCTCTGAGTTTCAATGGATAATGAGATGCCAAAACTATTCAGAAGCAAAAAGCTAATAAGTCCCGCTCATCTGATTTTTAACTAAGCTTCATTTGAAACTTAGAAATTCATTGTATCTTAATTTTCTTTTTATCCTACTATGTTTTTAATTTCTTGGGGACAAGCAACGGTTTAAGTTTGGTATTGTTATGAGCAGATATTTTATACATTTTTTGGCATCATTTTCATATAGTTTTTAGTAGTTTTTGTTTAGTTTTTATTGATTTTTTATAGGTTTTAGTGTTAAATTCACATTTTTGGATTCTACTATGAGTTTTTGTATTTTTGTTCAATTTCAAATATTTTCTGGCTGAAATTGAGGAGCTGGAGCTGAAGTCTGATTCAAAGACAGAGAAAGCACTGCAGATGCTGTCCGGATCTGACCTGCCTGTATTCAGAAGAGCTTTTCTGGAGTTACAGAAGTCCAAATGGAGCACTCTCAACGTCTATAGAAAGCTGACTTCCAGATATTTCCAGCAATATATAATAGTTTATACTTTTCTTCGGATTAGAAGGCCCAAAACTGGCGTCCAACGCCAGCTACCTGCCCCCTTCCAGGCGTCCAGCGCTCAAAGAGCAGAGACGAATGTGCAAATGCCTAGAGAGGACCCCCTGGCTGGCGTTCCACGCCCAAGGAGTCTCATAGCATGTGGATCTCATCAAATCTCAACCCAAATACTCACCAAGTGGGCCCCATAAGTGGATTTTAGCACTAAATAGACTGTTTTACCTTTACTAGTCATCTGTTTAGTATTTAAGGATTTATGTTTATGTAATTTGAACCTTTAAGCACCATATTTGCATATCATACACGTTTTACATTGTTTTTATTTTCAATATGAGTTTCTAAACCTCCTAGGTTGAGGGGAGGAGCCCTGCTGAGTCCTATGAATTAATAAAAGTATTACTGTTTCTTCTTTGATCCATGTTTGATCTATCTCTAAGATGTATATCCAATCTTCATCATGGTGAATAGGATGATATGACAAATTAGCTCTGTTCATCACATTAAGACGAACGTGCCTGACAAACACCCGCTTTTACTTGGGTTCGTGTGAATACTTGCAGGAAAGCACGAGCCAACAACTATGTTTATACATCTCTCAGACGGTTAATCCACGACTTCGTTAGGGACTTCTCGAGACACCAATTCGGTCAATTTTCGGGGAGATTAGGGTCTCCGTGGTATAGGCTAGAATCCTAAGAAGCATCGTTCTCTGATCCGGAAGATTTGACCTTGTCTGTGGCGCTTTAAGTAGGATCGCCAAGAGAATGACTTGCTAGAGCTTCACCCTCCGTCAGATTGAATGACCACTGACAATGGCGTTTGACCTGTAGCAGAGGAGATCAATGACCACGGGCAATGGCTTTGATCACTTACAGCCTGCCATAGAAGAAGATCATTCACAAGCAAAGAAGATAGTAATGCCAGAGTTCATTCAGAAAGACAAAGCAACTCTGACTCTCAACTCTATTCCTATCCCTATTTCTACTTAATATCCAAACATTTATGACATATAATCATTCAAGGTGTACATAATTCAACTGTTTCTAATTCTGCCTGACTAAGACCTGCAAGACAACCATTGCTTGCTTCAAGCCACAATCCTCGTGGGATCGACCCTGACTCGCTCAGGTATTACTTGGACAACCTAGTGCACTTGCTGGTACTGTTGCTGTATGAAGAGTGTGGCATTTATGTACACGTGCACCATAGATAGAGGGAGAGAGATGGCTCGGCCGAATGGGGCTTATGAGTGTATGAGAGGTGTGTGTATGAAGGGTTAGAATGAGGGGTATTTATAGGAGTGGGGTAGGGTTGGGGTCGGCCATGGGTGGGAATATCGGTGGGAAATTTAAATTTTGAAGTGGGTGGGGGCTGGTGGGAGTTATGATGGTTTTGGGGAAGTGATATGAATGTGATTGGGCTAGAGTTTATAGGAAAGAGTGTATAGGGAAATGTGAAAGAGAGAGGAAGAAAGTGGGATAGGTAAAGATGCTGTGGGACCCACTAGTCCTGAGAGGCTAGGAATTTAAGAATCCCTGCCCTATGCACTGGCGTTTGAACGCCCAGGGTTTGCTCCCTGGTTGGCATTCAATGCCAGCTATGCTGCCCATTGGGGGTATTGAACACCCAGGGTCTGCTCCTTGGCTGGCATTCAACGCCAGCAACATTCCATCCAGAGTGTTCTGTTTTTACTGCTTAACATTTCTGTCTCTATTCTGACTGCTGCACATGATCATGATCCTAAAAAACAAAATAAAAGAAGATAAAAATAAAAATAATTAATTAAAGTTGGGTTGCCTCCCAACAAGTACTTTTTTAACGTCATTAGCTTGACGGTTAGCTCCTTACGAATGTGAGTATGGGCTCAGATTTTCACCCTTTACAGTAAACTTTCTTCCTGTCCTCTCATGAATAAGCTCCATATGCTCTAGAGACAGGATACGACTCACTGTATGTGGTATGATTGGTTTCTTGGTGAAGATAACTCTCATGCCAGGTGAGAGGCCTTTAGTTGGGACTTTCTTGTCCCTCTAGCCTTTAGGTACTTTCTTCCGAGTACCTTTGTTCTTAGAGCTTGTTGATGGTGCCCAATACCGAACTTAGAATTGAAGTTTGGGAGTTCAGTAAAGCTCTGCACAGAAAGAGAGGGTTGGAAAACTAGGTGTTGCACCATGGTCTCTTCCTTTTCAAAGGGATAATTGGGATTGGACATCTTGAACAAGATGTAGTCCTCTCCTAGTTGGAAAACCATTTTTCCCTTTGCCACATTAATCATGGCATTTGCAGTAGCTAGGAAAGGTCTTCCTAGGATGATAGAATCATCCTCATCCTCTTCTATGTCCAAGACTATGAAGTTTGCAGGGATGTAGTGGTCTTCAACCTTCACCAAGACATCCTTTACTAAGCCATATGACTTCTTCATTGTCTTGTCTGCCATCTCTAGTGAGATGTTTGCAGCCTGCACCTCAAAGATTTCCAGCTTCTCCATTACAGAGAGTGGCATGAGGTTTATGCTTGACCCTGGGTCACACAGAGCCTTTTCAAAAGTCATGGTGCCTATGGTGCAAGGAATCAGGAAACGTCAAAGATCTAGAAGCTTCTGAGGTAGCTTCTACTGAACCAAAGCATTGAGTTCTTTGGAAAGCAATGGAGGTTCTTCCTCCAAAGGTTTTGTAACAAATAACTTGGCATTCAGCTTCATGAGAGCTCCTAGGTACCGAGAAATTTGCTCTTCCTTAGTGTCTTCATCCTCATCAGAGGATGAGTGTTCATCAGAACTCATGCATTGCAGAAGTGCATGTAAAAAAACCTCTATGGTCTCTAAATAAGCCTTGACTTCCTTTAGTTCTTGGATAGGGATTTCATGAGTGTGTATTGAGCACTCAGAGGGTGTGCCTTTTCTGGAATTCAACGCCAGCTCTGATGGTTCTTTGGGCGTTGAACGCCCATGCTGTACACCTTTACTGGCGTTAAACGCCAGTTCCCTAACTGTTCATACCTGGGTCGAGCTATCCGAAGCGACCGACTAAAGACAGAAGCGACCGACCTCTTCAGGTCAGGACCTCTGATCTCTTCTTTAAAAGAGTTAGGCCAAATCGACATAAGAGGCCCAGACAGGCCCAAATGAAGGGACACAGCCCAATCTAAAGGCATTTAAAGCCTAGAAGGATAAGGATGGTTCCCCTATAAGATAAGATGACCTCACTTAAAGATAAAGATAAGATAACTAACTTATCTTATCTAGAAAGGTCAGCCTACACCACTATAAATACACTGGAGCACCCATGTATAACTTATACTCTGATTCTACTAAAACCCTGCTTAAAGCCCATGCTAACTTAAGCATCAGAGTCTTTTGCAGGTACCACCACCCTCCGGTGACGAAGGATCAGCAGCATCTCCAGCTCCACCAGATCCAATAAGTCGGACGTGACAGCTCCGGCCATCACAGCAGATCTCATCCGAGATCGACCTTCAGTTTCAGGTAACCCCCGGAACATTGGCGCCGTTGCCGGGGACCTGGAAGTCATCTCATCACCATGGCAGACGACCATGACAACGACCACAGCTCTGGTTTAAAAGAAAGAACTTCGCTTAAAAACACGATACCACATCAAAAGATGTGCCTCAAAAAAAAAGGGATAAACAACCCTCCAACACAAACACAGAAATCTTGGAAGCCATCCGAGAATAACAAGATCGCCTCAAATAGCTCGAACAAGAGGCTGAACATCAGCAAGAAGGTGAAAAAGACCTCCGCAGAGAAACTAGGCGATGACGAGATCTAGAGGATAAGCTTCTAAAGCTCGAAGCCGACCTCAAGACCAGAATCACTCATTCCAACCATGAGGATAACTCCCACAAGGACCAGGATCCCTTCAGCAAAGAAATCATGAAAGCTAAAGTTCCAAAAGATTTTAAAGCTCCCGACATGACGTCATATGATGGTACCTCAGATCCCAGCCATCATCTCAGTAATTTCAGGAGTAGAATGTATCTCACCGATGCCTCGGATGCCGTTCGATGCAAAGCCTTCCCGGCAACCCTGACAGCCATAAAATGGTTCGACAGTTTGCCTCACAGGTCCATCACAAGTTTTGACGACTTAGCCAAAAAATTCCTTGCCAGATTCTCCATTCAGAAGGACAAAACCAAACACGCCCCGAGCCTATTAGGAATCAAGCAAGGAGAACGGGAAAGTCTCTGCAGCTACATGGAAAGATTCAACAAAGCATGTCTGGACATACAAAGTCTGCCAACAGAAGCAGCGATCATGGGTCTCATCAATAGCCTAAGAGAAGGACCCTTTAGTCACTCCATATCAAAAAAGCATCCGACATCCTTGAACAAGGTACAAGAGCGAGCAGAGAAATACATTAACATGGAGGAAAACTCATGACTAGGAGAGACCTCCAAATCGGGATTCTCCTACCCATCTAGGGACAAGGACAAAGAGTCCAAGAAGAAAGAAGATCAACTCAGTGGGAAGCCGAGAAAATACCACAATTACACCTCTCTTCGGGTGTCCCTCGTAGATTTTTACCGAGAAATATGCAACATTGAGAAGATCCCTCCACCTCGTCTAATCAAAAGCAAAAAAGGAGGGGAAAATTGAACAGAGTACTGTGAATACCATCGAATTTACGGACATCCCACTAATGAATACTTCGACCTGAAGAATGTCATAGAGAAATTGGCAAGAAAAGGTCGACTAGATCGGTACTTAGTTAACAAGACGGATGAACCAAGAAAAAGAAGAAGGGATGAAGAGGTCGGATGAACTGAACGACCACCTCACAGCCCTGAGAGACATGTCCACATGATAAATGGAGGATTCGCAGGAGGAGGAATCTCTAAATCTTCTCGCAAAAGACACCTTAAAGAAGTATATCATGTCGGGGAAGGAGAGAGGTCAACCGATCTCCCCATAATTACCTTTACTAAAGAAGATGCAATAGGCGTCATCCTGGGACACGATGATCCCATGGTCATTACTATCATATTGGCCAATGCTAATCTTCATAGGACACTAGTAGACCAAGGAAGCTCTGCGGACATCTTGTTCAAATCCGCCTTCAACAAACTCAGCCTACAAGAAAAAGAGCTCAGAGCATATCCGAATAGCTTATTCAGGCTGGGAGATACTCCAATCCAACCACTTGGATATATCTCGATACATACAACCCTTGGAAAGGGAACCCGGTCAAGGACACTCAACATAGACTCCATAGTAGTCAACGTGAGCTCAGCCTACAATGCCCTAATAGGTCGGACAACATTGAATCAGCTCGCTGCAGTAGTTTCAACTCCACATCTATGTATGAAGTTCCCAACTCTAGAAGGGATCGCAACGATAAAAGGAGACCAAAAAACTACGCAACGCTGTTACAATGAAAGTTTAAACCTCAAAGGCAACCCCAAAGGAGAGGAAATCAACACCATTGAACTCGGGGGAGTTCGAGCTCGCGAAGAATCCCGCCCATAACCTGAAGGCAAGATTGAAGAGGTCCAAATCAGTGATACTCAGGATAAAACGACCAATATTGGAGGAACCTTGAAAAGTGACCTGAAGGAGTCTCTGAAACAGTTCCTAAAGGAGAACACCGATCTCTTTGCATGGAAGGCTGCAGACATGCCAGGCATAGATCCCACACTAATGTGCCACAAACTGGCGGTATACCCAGGATCTCGACCAGTACAGTAGAAGCGTATGAAGCTCGGACCAGAAAAGTCCCAAGCTGTGGAGGAGCAAGTACAAGCCTTACTGGAAGTAGGATTCATAGGAGAAGTCAAATACCCACTATGGCTAGCCAACATTGTTCTGGTGAAAAAGTCGAATGGAAAGTGGCGGATGTGCACTGACTACACCGACCTCAATAAAGCTTGCCCAAAAGATCCCTACCCATTACCAAGCATTGACGCTCTAGTGGATGCATCTTCGGGATACCAGTACCTCTCCTTCATGGATGCTTATTCAGGATACAACCAAATCCCGATGTATCCACCCGACCAAGAAAAGACCTCGTTCCTAACTCCCAAAGAAATTTACTGCTACATCGTCATGCCATTCGGACTCAAGAACGCTGGAGCTACCTACCAAAGATTAATGAATTAAGTCTTCGCAAAACACATCGGGAAACTGATGGAGGTATACGTCGATGATATGTTGGTAAAAACACAAAATGAGGAATCCTTGTTAACCGACCTCACAAAAGTGTTCGATACCATCAGAAAGCATGGTATACGACTTAACCCTGCAAAATGTACCTTCGCAGTAGAAGCTGGCAAATTCTTGGGCTTTATGCTCACACAGAGAGGAATTGAGGAAAACTCAGATAAATGCCGGGCTATACTCAACATGAAAAGTCCGACCTGTGTCAAAGAAGTACAACAACTCAACGGAAGACTGGCAGCTCTGTCCAGGTTTCTAGCCGGTTCGGCCATAAGATCCCTCCCCTTTTACGCCACATTAAGGAAGGAAAAGAAGTTTGAATGGACTGAAGAGTGCGAGAAAGCCTTTCAAGATTTCAAAAGTTTCTTGGGGCAACCACCCATTCTTACCCGGCCACGGGAGAGAGAAGCACTCGTACTATACCTGGCAGTTGGAAATCGGACAATAGCTTTAGCACTGGTTAGAGAGGACGAAAGCGGGCAACAACCCATCTACTTCATAAGCAAGGGAAAGTCTACGGTGCTTACATTGAAAATAAGCATGTGATGCTGATAAGAGGTGGTGCATTATTAGGCTGCCGCGTGTGTGAGAAATGAAACAGGTTTTGGTACGGCCATTATGATGGAGGATAAAGAATCCTATTTCCGTTATGTTTATGGTAATTAATTAGATAATTAGTTGTTGCAAAATAAAAGTGGATTGGGCCCGCAAAAAACCATGAGAATTGGGGCTTTTGTTCCTCGGTGGAAGGATATTGGAAATCTACTAAAATTATAACTTGGCCTCTGAATTATTACCATGACCAAAAAAAAAAAAAAACCACGTAGTACTAATATAATAAATTATTTAAAATCTTTTTTCTTTACTCCTTAATATATATGTTTAATCATTTCTCATTATGTGAGTCTCCAACCAATAACCAGATAGAAATAATATTAATATAGAGATTGTTATTATTACGGAGAGATCAAGTGAAACTTTTTTATATCTCATGAATGAATATTTTTTTCTTTTAAATTATAAATTTTTTATTTCTATTTTTATCCATTTATTTGGTTTTATGTTCCTTTTTATTTCCTCAAATTTTCTTTGTATACTTTCAAAACTTACAAGTATAAAATAGCAAATTATTAACTTCTAAGCCCAGAAAATTGAAAATTTTTTCCAGCACCATAACCAAATCCTAAATGAACCACAATTATTTGACACATAAAAATTGATGTTATTAAGACATTAAAATGGAAATAAAGTTTTTTATTTTTACATAATTTTACTTCTGGGTTAATCACATAGTTGGTGCACAATTAATAGGCTCAGGTGTGTGATGTTGATCAAAGGGAGCAAGATAAATGAAAAATAAAGAGGGCCAAAAAAATAAAGAAGGTCCCAAAAAATTCGAAAGGGCTAGATGAGAGGCATGAATTGAGAATCTTGATTTTAGTGGAACTACAGCACCCCGAGCTATGTCACCCCGTTGCCCCCAGTTTGTTGCGCGTGGCCGCTGCGAGTGATGTAGCCGGGGCCGGTCGTCATCGCTGATATCTTCGTCACGGTATCGAACTGAGACGCCACCTCCGATATGCGTCTTCCCTGTGGTGTTCGTCTCTAGCAGAAGCGGCAGCAAGTCCCGGTGGGCCGTTGTTGGGGTCTTATTGTTGCCTCGAGCGTCGCGGTCAGCTTTGTCCTCGCCGTTAACTTCCAACGCGCAATCCGATCTGGTGAGTTTTAAGAAATTTTCGTGTTCTTTCTGTTTGAATTTGGTTGATGTCATTCATCACTGCACTCCGATATTTTTGTTGAAATTTGAATGGGTTAGTGAAATTAGTTAGGTTAAATTAGTTTGATACAGAAGTGATTTAGTATTGATTAAAAGTTGAGTTTATTGTCGTGTTGCTGAATAATCAGTTATTTAATGTTATATGCTGTGAAACACCATGACTGAAGATTGAATCTATCGTTGTGTTGCTGAAATAGTGAGTAAGCTAATTTCTTATTTATGTAAATATGTAAATCATGTTTCTTTGCTGAAAATGATTAGAGTTGAATTTGGCTGATTAGGATGGCAAAATTTTTATGCTGTTCATAAGTGAAGATTGAATCCATTGTTGATTGCTAAAATAGACACTAAGCTAAAATAATCAGCAAGTCTAATCTTTTGGGAGAAAAGTCAGGGTTGGATGCACATTTTAGGGGCTTCTTTGGCTTAGTGTTTCGAGCATGAAATAAAGTCTAATATCATTTATTTATTTTTATGGAATTCTTTTAACTTTATGTTTATATGAATTTTTTACCTATTATTCATTTTTGTATGGAAATATTTTTTTCCTTATTTTTATAATTCTATTAATTATATCAGAGTACTAAAGAGTACGAAGAGTATAATAAAAAAGAGTATTAATATTTATTTAACTACCTAAAATAAGATTAGAAAAAAATATAAAAAATTCATTTAAATTTATGTCCTTTTCAATATATTTTATCGAAATGTTATTTTGAATAATATGATACGAACAACACTTAGTTCACTATAATCTATTTTAGGATAAAAATTGTCAAACATAAACCACGTCATTACCAAGTCACCTTTGATGAAAATCAATTTTATAAAATAAATTTTATAGCAACTCCCATTTCTAAATTTTAATCCAAACACACCCAGAAGTATATAATTCCATTGTATCATTGTATTTGGCCTATGCCTAAAGTTTTTTATTTACGTATGATAAAAATGAATGTGATTGAATGTCAATAAAGTTAGAAGAGAAAATTTTTTAAAAGTTAATTGAGATAATATTATATACCCCTTATTTTTGTTAATTTGGTTTTGTTCTATTTATGTTTGCATTACTAAATTTTTTCGAGTCCTTCAACTAATGTTGAATGTGAACATTTGAAGTCATGACAAGTAGGTTTTGTTGCAAATTTTTATGTCATTTAAGGATGTAAGAATTTCGAATTGCGGGTAGATTTTTGGCAAATAATTTAATGGCTGATTTTATTTCAGTATGTGACGTCTGTACAGGGGAGTATGGGGTTTATTCTTAGCAATTATTAGTGTCTATTATTTGGCAAGTGTTTAAGTTTTCTACAGCAGTGGGTTTGTGTCTGAATTTGTTTGGGTATAGAATGTTATTAGAGAAGGTATTAACATGATAGAAATTTTAGAAAGGGCTAATTTGAAGTAGAGAACTTGTTCTTCTCCTAACATTTCGGTGTACTCTAATTGAAAAAGTTTAAGCATGCTACCTAAGTAGGGATGATGGACATTAGAATAGTTTTGTTTCGAAATAGCATTTAGGTGGTTGTTGGTGGTTTCGTTTATTGTCTAATGGGAATATGACTTAAGTGAGATGGGTTGATAGTGTTTTTGTGGTTTTGTTCTGTCTTGGAATCTGTAGTTGGGGACCACTAACAACATGTGTGAGAACGAAGATGCTTGTCAAGAGAATGCCTATACTAGAAATGGATCAAAGAATGTGGATCAGGATACGACTCACAATACTACCGAGAGTGAGTTTTTCTACCGAGACATGGGAGAATTTGGTGACGTTGAAGGGATACATGTGGAAGACATAATGAAGAAGGTATTTAGGACTGATGAGGACGCGTATGAGTTCTATAAGAATTTTGGAAAATATCACGGCTTTGGAGTTAGGAAGGGGCATTCCTGGAAGGATGAGGATGGTATTGTCACCGGGCGGAGGTTCTTCTGCAATAGGCAAGGTTTGAGAGATGCAAAGCACTATAATCGGTTAGATAGGATGAGGGTTCACAAACCAGAAACGAGGACTAATTGCGAGGCGAAGTTCTCCATATACCTTGACAAGAGTGCTTCTCTGTGGCGAGTAAGGAAAATTGAAAATAAGCACAATCATGACTTGACCCCTAGTTGCATGGTGCATTTGATTGTGAAGTATCGGTCACTCACGGATGCTGCCAAAGCTCAGATAGATGGGTTGAACGAGTGTGGAATTTCGACAGCAAAGACTGTACGATATATGGCCGGGATGGCTGGAGGATACTCGTTGGCTGGCTTCTTGAAGAAGGATGCCTATAATCACATTGCTAAAAGAAGGTGTGTAACGATTGCGGAGGGCGATGCAGAAGCTGCGCTTGCATATTTAGAAGGTAAGATAGAATCGGATCCGATGGCCATGGCACGGTACAGTTTGACCGATGAGGGAATGCTAGGTAATATGTTTTGGGCCGATAGGGGCAGCCGAGTTGATTACCAGTACTTCGGGGATGTCCTTGCGTTCGATGCGACATACAAAAAGAACAAGTATAGGCGGCCATTGGTAATCTTCTTAGGGGCCAACAACCACAAGCAGACCACTATTTTCGGTTTTGGTTTAGTAATGGATGAGACATTTGATTCGTATAAGTGGATATTGCAGAATATGTTGGAGGTGATGTGCATGAAGGAGCCATCAGTGGTTGTTACAGATGGGGATGAGGCGATGCGTAAAGCCATAGCTTTAGTATTTCCGAAGGCCACCCACCGCTTATGTGCATGGCATTTTCAGAAAAATATCACGGCCAACGTGAAGGAGCCATCACTCCGATCACGATTTAACCGATCGTTATATGTGGACATCGAGATTCGTGAATTCTTGACTGAGTGGGATCTAGCGGTTGAAGAGTTCAAACTTCAAGATAGCCTATGGGCGAGGCAGGTGTTTGGTAAGAAGGAAATGTGGGTGAATGTGTATCTGAAGAATAAATTTTGCGCCGGGTTTAGGACCACATCTCAATGCAAAGGTATAAACGCTGTGGTCAAAAATTTCCTTCAATTGAAGCATACTATTCTTGAGCTTGTGCAGAACCTGGAGCTAATGGTACGTGATTATCAGAATAACGAGCTTCTAGCCCAGTTCAGAACCATTGACACTTTCCCAGTAATGACGACCAGCCTCGACGCAATAGAGCGGTTCGCTGCGCTGACATATACGAAAGAAGTATTTGCAGACGTGAAACGAGAGATTGAACGAGTTGCAGTTGTTAATCTGGTTCGGGTAAGAAGATCTCTAAACACAAGGGTATACTCATTGGAAGAGTACGGATCTCTTGAGAGAGTTATTCTAGTACTGTTTGATTGAAATATGGGAAGGCTCAAGTGTTGGTGTGAGGGTTGGATGAAATACGGATACCCATGTCGCCATCTCTTTTTTGTCATGAAGCATGAGCATCTGCGACAAATCCCGGAGCAGCTGATTATGAAACGATGGACGAGGAATGCCAAAGTATTGGAGGAATATGTGGAGAAGACAAATGATGGAGGCGACCATTCGTTCTTGCTTCGACATGGTGTATTGCAGACCACCTGCCACTGGCTTTTCTTCCTAGGTGCGCAACACTTTCATTTGTTCGGGAAGGCCATGAAGGGAATTCGGGAGCTATGTAGGGATCTTGAACGTGAATGTGGACATGTTGAAGAAGTCAATCACACAAAAGGTAATCGAAAATTTATTCGTGACCCTGTGCGGGTTAGGACAAAAGGGGCGCCTAAGGTGTCTAAAGGCAAAAGCAATGGACGCAAGAGAAAATGCACAAAGTGTAAGAATACTGGTCATACCAAACGAAAATGCCTGGATGCTTACCGGGTACGGCTAGATGAAATGGAGCAAGATAAACTCTCTATCCCCCCTTAGATGAACAGATGCAGGAGATTGAGCAACTTGCTTTGCTGGAGGAGGTATGATCACAACCAGAATCAAGTTCCTAAGGACTTTTTTTTCTGTATGCCACAATTGTCTAGCTTCATGAGCAGTTAACCAATGTATTGTATATCTCATGAAACTTGAATTCATTGGGGATTTTTTCTGGTGTAAGAAAATGCAGTTAGGTGATGTGGGTTTAACCGGATGCAACTTTGTGACCATCTCCGATCTTAATAAGACTTGTGCTGACCGGGTTGTTGAAGATGACACTCACACAGCTTATTACCAAAGGGTGATTGACATGATTTGCACCCAAGCATCTGCCATGGATGGAGGTCGCTTTGACCTGAATGATATGTAAGCTTTTTGTTGCGTTTTTATCATGTTGGGATACACTTGGTGGTTCCATATTTTTACTCGGTGCTTAAAGCCAATAATTCAAAAACATGAAAGATACCGCTATGATTGAATTTGAGTACAATTCCCATTTAGAAATTAATCAAGGTATTAATCTGCAGCCTAGCCTGCTACCATTGCAATAATAGACTATTAAAAGTTGCTCTCTTCAACAAACATTATTGGAAGATTAATTTCTAGAACTTTTAGGGATTTGATTGAAATTTCCTTTTCTAATCTTGTTGAAGTCCAATAAACTTCTTTTGTTTAATTTCTGGTTTCTTTAAATATTCGAGGGATATAGCATCGGTGAGCATTTAGTAACTATCTGTAGAGAGTATTGGCCTCAGCCCAATTCGTGATAGTAGTTTTTGTTTGTTTCACGAATTGATGATTTCATTTGAATTGTCGTCCTAAACTTCTCTTTTGATTTTCTTTTTTAATATTTTTAATACTCTTCTGAGGATCATATGAAACATCTTGTTCTCATTATGGAATGGCCTCTTAACATTATCTATTTGTGTAGCAGCTGAAGTTGATGGTTTCATTGCTCAAAAGAGAAGTCCAAATGTAATGTTGCTTTAATCTTCAATGGACGTGTGTGATCTGGAGCAGTTGTTGCGTCATGCGGATTTTTTTTCAATTATGCTTGTTTACTATTTTACATCAAACATTTACTGGGTTTAATGTACTTCACATGCACTATCATATGTTATGTTGAATATTGTTATGCCTAATGGGACTCTGTTTCATGAACTTACTAACATGGACCAGCAAATTGGTCCTCATGTATTGGTAATAGCTTTATTTTTAATTAATGCATACAGAAAATGTCAAATGTCACCACCTTTTATGCTCGGTTGAAGCTTTGGGTCGTAGTTGCCTCATTATGGGCCGATAATATAGGTTATTATCAATTGTGAACACATTTTCTTCCAATTAGGAAGTGTTTGACTGATGATGTAATATTACCACTTGCTGGGATTCCCGTATTTTACTAGTTTGTTACGTTGTAACGGGTTATTCATTGTGGGTGTGGGTCTTGATAAGAGCCCATGTTTCACCCAATGAAAATCACACCGACTATCAGATTAGGATGAAAAATAAATTTCCAGAAAATATTTATAATTAGAAAGCTGATGTGGAGATTTTTACCAGTAAAGAGATTCATAGAAACAGTTGCGTTGTAGATATAGTCTCTAAACCGACAAAAATTCTTTCGTACAAACGTGTTGGGTGTCACAAGTAACAAACTCCTTTAGAAATTGTTAACCGAGTATTCAAACCTCGGGTCGTCTTCTCAAGGAACTGCGAGGAAGTAGGTTCTTATTATTGGCTATAAAGGTTGTAATCGGGGTTTAGAAGATGAGAAGCAAGTAATTTGAATGACAAGTAAAGTAAATGGCAATTAGAATAAATAAATACTGTAAAGCAGACTTTTGGCAAGGTAAGAGAAGTTGGAGGTCCAACGTAGTTATCTCTCTCAACTATAATGAAAGTTGAATCTAAACTCCACTTGATCAACCTGTACTAGGGCAAAGGAAAGTCAAGGGACTAATTAAATTGACCTTTGAATCCTATTTATTTCCTAAGAAAAGGTTGGGATTACTTAAGTTCAGCTCAATTAGCAAGATAACGATTATCAATTATGTTGAGTTTAATAACTGTTGAGTTACTGAATTCTTAACCAGGACCAAAAGGGGAAAAAGTAAAATTGCTGGAAAAAATATCCTTAGATGGGAAGCAATGGTAACTTAAATCAAAGAGAACAATCATAAACTGAAAATACCTCAATTATCATTAATTCAATTAACAGTCTGTAACATGGGAGAAATTCATAAATTCAATTATAAAGATAAATAGCCAACTCAGATACTGGAATAAATAAATAAAATGAAAGGAAAGTTTAAAACAAAGAAATATAAAACCTGGATTGAGAGTCACTCTTAAAACAAGAAGAAATCCTAAATCCTAAGAGAGAGAGAGAGAGAGAAGATCTCCCTCTCAACTAAATCTAAATCATTGAAAAGTAAAATATGCGAGCTCCCTTGAATGGATGTATTCCCACACCTTAAAACCTCTGGTCTATGCTGTCTGTACTTGGATCTGGGCCAAAAAGGGCTTCAGAAATCGCTATGAGCGTTTTCTGCAATTTTTGGTGCGTGGCCTCTGTCACGCGTTCGCGTGGGTCACGCGATCGTGTCATTCGGAGCTTTTCCTTGCCACGCGGTCGCGTCAGTCATGCGACCGCGTCATGTGCGTTCTGCTTAAGGCGCGCGGTCGCGTCTTCCATGCGATCGCGTGAATACCAGTTTCCTTAAAGCTCCGTTTTGCCTTCTCCTTCCTATTTTGTATGTTTCCTTTTCCATCCTTTAAGTCATTCTGCCTTAGAAAATCTGAAACTACTCAACACACTAATCACGGCATCGAATGGAAATAAAGGTAATTAAAATAATTAATTTTTAAAGCTTAGGAAACATGTTTTTCACAATATGACATAATAAGGAAGGGAAAATAAAACCATGCAATTAATGTGAATAAGTAGGTGAAGGATTGTATAAATCACTCAAATTAAGCACAAAAGAACTCATGATATATGGGTTTATCAACCTCCCCACACTTAAACACTAGCATGTCCTCATGCTAAATCCAAGGTAAATAATTAAGGTTAAAGTGATGGAATGTCATGCAATGCAACCTAATTTAAATGCACTACCTAAATGAATGATGCATCATGCAACTCTAAATTATTCACTTATATATAAAGCTTACATGTAGTCAAGTTAATTCACATTCTCAAGGAGTCATGTATATATATATATATATATATAGCCAACCCTTAAATAATAAAGCATTTTAGCAAATGAGATGGGAAAGAAAACATTGTACAAACTTGCAAAACAATTAGTAAATATAAGCACAGATATATGTTGATGAGTTATAGAACCCTCACTGGATTTGTGTTTACTCTCTAGTCACTCAGTGTTTGTTGGGTTTATTCACTCTATTTTTCTTTTTTTTTTATTCTTGCTTTCTATAGCTTTGTTCTTCATCTAACCAATCAACAATTATAGAATATAGTCATACCAAAAAGTCATGAGGTCTTTAATTGAGGTTGTAATGGGGCCAAGGTAAAGGTAAGGATTTATGTATAGGGCTAAGTGAGCTAATAAGTGAATCCTTAATTAGACTAAGATCTCACCTAACATACATATTTAGCAAGATAAAACTTCTTTACCTATTCTCCCACATTATCCCACTTATTGTTACATGCTCATGTTTCACTTTTTATTTTTATCCCATGTGCATTATTTTTATTTTGCATTGGGGAATTTCTTTTGTATCCCCTTTTATTTAAATGCTGAAAAATAACTCTCTCTCTCTTTTTTTTTATACACATGGTAATTGAATTACTTAGGTTTTCTCATGAGCATGCTTCCCAAATTTTATTTTATTCCTTTTAACTTTTCTACCTTTTGTTTCTATCATCCATGTTCCCAAAAGGTTTCCCACATTTAACTCTATTCATAATTTTCTATCTTAAGCTAACCAAGGATTCACTTGGAATTTTCTTTTTGTTTTTCTGCTTAAGGCTAGTAATTTGGCTAAATAGAATAAAGGGGTTTTAAAAGGCTCAAGGGGGCTAACAAGGGTGATGTAAAAGGTAGGCTAATTTGGGGTAAGTGAGCTGAAACCAAATGATGGCCTCAATCATTCTCCTGGTATGTATCTATTCTATATTCTATAATTGGACATATAGATTACAGCAAAGTAAAGAACATCAGAATAAAAAGAAGTGGAACACACAGAAATGAAATTATGGTTTGAATGCAACCATACAATTAAGCTCAAGACTCACAGGCTGTGTGTTCTCTAACTCAAACATCATATATCATTTATATATTGTATGCAGGTTTAGTTAAAAATTCCCATTATTCTCATAAAAAAATTATTTAGGGTAGCTTTTAAAGTTTTAATGTTCCTCCTTGATAAAATGTTGTCAGCTTAACTACATCATGTAATGCTATATACAAGGTTTGTGGATTTAAATCTGATATGTTCAATTTCCTAGCTTACTTCCTTTTTGTATTTTTCAATTTTAAACTATACTATCTTATGCTAAAAAGGGTAAACTATACTAATTAATCCACTAATAAATCAGAATTGCAAACTAAACTAAATAACTAAAATAAACTAAATGGCTAAAATATGAACTAAAGATGCAAAATGCAGAAAATAGAGTAAAAATACATAAAAGCAATGTATAAGTACTCAAAAAATAACAATAAAAAGAAAAATACAGAAAAATATCCAAAATAAAATAAAAAGTATGTAATGGTTCACCAAAATAAACGCTAGAGATGGCGACCTCCCCACACTTAAAAGGAAGCATCGTCCCCGATGCTCAATCAAGCCGGGTGTGAAAGAGTGTCATCACTGGGAGGGATGGTAGCTGGAGTCTCAGTGGTGGTGGTGGGCTGAGGGTCTGGCTACTGTGGAGGAGGTGCTGACTGGATCGGGATCTCAAGATCCGCAGCCTCAATCTGATGTGGGACCACTGCCTGTGGTGTGACTGGTGTTGCCTCCTAGGGATGGGTCTCTGCCTCGGGCGTATCCGCCTCCTCCTCAGATGCGTCGGACGGTGTGTCGGGCTCGGAGAAGATGTCACCGGATCGTATCATCAGCTTTAGGTGCTCATAGCGCCGCTTGTTGTGATGCTCCATCTGGTCAAGTCGTCGGAACAAGTGGTGCACCAGATGATAGACGGGCTCTGTGGTAGGTGGAGGTGCAGTGGTAGTAGCAGGGGTAGGTGGTGCAGCAGTGGAGGAAGAGGGTCCAGCAGACGGTGGGACTGACTCATCAGTAGCAGTGAATGGTGGTGGTCTGTGGCCCAGGGCTAAGAAGTTCCGGCTGTGCGGAATGATCTTCCTGCAATCCGCTGCTGGTGGTCTCTCATCGGCATCCTCCCATGGCACGTCAGCTCGACGGCCAAGCTGTGTAACCAGATATGGAAAAGGGAGGGTGCCTCGGACGTGGACCCTGGCCATATAGTGCCGAATGAAACGTGGCAGATAAAGGTCCTTACCCTCCAGCACACACCAAAGGAGGGTGATCATAGCAGCCGGGATCTCCGTCTCGTGAGTACTCGGCATCATATAATTACTCAAGATCTGATGCCATAACCGAGCCTCATCGTTTAAGTATGCTCTCTTGATCCCTCTAGGCATGGTAGTGTCCTGACCCATCTCCCAAGGAACTGTCGGGTCGAGAGCTATCCGTGCCTTCACGGCATCCCAATCAAACTGCATCTGACGCATGTCCTCCTCAGCCTTTGAATAACCATCAGGCTGATCGGACTTGGCTGGGAGCCGGAGAATGTTCTCTAAGGCCTCTTCAGTGACCAGAATTTGTTTTCCTCTCAGGTTCACTGCATCTAGGGTGGTGAGGTAGTAGTTGCAGTAGAATTTCCGGACCCAAGATGCGTTGACCTCTGTCAGTGTTCTCTCCAGAAAGAACCAGCCCCTTTGCTTGATTTGCTCAGTGGTGTACTGCTGGAGTGCTTCTGGAATCTTCAGAGTTCATTCCAGGTATAGATTTTTGGAGTTTGCAAAAGCCGGGTACTTCAGTTCACAGTACCGGTTTGCAAATTTGATAGGATCATTCGCAGGGAGCAGCTGGTCAGCTTTTTCCTGCTGTGTGAAGTTTTTCTCCCACCATGAAGAATCATGCATGAGAGCAATGATGGACTGAGAGGAATCTCCTCGCTTGCGCTTGCCAGTAGCCTTGCCTTTGCCTTTCCTCTGTGAGGCAGACATCCTGAAAAATAGAAAACCAGGAAATAGATAAAAATAGTAAAGCAAATAGGCAATTAAACAAAGGAAACTCAAAGCGGCAAAGGAGAAGTAAAATAAGGAAAATGAGTATATGAAATATGATTGAATTTATGTTAAATGGAAAAATAATCAATATGCCATGGTTAGAAAGTTAGAGGAAAGTGAAAATAATCAGAAAAGAGATCAAAAGGGTAAGTATGGTTAGAATTTGAAAAAGAAATTAGTAAATTAAAATTAGTGAGTTAGTGAAGTGCGGGTTAAAGTAAGTGGCATCGAAAAATTCCATATAACAAGGATTCACAGGTAAGAATAGAAGTACTCATAATCGAACAAGGAAAACAAGGTGATGCTGATTCGAATAGAAATAAAGAGAGCAAAAATTTGGAATCAGTTAAGCACAAATGCAGTTTATGAACCAGGAAAATAAAGAGGATAAGAAAGTCTGCCATAGCATTCATGAAATGGTTTGTGTAAAGCAGAGCAAAATAGAGTTCAGAAATGCCAAACCAAAACATGAATGAAAACAATTTTAAAAAAAAATTTGGGCAGCATTCCGGCTAAAATTGGATTGTCCCGGAAAATAAGCAGCAATCATAGCAGTTCATATGAATTAAAAACTTGCTGTAGTTACCTATAATTAATAGAAACAGGAAAATTCAGAGTAACAAGCAGCAAAAGCAAGAAATCATAGCATATGAACGAGGTCACCGGAACAGCAGAATTGCAGTTATGATAAAACATAAACAGGAACAGTGCAAGTAAACAGACCTAGATCCACTAACCACAGCCTAAGCTACCTAACAACCTAAAAATTCCACTACAGCATGCATATCTATCTATCCTAATTATGAACAGAAACGTAAAAAATTACAGAAAAATGATGAACAGATAAAAAGGGTTGCGTTTTGCGGAACCTGGTAGGCGGGAGGGGTGGAACGGGGAAGAAGGTGGCTGCGGCGGTGTCCGGTGCGGTGGCGGGGCACGGCGTCACGGTGGCGGCTGGGGGAGGGGAAAGTGGCGGAGAGGGTTTAGGGTGAGTGATAGAAGAAGGGGGGGCTGCGGGTGGGTGGCGGAGAGAGGGGGCGCAGCTGGATGGCCGGCGGTGGTGGGCGGTGGTCGCGGGGGCAGTGGTGGAGAGGGGAGGAGAGAGGAAGAAGGGAGAAGAAGGGAGGGGAGGGGGTTGCGACGGCGGTGTCTGGACGGCGGCGGCGTCTGGGTGGTGGCGCAGTGGCGGCTGGGTGGTGGTGTGTGGTGATTGGAGGGAGAAGAAGCAGAGAGGGAGAAGAGGGTTGGGGGTGGGGGGGCTGCACGATTGATAGGGTTCGCGGGTTGGGGGGTTATATTTTCGAATCCACGCGGCCGCGTGGGGCATGCGGTAGCGTGGTTGGGGTGAAAATGGGAGTGACGCGATCGCGTGGGGCGCGCGATTGCATGAGAGGGGGGAAAGAGGGGTGACGCGATCGCATGGGTCGCGCGATCGCATCGCTGGAATTTGTGCTAAACGCACGACTCCAGCGCCGTTTTAGCGCAACTCTCTGTCTCCTTTTGGGGTGATGTGCAATCCATGCAACGCGATTACGTCGCTCACGCGGTCGCGTGGGATTGGTATTGTGCAAGTGACGCGATCGCATGGGGCATGCGATCGCGTGGGCCAATTTGTGCAAAACGCACAAGGGCCGCACGATTCCAGCCTAACTTTCTATTTGTTGGATCCTTACGCCGATATATATATCACGTGGCCGCGTGGGTCACGCGGTCGCGCGGGTGGTGTTTTTCGCAGTATGACGCGATCGCATGGGGCATGCGGTCGCGTCGTGCACCCCTTCTTTTTTTTTTATTTATATATGCATGAAAAATGCAGAATGCAATGATTAACATGAATGCTATGCATGATTCCAGGTTTAATAAATTAAAATGAAAAAGGAAAAATGAAAGCAATTAACAAGAAATAAATTGAAAAAGAAGCGACCATACCATGGTGGGTTGTCTCCCACCTAGCACTTTTAGTTAAAGTCCTTAAGTTGAACATTGGAGGAGTATCCTGTTATGGTGGCTTATGTTTAAATTCGTCTAAAAATCTCCACCAGTGTTTGGAATGCCAAAAGCCTCTGGGGTCCCAAACCAAGCATGCAAAGCTTCTGAGCAGCTCCAAACAGATTTTTAGGCTCCCGGGACGACGAATGTTAGGATAGAGTCCAGGGGTCCAAGCCTTGGTTTTAAATCCGCCTCCGTCTTGATCTACATGTTTCCATCCGGGCGGTTTAAAAAGTAGAATCTCACTGTGGTGACCAAACATTCTCCATGATCCATGCAATTTAGCATGATACCAATCCGTGTACTTCGAGGTGAAGCGTGGAACCTTATTGAACCTTGTGCACCAGCTCTGAGTACGAGCCATTTCCCTCTTACTCTTAAAGCCGCAGAGAGCTCTAAGCTGGCCATCTGTTTCAAGCAAACCATATTCAAGTGAATAAGTAAAGTTATAAGTTAAGGATTGTACCCACTTGAAGCTTGTATTAGGTGGTAATGGCCTTGGGATAGGTGTTTCTGGTGGTTCTGTAAGTTCCATTTCTTTGTGCTCTTCTGTGAATTCCTCCACTTCTTTGCAAAGATCTTCAATTGTATCTGTGTCCTGGTCAAAGTCTTCGGTGTCTTCCTCATCACTTGAGTCATAGATTGGAGGTTGAGAGAAATCTACCTCTGCATCATCTTCATATTCACTTGGGGAAGATTCTTCGATCTCAGAGAATTCACTTGCGGATGCAAGTTCATCACCAAGAGAGCTAGACTTATGACTATCATCATTAAGGGAATTTGCTTCTTGGATTATTCTGTTTGATTCCTCTTAAACGACTTGCTTTGGAGAAATATCCTCCTTAGCATCAACTGTAGCATCCTGGACGGATTTTTCTTTAATTCTGGATTCCCATGGAAGTTCAGCATCTCCTAGGTCTTCAACCAACTCTTCTTCTTGAACAAAGACAGCTTCTTCTAATTGTTCTAGTACAAATTCATTCTCTGTCTTGTCCACTGGAGTTTCTGATATCTCCTACATGCTACGCTCTTCATTGGGCTGTCCACATGGAGTTGTGGCTGATCCTTGTGTATTTAAGCGCCTAGAAGACCATTGAATTATCACTTGCTTCAGTTGTTGAATGGTGGTTTGAAATTTTCTTACTGTTTCCTTTAGGCGATCCTCTACTTCTCGGGTTGCTGGACTTGGACATGATACAAAGGAAAGTGGCGGTGATTGGGAGTGATTGGATTGGTATTGGGGTAAGGAAGGATCATATGGTGGCGAATGGTGAAGAGAAGCTTGTGAGTGTGGTGGTTCGAGGTTGTGTTGAAAGGATGGTTAATATGCACGGGGTGGGGCTTGTTGGTAGTTGCAAGGTTGTCCACCATGTCTTTCAGATGGGTATGCACTGTAGAATGGTCTTTGTCCAGGATATCTCGGAGGGTGTTGCTGCCAAAAGGCTTGATTAGATCCTCTTGGTTCCATCCATCCTTGATTGGTCTGACCTTGATGCACATTCCTGCTGTAACCTCTATTTCCTTTAACAATATTAGAACCAAACTCAAAGCGAGAGGGGTGAGAGTTCATAGTAGCAAATAAAGATAAAAAGGAAAAACAAAAATAAATAAACAAGCAAAAGAAAAATATTTACAATAACCAATAATAAGGCACACGTTAGCAGTTCCCCGGCAACGGCGCCATTTTGACGTGGAGATTTTTACCAGTAAAGAGATTCATAGAAACAGTTGCATTGTAGATATAGTCTCTAAACCGACAAAAATCCCTTCGTACAAACGTGTTGGGTGTCACAAGTAACAAACCCCTTTAGAAATTGTTAACCGAGTATTCAAACCTCGGGTCGTCTTCTCAAGGAAGTGCGAGGAAGTATGTTCTTATTATTGGCTATAAAGGTTGTAATCGGGGTTTAGAAGATGAGAAGCAAGTAATTTGAATGACAAGTAAAGTAAATGGCAATTAGAATAAATAAATACTGTAAAGCAGACTTTTGGCAAGGTAAGAGAAGTTGGAGGTCCAACGTAGTTATCTCTCTCAACTATAATGAAAGTTGAATCTAAACTCCACTTGATCAACCTGTACTAGGGCAAAGGAAAGTCAAGGGACTAATTAAATTGACCTTTGAATCCTATTTATTTTCTAAGAAAAGGTTGGGATTACTTAAGTTCAGCTCAATTAGCAAGATAACGATTATCAATTATGTTGAGTTTAATAACTGTTGAGTTACTGAATTCTTAACCAGGACCAAAAGGGGAAAAAGTAAAATTGCTGGAAAAAATATCCTTAGATGGGAAGCAATGGTAACTTAAATCAAAGAGAACAATCATAAACTGAAAATACCTCAATTATCATTAATTCAATTAACAGTCTGTAACATGGGAGAAATTCATAAATTCAATTATAAAGATAAATAGCCAACTCAAATACTGGAATAAATAAATAAAGTGAAAGGAAAGTTTAAAACAAAGAAATATAAAACCTGGATTGAGAGTCACTCTTAAAACAAGAAGAAATCCTAAATCCTAAGAGAGAGAGAGAGAAGATCTCCCTCTCAACTAAATCTAAATCATTGAAAAGTAAAATATGCGAGCTCCCTTGAATGGATGCATTCCCACACTTTATAACATCTGGTCTATGCTATCTGTACTTGGATCTGGGCCAAAAAAGGCTTCAGAAATTGCTATGAGCGTTTTCTGCAATTTCTGGTGCGTGGCCTCTGTCACGCATCCGCGTGGGTCACGCGATCGCGTCATTCGGAGCTTTTCCTTGCCACGCGGTCGCGTCAGTCATGCGACCGCGTCATGTGCGTTCTGCTTAAGGCGCGCGGTCGCGTCAGTCATGCGGCCGCGTCGCTGCTGATTTGTGCTTAGCACGCGATCGCGTCATCCATGCGATCGCGTGAATACCAGTTTCCTTAAAGCTCCGTTTTGCCTTCTCCTTCCTATTTTGTATGTTTCCTTTTCCATCCTTTAAGTCATTCTGCCTTAGAAAATCTGAAACTACTCAACACACTAATCACGGCATCGAATGGAAATAAAGGTAATTAAAATAATTAATTTTTAAAGCTTAGAAAACATGTTTTTCATAATATGACATAATAAGGAAGGGAAAGTAAAACCATGCAATTAATGTGAATAAGTAGGTGAAGGATTGTATAAATCACTCAAATTAAGCACAAAAGAACTCATGATATATGGGTTTATCAAAAGCTGCTACCAACAATAAAGATACAATTACAGCAACTGATATAAATCAAAATATTGAAGGGTTGGACCTCTCTATGGGCCCAGTATAATCACAGAATCAACCCATGTCAATTCAGTGTAACAAACAGGCCCATAGGGCATATACACCTATCTCCAACCCTGCTATATACCATTCATGCTATGATTACACACCTTCACATATATAGTGATAGGTGCCACCAAAAGGTTGTCATGATTTCATATAAGTGACCCTTCTAATTTTCGGTTATACTACACACAAAATAATATTTACCTAGCACTAGATTACTACACAAGGCATGCTACAATCGGAGAACATAAGTAGATAACTCTGAACCAAAACAGTAGTCATAACTCTAGAGGAGTCAACCAGCTCCAATCTAAAATGACAAGCTGGGGTTAGGGGTGGATTAGTTGCATTCTATGTCTTTTTCACTGAAGATCTCACCATCTTATCCCAGCTATCAACCGCCATCCGAGAAATGTCATTGCAGATGACATTATGCCTGCCCATGACCAGATCAATGACCAATCTCATTCTGGTTGCATCATTAACTACCTACAAGTACATTATGAATACTATACGTTACGACAGTCCGTGGTGTCCATGTTGAGTGGAACCTTAATGGAGTTTATCACATTTACCTGCAAATTATAATCTCGCCAAACATGTGATTGAATCATCCACTGTGCAACCCAAACGCCACAGTCAACACTGAAATAATAACCATCACCTTGAGTCATGCTGAAAGAATAATGATATATCCAATGAAAATAATGACGGCTATATCACTCACGAATTTGGAGCTTGCTGCCCAATTTCTGGTTCAACAAGGATGTGTGAGAAACACCTAGGATAAAAAGTTTGGCCTTGCTCAATATCCTTGTAAAACACACTTTCATTCAACATGTTCTCGATAAAGAAGGCCTGTATAAGAGGAACCGTTAGGCCTTCACCTTACTCACGTAGTGCTTCCTCTATAGTGACATGCAATCCATAAACATAATCTTACCACATATTTGATCTGATCTAATCGAGCCTTTCTCTTTGCAGCAACATCGGACTTAGCCGAATCAAGGTAAACCAGTTCACCATTACATAAGTCGACGATCATGAGGTACCAATGACCGTCTCTAAACAGTGGGAAATATATCTCCAATTCACATATTTCAACCAATGAAAAAATTAGACCTGTGTTGGCTACACCTAACTTGCAAACATGACAACGTAACTTAGAATTAAATACCTTTATTAACTTATCTGCAAACCCCATGTATTTTCTTTTGATAAATTCCAGTGTCTCAGCACAGTGAGAAGTAGGGCTCAGAGCAATTTGCTAACAGCCACCCATACACAATAAAGAACTATATCATTTAATAAACTCGAAATTTTATATTCAGACAGTGCTATAGTTTTGTAACTTACGGAAAATGTTGTTGGCAACCACCACTTCATATCCAAATCGTCGAGCCTAGTTTTAGTGCACATGGATGCCACCAAGTTCAGGACCTAAGGAAATAAATTCAAAAAAATAGTTCATGTAATTTATTAACTCTTTTCAAAACACAAAAAATACTCATTGCATCATGAAAAACACTCATTGTGAATAATATTAAAATTTATATTAACTTACGTCATCTACAACCATTCTTCCTGGAATCAGTGTTTGGAGTGACTCCCTTGTTCCACTACAATGGTCGTCTGGGACTAGCATCTCTCTACACGATTTAATATTGCAGTAATTAGCAACACTAATGTAAGGACAAATGTTAAACCCGAAGCCAGGTAGTGTAAGAAAAAATTTGTTCTCGTGTAACTAACTTTTTTGGCAATGTGGCTGAAAAAATGTATGTTGCAACGGCAAGCTCCATTCCAATAAACTGCACCCCTGGTGGGGGGTCGAAACAATAGATTGAAGCACTACCACAAATGATATTACACCCATGTTCAGTTAAATGTACGGACAACTTTGTTGTGAATTTACGTAAATATAAAACAATCATTTTACCTCTGGCATCTCAGCACCATTCATGAAGGAAGATAGGTGGGTATAGTAAGTGAATGGGGTTCCTGGACCTTGTTGCCAGACATCGCTAATGGAGTCGGCGTCATCTGCCGGGTCAAAATCTAACTTTCGCTAAAGGAAGAAAAAATATTTACAATGATACTCCATCAAACGCACAATGTAGACACTAATAAAGAATGATATCCAATACCTCATTCATATGTACCTTCAATGGTTGAGCTGGAATGTTGGAGTTGGAACCCTCTGCGTTCCTTTTACCTTTGCCCTTCTTTGTAGCCTGCTGACCACTTTCGATAACTTTAGCCTTTCCTTTGTTTCTTGCAGTGTTGCATTTTAAGGCCTTCGTCCCTTCACATACTTTAGATTTTGGATGAGCACCCATTTGGGGCTTTACGACTTTCTAACTTCCTTTTTTTGCTGACTGCACTACCTCATCATATACAACATCAGAAGACTTCCTTTGTTCCATCAACAGTGCTTCGAGAACCTTCCCGTGCCCCATAATGACTTCAGTAAGCTTTTGTATTTGCTCTGCCTGGGACTTCAGAATCGCTTCCGTCGTCCTGTCCTCGTGATGAAGATGCTATATTATGAACCGAAAAAGTATGGTCAAAATCTTTCACAAGTTCAAGAGATCGATGAACTGGTTAAAACCACGAGCCAGAAAATGTAACGAAGGATCATTTTTTCTTACCTCGTTTATGCGACTGAGAAGGTCTAACAGACTCTGGTCCATATCATTGGACGACTTGGTTCCATCATCAGGTACTTCTCTGAATAAAACACATAACAGAGCCATGTTTATTATACCAAGGGATTTTCTGAATGATTTGAAGACATAGTTGGGGTTTTCCACACTTACTTGTCAATGCCTGATTCTATGACCTGCTGCTTATTCATAGATGGATCCGTCTCAGTTGCTTTGGCATGCTTCAACATCGTGACTTCCATTAGAAGCTTCAACTCTTGAGCCAATGTCACAGTAAGGAAGGTACAGTACAACTCAACACCTTCCTAACATGTAATCCTTTTTTATACACTAATGGGTTTTCATGCATATGACTATGTATTGGACCTGTGAGAGAGATCGGCCCAATTAACATTGTGCATTGGTTACAGCATGACACCCACACTCTCACTCAAATGGATATAGACACGACAAAAAAAAGGATGTCACCACAAACGGTCCTTCATGAACATAATCTCACTTACTGAAATTTCGGGACATCTTTCTCAAGCGCAAACGTTACCACTCCTCCCAAGATCTGAAATGATTGAGAAGACAACACACTGATCCCTAATCCTCTCATGCCGTCCTCATAAGCCATAGTGTCTTTTTTGTAAATCATATGTCTAATTCAGTCCTCCATCTCTATACGCAACTGCAACTTTTACTGCACACTTAACAAAAGATTTCCTAAATCTCATTGATTTGATAATTTTCTATTGCAGTTGTCATTCTTTTTATCATGCTTTCTTGTTAATTAAATTTCCAATTATGCCAATTCTTGAGTAAACCATATCTGTATATGTCCTATTTTGATCACCTGGTAAACATAAATAATTCACAGTTAAATTTTATATAAAAGAACACATGTAAACCAACCCACCTACTGAGGGTAGACTATGAGAATACCAATAAACACAAGCAATTAAATTTGAAGTCCCATGAATTAATAATGTAAAAGCCAATGTCACCCGTAGTTACTTTATATACTTGTTAAGCAACTTTTACATCCACCATATGTGAAGTTTCCTTATTTCTAACCAATCACATACCCCAATCTGAATCCCCCTTTCGAATTATTTTTACTTTTTAAGGATTTCTAGTACATGGGGTTGAACCCTTCTTCCTTCATGCCTCTATACAGAGACACTTATTTTTAAACTATTACTAAATACTTTATCAACTCAAATAACACAGATTTAACATAACTAATAATATACATGAAATTAGAGTTCAAGATTGTAGCTAACAAGAAAAAAAGTGAGCAACCTTTTTAGCAACAAGCTCATGCTTCACATAGCTAAGCTAATTAGAAGGTTCGTAAAAACTCTGAGTAATTGCAACATCCATCAACTTAGAATTGTACGTTCTAGCTAATAAGAAAATAAGTGGACAACCTTTCCAGGAACAAGATCAACCTTCATATAGCTAAGCTAATAACAACGTCGGTTAAAACTCTAACTAATTAGAAAATCCATTATCAGATAGCAATTGAAGGTTTTAAGAACTATATACAGAGCACACTTCTAACAATGCCATTAACCACCTAATCCATAACTAAATGCAACTAACTCACAAAAAACATTTTTCACACCCTGAATAGAAAGAGTCACATCCCAGAGAGATAACTTTGGAGGGCTGAAACCTCCTCCATAAGTTGTGAGTTCTCCAACTCAAGTTCACAGACTCGGTTATAGTTGAAGTCGACAACAGTCAATTTAGTTGTATCCACAATCTTCTTAAGCATCTTTAAAGATGCATCTTGCCTTGCTTTTACTTCGTCAGAGAAGAGAACGCCTCGGGCAATAAGTTCCAGTCCGAGGTGGTTATCCGAAATCACCACTATGAAGCCGACAACATTGCCCCCTTCCCTCGTGCATGAATTCTTGCGGTAATAACTAGGTGGAGGAAATGATAGGGCCACACATGCCCGCTGCAACATCTTTTCCATGTCCCCCGCGACAACGACGTCCTCTTCCTTCTTAACACACGGTTTTGCCAACCCACCATTGAGATCAACTATAAACAATAGAATCAACATTACTAACCATTTAGAATTTAATTATTCAAGGTTACGTCATCACAGAGTACATACCTACAACCTCAGAGGAGCTACTACAACCCCCAACATTAGAAACACTTTTTTCACCACTAGTTATGCTCAAACCTCGAAAGTAACTAGATAATGTCTGTCTGTTGTCATTGCCTGGTTGGCCACCTCCTCCACGGTCGTCGTCGTGTCCTTCACCGTTGTCTCCTCCGGAGTGCAGCCACTCCACCGCCTCACGCCGCACTTGGAATCCTTTATACTCATTACCCTTGAAACCCAAAACTTGCCTCTCACAACATAATAGTTATACCTACCACCTTCCATTGAGTCTGCATTGAAGCTTCACCTCTCCATAATATAACCCCCTTTCATCAATAAACTACCTTCCTCATATGATATTTTTAATCTTCAGCGAACCCTTTAAACTATTCAGATGGGAGAATACGTCTCGTGTCACGTGACATCCTTAATAAAGATTATTGTATTTCCTATCAAGAGCTAATTTGGATTTAAACTAGTATTTAATTTACTTATTTTTTTTGTTTATATGTGATTAGGTATTAAACAGCACAAATAAAAATAATTAATTATTATATTTATTGACAGTGATAAAATTAATTCAAAAAAATTTTGTTTTGATACAGTTGATTTTTTATTTTAATTATCAATCATAATATTAGTATTCACTCCAAACATTTTTAATAAATATCTAAAGGAAATGAAAATATATATTATAAGAATAAACAGTTCTAATTTCAAACTCAATCAAAAAATAATGTAATATGTACATGACAATAATATATCTTCTTACTTAAATAATATTGTGACATTTTTTTAATTAAATTTACTTATAAATTAAAAACATCTAAAGAAAATCAAATTATATATTACAAAGATAAACTGTAAAAATTTTAAAATCGATAAAAAAAGTGCTGAAATGTGTATATAAGAACAATATATGTTTTATCACACATATTAATCACACATTATATGAACTGATAAAAGATTTTTTCGGTTGTAACCGGTAAATTTAAATCCAACAGTTTTAAAAAGGAATAGAAAAACTATTATTAATTTTTTTTGGGTAATTGAAGACCTCTATATTTATCATAATAGCAACGACAATGGTCCAGTCCCAAAAAAAAAGGGACGCGGTCAATAGTTGCCTGGTCCTACTCGCAAAAATGCCCAAACAACTGGCACTGTAGTCTGTACTAGGAGTACGAGTTAGTTATAACATTCTTATGCTATTATGGGTTGGGTTTCACTGTGCTTTCATGTGGTAATGGCCTATCTTACTGGGCTCCAACTAAATTGGCGCAATTATCTATAGTTAATTGACTTTAAAATTAAGTGAGCTACATGACAAAGTTAGGAAGATAATTAGATTTATTATTTAATCCTCTCAATTATTTTTTATTTAATTAATATATATAATAATTTATCAAGTATTATTAATTAGTTTATATTTATCAGTTATACCATATAATTAATAATTTATTGAGAAAAATTACTAATATAATAAATATCATAACGATACAAAATTAATTTAAATTTATATTGTATCAATTTTTTTTAAGATAAATAGGCCTTGACAAATTTAACGTTAAAACGATGTCGTTTTATCTAAATAAATTGAGGTTTAATTAGGTCTCTATATTTTTTCTCTTTTCAATTGGGTCCATATTCATTAACTTTTTTTTAATTAAGTCCCTGCCGTGAGAATAAGGTTTAAGATAACAAAATATTCTGTTTAAAAAATGATATTCTTATGATTGGGTTAGAATAGCTACTTCAACATACATCTATTTTTGACTTATAAATTATTAATTATATAAAAATATAAAATATAAAATATAGCTTTTTAACTAAACTATACTAATTTTGACTTATAAAGATTAAATTTCGATGTTGAAAAAAAATTTAAAACTTCCAACTCTATAAATACTTTCAACTCCATAAATTCCTCTTTACTTCTTCAATAATCCAGGTCTTCTTACTAATCATGTCACTTGATCTGTCTCCGTAATAATAACAATCTCTATATTAATATTATTGCTATCTGGTTATTGGTTGGAGACTCACATAATGAGAAATGATTAAACATATATATTAAGGAGTAAAGAAAAAAGATTTTAAATAATTTATTATATTAGTACTACGTGTTTTTTTGTCATGGTAATAATTCAGAGGCCAAGTTATAATTTTAGTAGATTCCCAATATCCTTCCACCGAGAAACAAAAGCCCCAATTCCCATGGTTTTTTGCGGGCCCAATCCACTTTTATTTTGCAACAACTAATTATCTAATTAATTACCATAAACATAACGAAAATAGGATTCTTTATCCTCCATCATAATGGTCGTACCAAAACCTGTTTCATTTCTCACACACGCGGCAGCCTAATAATGCACCACCTCTTATCAGCATCACATGCTTATTTTCAATGTAAGCACCGTAGACTTCCCCCATAAGCAAAGCCCTACAAGGGGTCGAACTAAACTACCAAAAAATAGAGAAGTTCGCCTACGCTTTCATACTCGCTTCCCGACGACTTCGCCCATACTTTCAAGCACGCACTATCAAGGTTCGAACCAGCCAGCCCATAAAAAGCATTTTACAGAAGACAGACTTAGCTGGAATAATACTACAGTGGGCAGTCGAGTTGTCCGAATTTGACTTGCAATATAAAGCTTGAAGAGCCATCAAATCATAGTATCTGGCCGACTTCATTGCCGAGTACACTGATACCCCAAAAACTCCCATAAAGTGGAATCTTTATGTGGATGATCCTCAAACAAAACTGGGAGTGGGGCAGGAGTGATAATAGAAAGCGATCAGGGAACCCAAATCGAACTCTCACTAAAGTTCGAATTCCCTGCTTCAAATAATCAAGCCGAATACGAGGCATTACTGGCTGGTTTGAGGATGGCTAAGGAGGTAGAAGTTCAAAAGCTCACCATCTTCAGTGATTCTCAAAT
The DNA here is from genome assembly GCF_003086295.3 of Arachis hypogaea. Taxonomy (NCBI): domain Eukaryota; kingdom Viridiplantae; phylum Streptophyta; class Magnoliopsida; order Fabales; family Fabaceae; genus Arachis; species Arachis hypogaea. The sequence goes on along the minus strand of NC_092046.1, from coordinate 46,411,142 downwards.
AGTTACCTCACAAATAGAAGGGAAGTACCAAGCTAAAGACCTCACCATGAAGAAATATCTGGAAAAGTCCAGAGAACATCTCGGATAACTCGGAGAATATGAGATCCAACATATACCCCGGGAACAGAATGATCGAGCTGATGCACTCTCAAAACTAGCCACCACCAAACTAGGGGGCAATAATAGAAGCCTCGTCCAGGAAACATTGCAAAGCCCATCAATCTTAGAGGAAGAAAATGTCCGAACCATATCAGGTCAGGATCAGGGGTGGATGATCCCCATAATCAAATACCTCAAAACGGAAACACTCCCTACAGACAAGAAGGAGGCAAAGGGTCTAATATGAGAAGCACAGTACTACACCATGGTGGGCAACATCTTATACAGGAGAGGGTTCTCAACACCCCTCCTAAAATGTGTACCGACATCCAATACAAAAGAGGTCCTGGAAGAAGTACACAGTGGCATTTGTGGTAACCACTTGGGGACACGAGCTCTTTCCAAAAAGGAAGCAACAGAGTTCATCAAGACATGTTCACCATGTCAAAAGCATGCTAACTTTCACATCGCCCCACCAGAAGAGCTCATCAGTGTAACGTCACCCTGGCCGTTCGCAAAATGGAGACTAGACCTCCTCGGACCCTTTCCCCAAAGATCGGGACAAGTAAAATTCCTCATTGTAGGGGTGGACTATTTCACAAAATGGATTGAGGCAGAGCCCCTAGCCAATGCCACTGCTCAAAGAAGTCAAAAAATTTTATATAGGAATATTATTACAAGTTTAGAGTCCCTTACTCCATCACCACAGACAATGGCACTCAATTTACTGACACAGGTTTCAAAAACTTAGAAGCCGACTTAAAAATAAAGAACCAATTCACATCTGTAGAGCAGCCACAAGCTAATGGACAGGCAGAAGCTGCCAACAAAGTCATACTAGCAGGGTTAAAACGAAGACTACAAAGTGCAAAGGGAGCTTGGGCCGAAGAGCTCCCACAAGTCCTATGGGCATATCGAACAACTCCACACTCTACCATAGGAGAATCACCCTTTCGACTTGCTTACGGGATGGAGGCAATAATCCCAGTAGAGATAGAGGAAGGATCCCTCAGAAGAATCCTCTACAATGAAAATACCAATTCCCAAACTCAAAGGGAAGAGCTCGACCTACTTTTAGAAGTCCAAGAAAGTGTTCGGATTAAAGAGGAAGCGCTAAAGCGTCGAATGGCCTCAAGGTATAATCAGAGAGTAGTCCAGCAAAGCTTCGCCAACAATGATCTCATCTTAATCCGAAATGACATCGGAGCAGGTCGATCGGGAGAAGGGAAGCTAGTAGCTAACTGGAAAGGACCTTACCGAGTTATAGAGGTACTAGGAAAAAGTTACTACAAGGTGTCTGATCTGGAAGGGCGAGAACTACCAAGGTCATGGCATGCATGTAACCTGAGAAGGTACTATAGTTAGAAAGTTATAAAAATCTTAGGTCTAGGTGCACTCTTTTTCCTAAAAAGGTTTTTTAATGAGGCGCCAAGCTAAGATCTACAAAAATACCCAAGTTAGAAGGGTAAGCACTTATATGTATATACTCTAGTCTATTTTATATTTTCTACTTGAATAAAGCTTTTCAGATTCCATAAAAAGGTTACTACCGAGACGCATTAATCTAAGTGCAAGAATTCACCGTCCGAATACGACAAAGTCGGCAAGATGAGAAGCAAACTCGTCACCCGATTACAAAGAAGTCGACGAGGTGAAAGCAACAAAAATAGATTAGTGCAAGAATTTATAAAAAGTAATCCATAGAAAGAGGCCTAGTGAGGTCTGAGTAAAAATGGATTACTAAAAATAACTTAAGAAGTACCGACACAGAGGTCGCACAAGGCAATCAACAAAAGTTATAAAAAGCAATCCATAAAAAGTGGCCTGACGAGGTCTTACTAAAAATGGATTACTAAAAGTAACTTAAGAAGGACCGACAAAGGAGAAGTCGGACCAAGCAAAGCGACAAAAGTTATGAAAAGTAATCCATAGAAAGAGACCTGGCGAGGTCTGAGTAAAAATGGATTACTAAAAAATAACTTAAGAGGATTCGACAAGAAGAAGTCGAACTAAACCCACCAACACAAAAAGTTATAAAAAGTAAATCCATAGAAAGAGACCTGGCGAGGTCTGAGTAAAAATGGATTACTAAAAATAACTTAAGAGGGTTCAACAAGAGAAGTCAACCAAGGAAAGCGGTATCTCAAACCAACCAAGTCGACCATCCAAAACATGCGCTAAAAGAAACGCAGCCCTATCCAAAAAGCCATAACACAATAACAAGGCTATCAAAATTGTCCAAAGACTAATTAAAAAGGTTCTGCCAGAACACTAAAAAATTGTCGATCAAGTTAGCCCCAAGGGTCATCTCGCCCAACCAGAAGACAGATAAAAGATCTAATCATAAAGGGGTCGGACAAGCAGAGTACCAACACTCTATAAAAATCTACAAAAGTTACAAAGGTTGCAAAAGAACAATCAGCATATCAAAAGAAACACAACAGTCATTAAAAAGACTCAGAAAGCGACCTGAAAGAGGGCCTCAAGAGTTCAAAAGCATCTTGTTTTTCTAAAGTTGTGTAGAAGCAACTAACAGTCAAAAGAACCAAATCACCACAAAATTTATAGAAATAGAGTTCAAAAGCCCACAAATCGGGCTGAGGAGATAAAAAACACATAAATCATAAGGGGTTCAAAGTTTCCCCAGTAGCAGCGTCAGTAGCAGAAGGAGGAGGAATGATATTCACAGGGACAGTGTCCATGGTCCCATCCTCACGATTGAGTATCTCACAATCCGGATTAAGTTGGGAACGGTCAACCTCAGCAGAAGGATTTGAAGAAGTCATGGTTGCAGAGGCTTTGGCTGGGGGTGCAGGAGGAGGCCCATCATCTTCATCATCTGGGGCAGGCACTATTTTCCCATCTTCCATCACATTATCTAAACTAAAAAGAGTCAGGTCGAGTTCAGGAGCAAGAACTCGGACCTGCGCCTTCAAGTTTTCATAAGCGCCTATAACAGTATCCACCAAATGGACCTGAAGATCGGCGTAGTCCACGTGGGTAGTTTCAAAACTCCCCCTCAGCTCCAACATTTCGGTATAAGTGTGGGTATAGCTCTCCTTATGCTTTTTTGCCATCTCCTCCGCCAAATTCACAGCTACCTCAGCTCTGACAGCCTAAGACTTCTCCTTCTCCAAATCCAACTCCAGCTTAATCACCCTGGCGTTAAGTTCATCCTTCAACCCCTTGATTCTATCAAACTCTGACCTTGCATCCTCCAAGAACTCCTTAGTGGCATGAACTGGGGAACCCTGGACGGTTCAAAACAAAGCCGCACCCATATGAGCCATCCGAATGCTGTTATTAGTAATAAAATTTAAATGATGAAGAATGGACACGTCGTCCATGGGAAGTTGGCCATAAGGAGCAATTTGATTATCAACAAAACCCACGACATCAAAGTCAGAGGCATCCAAATCATAAGGTTCAACAGTTTTTTGTTTTTAAGGAGGAGGACCAGTAGTCGGAGAGGAAGCAGCACCAGAAGAAGGTCTAACTGGGTCAGAAGGTACAACTCGGACTTGAGGAGTTGGAATAACTTTCCTCGGCCCAGAAGCACTCAACGGTGGTTTCTTTGGAGGAACTTGGGAAGACTCTCCCTCTGTAGCCTTGGCCGAGATGTTGGAAGCAGCCGTTGCCTTTTTGGCCCTACGAAAATGCTTCATAAAATCAGTAGACTTCACCATCTCTGAAGAAGAAAAAACAAAATCCAGTTATAAGAAAGAACAACACAGATCGGCAAAACAAACAAATGCAGAAAAATCACCATACCCAGTTCAGCCTTAAGAAGGGAAGGATCCCCTAAAAATTTTTTCGTATCTAGATGGGGAGGCTCTCCCCAATTTTCCTCTAACACCTTCACAAAAGGCCTATTCGACCTCATCCAAGCTTTCCTAAGAATACTTAGATACAACCATATTCTTTTGCCAGCATAAGGGAAACGTGGGCTCATTGTTCTCATCCAAGAAAAAAGGGTTAACACCCTCAGCAGCTCGGACCTTAAAATAATAGTTCTTAAAATCCCTAAAAGATTTATCATACATAGAAAAAACTTTCTTTCCTTGAGCAGCTTGGAAAGAAACCCAGGAGGCTTTCTTCTTCGCTACCCCAGGGTCAGGTGACACTAGCTCATAATTTTTCTCTTGATCCCTATCGCTACAAATTCTATGGTGCCTTCTAAGCCGCATGCAGTACTCAGGGTCAGCCACCGTAACACACATCAAAACAATAGAATTCAGCCAGTCAGACATGCCTTTCGGGACCTTGGTAGACATCTCGACAATGTTTTTGCGAGAAGACATGGGACAACTATTCCTACAGTGAGAAAAAGGAAAAATGGGTTACTACCAAACAACTCGGGCAAATAAGAAAGTAACTCGGGCAATAACATATGAGCATCAAGAGTCAAAATAAGGCAGTAAAAGAAAAATCCCAGGATTCACACTAAAACCCAGGAGCACCCTTTGGAGGCAGCAGCAAGGCAGGAAACAAAAAAAAGAAAAGAAAGGAAAACCAGCAATTTATGCCCTAACCATCTCACAAACAATCCTCTTCTAGTAACATCACAAAGAAGCAAGAAATTTTAACCAAGGACCATCAAGACTACAACTTTTCTTCACCAAAACGATTCAAACAAAGAAGTAAACCCAGAAACAAAGGCGTAGAAATGGCCCTAGTGTAACCCTAAGAAAGCAAAAAACGTCAGAAGACACACATTCCTCCCAAAAGATGAGCGACAAGGAAAAATCATAAAATAATGGATCAAAAAGACACAACCTTTTCACAGAGGAATCAAAGTTTTTCAAGGACAAAGTCAAAACCTTACAAAAGCATACATAAATCATCAAAAAAGAAAATAGAAAGAAAAAACACTAACCTGCAGAGGAGAAGATAATGACGACTCAAAAAGAAGAACGGCGAAGTCCACACCAAACGGCCGCTTCGAGGCAAGGAAAATTGAAGGCTCAAAAGGCGCGAAAGTGCGAAGACAATATGCTACAGCAAGTAATAAATCCGGGGCATGCAGTACCAAAACAAACTATTGAAACAAAAGTATGGATGAAAAGATACCAACCCGTAAGGAGAAAGGAAACCAAGGAAGAAAGGGGGCAACGATCAAACACCCTTGAGTCGAAGCAGACAGAGGGAATGAAGCACTCCAAAGTGAAACGACAGAACACAAAGAGTCGAGAAAAACAAAGTGAAGCCGCAAAGCAAGAGCGAAAAGAAAGGAAGAAAGAAACTGAAAGATGAGACTTCGAAATTCAAAATGAAAGGAAAAGAGGGAATGAAGGGAAACGACAAAAGAGGAGTTAATAAGCATTTAAAACCTAGCACGTTCCCAACGCGCATAGTAATTAAACAAGGAAAAAGAAAAAACACCTCGCATTCAAAGGAGACCAGCAGGAGTTATACGAAGATCGACAAAAAGGCTAAAATCCTCGAGCTCGACTTCTCCAAAAAAGATCGAAGTCTAAAGACGCGACCTTAACGATAAAGTCAAGCTCAACCAGGGGCACTGTTCATAACTGGGTCGAGCTATCCGACCCGGACTGACTGAAGACCGAAGTGACCGACTTCTTCAGGTCAGGACCTCCGATCTCTTCTTTAAAAGAGTTCGGCCAAATCGACATAAGAGGCTCAGACAGGCCCAAATGAAGGGACACAGCCCAATCTAAAGGCATTTAAAGCCTAGAAGGATAAGGATGGTTCCCTTATAAGATAAGATGACCTCACTTAAAGATAAAGATAAGATAACTAACTTATCTTATCTAGAAAGGTCAGCCTACACCACTATAAATACACTGGAGCACCCAGGTATAACTCATACTCTAAATCTACTAAAAATCTGCTTAAAGCCCATGCTAACTTAAGCATCGGAGTCTTTTGCAGGTACCACCATCCTCCGGTGACGAAGGATCAGTAGCATCTCCAGCTCCACCAGATCCAACAAGTCGTACGTGACAGCTTCGACCGTCACAGCAGATCTCATCCGAGATCAACCTTCAGTTTTAGGTAACCCCCGGAACACTAACCATTTTGGGCGTTGAACGCCCAGCAGGAATGTCCTGGCTGGTGTTCAACGCCAGCTTCCCTGTCTGTTTGGGCGTTGAATGCCCAGTGATGGGTCCCTCACTGACGTTCAGCGCCAGCTTTGCTGCTTGTTTGGGCGTTGAACTCCCAGGCAATGTTCCCTGGCTGGCGTTTAACACCAGATCTGCTACCAGGATGAGCATTGAACGCCTAGTGAGATCCTCCTCACTGGCGTTCAATGCCTTCTCAGTCTCTCTAGATTCGGCCTCTACCTCTATGGTGATGGCCTTGCAATCTTCTCTTGGGTTAACTTCTGTGTTACTTGGAAGAGTGTCAGGAGGAGTCTCAGGGATCCTCTTGCTCAGTTGACCAACTTGTATCTCCAAATTTCTGATGGAGGACCTTGTTTCAATTATAAAATTGTGAGTGGTCTTAGAGAGTCTGCAAACCAGAGTGACTAAGTCAGAAAAGCTCTGCTTAGGGGTTTCTATATGTTCCTGAGAAGATGGGAATGGTGGTTTGTTGTTGAACCTATTCTGGTTTCTTCCACCTTGATTGTTGTTGAAGCCTTGCTGCGGCTTTTGTTGATCCTTCCATGAAAGGTTAGGATGATTCCTCCATAAAGGATTATAGGTGTTTCGATAGGGTTCTCCCTTGTAATTCACCTCCTCTATGGTGGGTTGATCAGGATCATAAGCTTCTACTTTAGAAGAAGCTTCCTGAGTACTGCCAGTTGCAGTCTGCATTCTAGTCAAATGCTGAGAGATCATATTGACCTGCTGGGTCAAGATCTTGTTCTGAGCCTATATGGCATTCAGAGTATCAACTTCAAGAACTCATTTCTTCTTAGAGATCCCATGGTTCACAGGATTTCTCTCAGAGGTGTACATGAATTGGTTATTTGCAACCATCTCAATGAGTTCTCTTACTTCTGTAGGTATTTTCTTCAAGTGAAGTGATCCACCTACAGAGCTGTCCAATGGTATTTTGGACATCTCAGATAGACCATCATAGAATATTCCTATGATAGACCATTCTGAGAGCATGTCAGGAGGACATCTCCTGATCAGTTGCTTGTATCTTTCCCAAGCTTCATAGAGGGATTCCCCTTCTCTTTGTCTGAAGGTTTGAACTTCCACTCTAATTTTGCTCATCCTTTGAGGGGGAAAGAATTTAGCTAGGAAAGCATTAACTAGCTTTTCCCAAGATTCTAAGCTCTCTTTAGGTTGAGAATCCAACCATATCTTAGCTCTGTCTCTTACAACAAAAGGAAAGAGCATAAGTTTGTAGACTTCAGGATTTACTCCATTGGTCTTAACAGTATCACAAATTTGCAAGAATTCAGCTAAGAACTGATGTGGATCTTCTAGTGGAAGTCCATGGAACTTGCAATTCTGTTACAAAAGAGAGACTAACTAAGGCTTAAGCTCAAAATTGTTAGCTTCAATGGTAGGTACAGAGATGCTTCTGCCATAAAAGTTAGAGGTAGGTATGGTGAAGTCACCAAGAACATTTCTTGCCTCTCCCTCAGGTTCGGCCATGTCTTCAGCTTCTTGTTCAAAATTTTCTGAAAGGTTTCTTCTGGAGTGTTGTGCTTTAATTTGCTGTAAGCTCCTCCTTAAAGTCCTTTCAGGTTCAGGAACAAGATTAAAGAGAGGCTCTTTATCCCTGTTCCTGGTCATAAACAAGGAAGCACAAATACGACAAGAAAGGAAGCTTCTATGCCAAAGGGCAGAGAACTCCCAGTGAGATGTGAAGAAAGAAGAGGAAGATAGAAGAATGAAGATAGAAGAAGAGAGAGGAGAATAATTCGACTAAATACAAGTAGAGAGGAGAAGAATTAGAAATAGAAGAGATAAATAAGAATTAAATATTTTTGTTTTTATTTATTTATTTATTAACTTCAAAAATTAAGGTTAATTAATTAAAAAGAATTGAAAATTAGTTAATGAATTTCAAAAATAGAAGAGAGAGAAGAAGAAGAGAATTTTCAAAAATTAGAAGAGAGAAGAATTAGTTAGGAAGTTTTGAAAAAGAAGAGAGAGAAGATGAGTGACTAATTAAGAAAAGATTTGAAAATAAGATAAGATAGAAGATTAGAAAAGATTTGAATTTAAAATTTGAAATTTGAAAATTAAATTTTAAATTTAAATTTTGAAATTGAAATTTGAATTTTGAAGTTTGAATTTTAAATTTTGAAATTTTGAATTTTGTATTTTAAAAAAGTCAACAAGATAAGATAAAGATTTGAAAAAGATTTGATTTTTGAAAAGGTTTAATTAATTTGAAGTAGGATAAAATAAGATTTTTGAATTTTGAAATTTTAAAATTTTGAATTTTAAAGAAAGATAAAAAGATAAGATAAGATTTTGAAAACTGAAAACTAAGAAAAGATAAGATAGAAATTTAAAATTAAAATTTGAATTTTTATTTAATATTTTCGAAAATTTGGTTAAAATAAAGGTAGAAAAGATATTTTTTTATTTTTGAATTTAATGAGGAAAGAGAAAAACAACAAAAAGACACCAAACTTAAAATTTTTAGATCTAAAGCACTCAATTTTCAAAAATTGCAAGGAAAAATACCAAAAGACACCAAACTTAAAACTTTTAAGATCAAAACAAAAAGAAAAACAAGAACACTTTGAAGATCAAGAAGAACACCAAGAACAAAACTCAAAGAATTCAAAGAACACAAGAACATGCAAAAGACACTAAACTAAAAAATTTTTGAGAACCACACACAATTTTCAAAAATTGTAAAAGAAAAACACAAGAAGACACCAAACTTAAAGATTGACATAAGATTTAAACAAAGAAACTATTTTTGAAAAATTTTTTGAAAGAGAGACATAAAGAAATCGAAAATTTCAACAAGAACAAAAACAAAAGACTCAAACAAAAAACAAAGATTAAACAAAGAAAAGAATTTTTTTTGAAAAAGTTTTTAATTTTTTCGAAAATAAAGAAGAAGAAAATAAAAATAAAAGCTAACAAAATTAAAGACAATACCTTATCTAAGGAACAAGACAATCCGTCAGTTGTCCAAACTCGAACAATCCCCGGCAATGGCGCCAAAAACTTGGTGCACGAATCCCCACGCTTCGTACAGCTGAACCAGCAAGTGAACTGGGTCATCCAAGTAATACCTGAGCGAGTCAGGGTCGATTGATAAATCGCTATTTTACGGTTTATTTTGTGTTGAATTGAGCGGATTTTATCCATTATTCTCACACTTATTCATAGAATTCGCATGTTTTACATTTTCCTTCCTAATTTTGTGCTATGATTGAAGACATGCTTCTTTGGCCTTAAATTTGCTAATTTTAATCCTTTCTTCTTACCATTCGATGCCGTGATATGTGTGTTAAGTGTTTTCAGGGTTTATAAGGCAAGAATGGCTTTGAGGATGGAAAGGAAGCATGCAAAAGTGGAAGGAATACAAGACATTGAGGATTTGAAAAGCTGGAGCCGACGCACACGCGTGGACGACGCGTACGCGTGACTGGTACAGCAGACATACGACGCGCACACATGGTTGACGCCTACTGGTGCGGAATTTATAACCCACAAACTTACCGGCAAGTGCACCGGATCGTACCAAGTAATACCTCAGGTGAGTGAGGGTTGATCCCACGAGGATTGATGGACTAAGCAACAATGGTTAAGTGATTTACTTAGTTAGACAAACAGAAAAGTAGGTTGAGAGTTCAATTGCATCAAACAGTAAATCAGAGAATCAGAAAAGCAAGCAGTAAACTAGTAGTGAATAATATATAGAGAAACAGTTAAGGCTTTAGAGTTATCTATTTTCCGAATTGACTTTTCTTACTAACTATTTTAATCATGCAAGATTCAATTCATGGCAAACTATATGTGACTAAACCCTAATTCCTTAGACCTTTTTAGTCTCCCCTAACCTTCATTAACCGCCAATTCCCTGGTCACTTAATTCCAATTAGAGGGTGAAGTTCAATTCTAGTTATATGCCACAAAAACCCTAATTACCCAAATATAAGAGGATTATATGTCACGTATCTCGTTAAGTCCAGATAATTAGAAATTTAGGGGAAATTATTTTCAAGCTGTTGTTCAAGTAAAGAGCTTTTCCAAGTTATACAAGAACTCAATTAGAACAAGGGTCATACTTCCGTTTCACCCAAATTCATAAGATAAAGAACGAAAACAATTCTTGAAATAGAAATCAATACATGAATTAAAATAGAAAAATAATAGTATCAATACATACAATAGATAGAGCTCCTAACCTTAACAGTGGAGGTTTAGTTGCTCATGGTTCAGAGAGAAAACTAGGATTTTGAAAAACTATAAATTGCGGAATGAGGTAGAAGAGAAGAGATGAGCCCGAAGGGCTGATTCTTTTCCCTTTTATATCTAATCCTAATTAATGTAAATTATAATTTCTAAAACTAAATAATATATTTTCTTATTTTAAAATAAATATTAAAGTTTAATCAGAATAAATCAAAGATTTCGCGTGGCTTGTGCATAGGCGTGGGGACCACTTCAAAACCTGAACTTGGCGCCTAACTTGAGAATGGGTTATGCCTTACTTGAAGTGGGCAGCAAAGAATGGCATGGAATGCTTTGAATGTTGCGCCTAACTTGAGAATGGGCTGCGCCTAACTTGAGAATAGGCTACGCCTAACTTGAATGGATCATGCGCCTAACTTGAGTGAATCAACACCAATGTTGCGCGTTGTTGTTGTGCATTGTGCCTTACTTGAGGAAAGATGACCCTAACTTGAGAAACCTCAAGTTACGTGCCACCCTTGCAGAGTTGATGGAAGAGAAATATGGACTATTATATATCGTTGGAAAGCTCTGAAAGTTAGCTTTTCAACGCCACTAAAATCACATCCATTGGATCTCTGTAGCTCGAGTTATTCAGGTTTGAGTGCAGAGAGGTCAGGGTTGACAGCATCATTCGCTTCCTTCTCTTTTTCTACAGAAACTCCATCAAATCCATCCGAATGCTACCTGAAATAAACAGAATTTCACATGACTCAAAGTAGCATCCATAGTGGCTAAAAGATAATTAATTCTTGGTTAAACTCAACAAATTGAAAGCAAATTCACTAAGAAAAGATAGGAAAGATGCTCACGCATCACCTACGCGTGGCCAGTGCTGAGTTCAAGCGACGCATACGCGTGACAGAGCGTCACGTGCTGCAATTTACAGAAAATGTTGGGGGCAATTTCTAGGCCACTTTTGACCCAATTTTAGGCCCAAAAATACTGATTAGAGGCTACAGAGTGGAGCTGGAGAGGGGAATCATTCACACTTCATTCATACAATTTTTACGTTTAGATAAAGGTTTTTAGAGAGAGGCTCTCTCCTCTCTCTAGGTTTTAGGGTCTCTTTTAGTTTTAGTTCTTCTCAAATTCAGATTTCTACCTTGCTTTAATTTAGTTTTTCTTCTACTTTTATTTGTTCTAGTACTTTAGTTCATCTACTTCTCTTGTTGATTTTTTTATTTTCCCAATTTAGTTTATGAACTCTTCATGTTAGATTCAATTTTCTTTTAATGCAATTTGAAGTATTTCATATTTATTGCTTCTTTCTTCATTTGTTGTTATTAATTCCTAGCAATTGTTAGTCTTAGATTTTACATTCTCTTATTGCTTTTCTATGCTTTTATTTTGTGCCTTCCAAGTGTTTGATAAAATGCTTGGTTGGATTTTAAATTAGATTTTTGTATTCTTAGCTTGGATTGAGTAATTTGAAAACTCTTGAATTTTCAAAGTCTCTTGTTGGTTGGTGATTGAAAGTTGCTAGTTGGCTTGAGCTTCACTAACTCTAGTCTTTGATTAGGACTTGTGAACTCAAGTTGATTTACTCACTTGACTTTCCTTCAATTGTTAGAGGTTAACTAAGTGAGAGCAATTTGCAATTACCATCATAATTGACAATGAGGATAGGAATTCCGATTCTCAACCTTTGCTAGGACTTTTCTTAGTTGTTTGTTTATTTTCTTGTTATTTACATTCCTTTCTTATTAAACTCAAAACCCAAAAAGATACAATCTCATAACCAATAATAACTACACTTCCCTGCAATTCCTTGAGAGACGATCCGAGGTTTAAATACTTCGGTTAACTTTATTGGGTTTGTATTTGTGACAAGAAATTTAAATATTGATTGAGGTTTAATTGCCGGTTTAGAACTATACTTGCAACGCGAAATTTTTGTGAAAATCTTTACCGACATTTTTCCTCCGTCATCGATCCCACGAGGATTGTGGTTTGAAGCAAGCTATGGTTATCTTGTAGGTCTTAATCAGGCGGATAGAAAAGTTGTTGGATTTGTGAGATCTAAACTAGGTTGACATGTTTAATTGCAAAAAAAAGGAAATAAAGAAAAGGGTATAAAATACTTTGTAAATTGAATTATAATCAGGGATAAGAAGATGGTTAAGGCTTGGAGATGCTTTGTCTTTCTGGATTAACTCTGGTATTACTGTCTTCTTCAATTGTGAATGATTTCTTCTATGGTAGGCTGTATGTGATCAACGTCATATGGCCACGGTCGTCAATCTCCTCTGCTTCAGATCAAACGCCGTATGGCTGCGGTCATCCAATCTGAACGAGGGTGAAGCTCTAGTAGTCTATTCCCTTGGTAATCCTACTCAAAACACCACAGACAAGGTCGAATCTTCTGGATCAGAGAATGCTACGCGTTTCGGTTCTATCCTCTACCACAGAGACCCTAATCTCCCCATACCTCGACTGAACTGGTGTCTCGAGAAGTCCCCAATGAAGTCGTGAATTAGCCGTCTAAGAGATGTATAATCAAGCTGGCGGTTCGATACTTTCCAGTCACGTATTCACACGAACCTAAGACATGGATGGTTGTCAGGCACGCGGTCTTAGTATGAAGAACGAATATAAATCTTATAATTGAATCAAACATGGATTGAAGAGAAACAGTAATACTTTTATTAATCCATAAAACTCAACAGGGCTCCTCCCTTCAACCTAGGAGGTTTAGAAACTCATATTGATAGAAAATACAATGTGAAAATGAAATATGGCAGATCCCCCCTTTGAAGATCGTGTAAAAGTTCTTTAAATACTAAGCTAATGACTAAGGATTATAAAAGAAAGGGTAAAACAGACTTTTAGTGCTAAAATCCACTTCTGGGGCCCAGTTGGTGAGTGTTTGGGCTGAGCTTTGATGATATCCATGTACTAGGAGGCCTCTAGTGCGTTGAACGCTGGTCTCTTCTCCTTGGGCGCTGGATGCCTGAAAGAGAACAGGAGCCTGGCGTTGGACGCCAATTTTGGGCCTTCTAATCTGAAGCAAAATATAGACTATTATACATTTCTGGAGAGCTCTGGAAGTCAGCTTTCCATAGCCATTGAGAGTGTTCCATTTGGACTTCTATAACTCCATAAAAGCTCTTCTGAGTGCAAGGAGGTCAGATACGGACAACATCTGTAGTGCTTTCTCTGTCTCTGAATCAGACTTTTGCTAACTTTTGCTCCAACTCCTCAATTTCAGCCAAAAAATATCTGAAATTGCACAAAATTACAAAAACTCAAAGTAGAATTCAAAAATGTGAATTTTACACTAAAACCTATGAAAACTCTTAAAAATTAAATAAAACATGCTAAAAACTATATGAAAATAATGCCAAAAAGCGTATAAAATATCCGCTCATCAAACTATCCAGTACTATGAGTGAGGAAAAAAATTATGAGTTAAAGAGATTAAAAGAGTAGAATTTAGGTTTTGAGAAAGTAAAAATAATTAAAATACGAATTAAAATATTAATCTTAAAGGTTTTGGCCCAAAGTTAGGCCAACGGGCTAAATCGAGCGGATCGGGCCCAAGTGGCTCAAGCCCACAATATAAATACCCCCATTTCAGCCAAAGATCAACACATTTTCACTTTGAGAGAGAGAAAGAGAGAGAACATGTTGAGAAGGAGAGAAGAAGGTGAAGAAACAAAATCCTAACTCTTTGATCTTCCAACCACCATAACTTTTTCTCCGATGCTCCGATTGCCGAGTTGTTTACGGCCACGCGTCGCTCTCCTCACCCTCTTTAATTATATCTAGGTATTGTATTGAGTATCCCATTTTCCTCTTCTCAATTTTGTTTTTCTCTTTGAATTTATGTTTTGGTTTGGGTTTTGAGAAAATCTTGTGATTTTGGTTGTTTAGCGGTACTCTAGTATGAACTATTGATGAGTTTTATCAATAAATTTCATGGGTTTAAGGTAAGAAATCTCCAAAACCTTGTGATTCATCAAATCTCATGAAGCCTAGATCAATGTATGTGTGAAATTGGTTATGTTAGTGCTGTTGGGTGAATTTGGCACACTTTGAGGACTTAAACTTGCTTGTAGAACTTTTGGAGGTGAGCCTTGGAGTGGAGAATTTAAGTATTAGGTGTAAACCGCTGTCATTAGAGGTACAATTTTAGTTTCATTTAAATAACGTATAATGTAGTATGAAATCCTATGCTAGATGCCCCTATGATTAGGTTTGGATTGTGTAATTGGTTGGTATTGATATGTATAGTTGATATGTTGTGGTAATTAATAATTAGAATGAGATTTGTGTGATTTTTCATATTTGGTGTGTTGAGGAATTTGATGATTTGGATAATGATTATATGTTTGTGGATTATGTATTGAATTGGTGAATTTGGGCCGAAGGTCGGAAAAAGGTAAGAGCGGTAAGTGATTATTGGATTGTGTGATAATGCATGAAATTGAATAAAGAATTGGTATAAAATATATGAAAATTTAAATGATTGATGGAATAGTAAAAAATGTGGTTTTGAGGTGTTGAAATGTGTAGATGAAGTAGGTTTAAATTTGATTGAGTGTGAATTAAGTTGGTTTGAGGTCCTTTTGTTGTGTTAAAAACTTATTTGACTTGTGAACAATTGGAAGAATTGGTAAATGTGTGTTCTTGGTTAAAACAGATTTTTAGTCAACATCGGCGGGCCGTAACTCAGTCCATGGAGTTGGAAAACTTTTAAAATTGGATTTTTATGAAAACTCATTTATCGATCTTTCCAATGGTTGAGGAATAAATTTTGTGAAAAAAGGTATGAAGGTTTGAAATTAGGTGGGGTTGAAAAATTGGTTTTTTACACCATATCAACTTTTTCAAGTTTTGATATGGGTTGCGTACGTGAGCATTGTTGTGCGTATGCGAGAGTTGGCCACTATCCAACACCCTGCGTACACGAACACGGGCTACGTACGCAAATTTGTCACAATGACACTCCTATGTACGCAGACATGGTGATGCGTACGCGAGCGAACCCCACTGCCCAAACCTTCCGCATATGCGACTTTGCCAGATTTACACTCATATATACGCGAGCATGTGCATGCATACGCGATCACCTTGTTTTTTTCTAAAAAATGAGTTTTTGAAGCTTTCAACCATTTCTCGAGCCTTCTAAACCTTTATAAACCTCGATAAGAGCCTAGAGTCTGATTAATTAAGGATAGAGAAGTTAGAAATGAGAATTAAAGAGATGAGTTAATGGATTGGAAAGAGAGGAACCAATTTTAAGATGATGTATGATAAGGATGAATGAGTTTGATTACTAAGAAGGGTGAATTGAGATGAGAATGATGATGATCATGGGATTGATGATGAGAATGATAATGATTATGAGATTGATATTGAATATGATTCTGATTGTGATACACCTGCCTAGGTACATGCAGTAGCATTGATCCACTTGCTCAGGTTTGGTTTGAGTCTCCTGGGTTAGATGTAGTGGTTCGTCCCTCCACTTGCTTCCAGTCGAGTATGATATGAGATTTAAGAAATTTTCTAAGTTTTGGATTTTCCTGGGTAAATGTAGTGGGTTGGCTCCACTTGCTCCAGGTTGAGATTCGAGATTCTGTTGACCGTTCGACGTAAGTTGTGACCGGGCACTTTAACTCTCCAGATTCCCCCAATGGGATGAAAATTGAATAATGAATGATTATAAATATATGCATAAACTCTTGGGGATGCGCACTTAGGGACTATCCAGGGTTCGCTACCAGACATGTCGGGTTGGCTTGATAACCGACAGATAAGACTCATTGGTCATAGGATAGGCATTCATCATTTGCATATATTTGATTTGTTTAGGTTTGCTTATTTGTATTGGTTTGCCTAATTGTATATGTCATATTATGTGATTATGTGCTACTTGCCTTATTTAAACTTACTTGTGTATTACTTGTTTGTATTATTTGTGTTTGTGCAACCGAGAGGCCCCTCATACTGGTGTTGGTTGACGTTGAGGGCTGGTACTGGATCTAGTTATGCTTTTATTTTGATTGGAGAGGTATGAAAAGAGAAGAAAGGTAAATTAGACTTAGAAATCCCATATGTTAGTTGCCAAATTTTGGATTAGAGATAACATAGATGGATTATAATAAGGAAAGAAGTTTAAGATTGCTTAGTGAGTTCTTGTTGTCTTATGCAGTATTTATTTGGTACTTTTACCCTACTGAATACTCATGGGTCGGGGGTTCTCATTCCATATATATCTCTTGTTTTTCAGATACAGGTCCATGTATCCAGTAGTGAGCTGTGGTTCATCTGAGAGATGGCAAAGATCATTGAACTCCTGTTTTGTATTTTGTTTAGAGTCTCTCCATTCTCATTTTTGAAAAACTTATATATTGCATTTATTTCTTTTGAAAACTTGCCTATAGAATCCTTTATGTATATTTTGGGAGAGATGGGAGATATTGTTGTCAAACTGATTTTTATTCTGTACCCTAGCCAGCCTAAACTTCGCAGGTCGCGAATAGTGGCTAATTACTTATGTCATATATTTATATCCTGTCTTTATCTTATTCTTCTCTACTACTTTATCCTTACCTTTGCTTTCTGAATGCACTTTACTTTCTGCTTTATCGACACGAGAGTGTTATCCGTTTGAGATTTTATTTTACTCTTATTCAGGCTTCTCTTTAATATTTCCTTTCAACTTATATATATATATATATATATATATATATATATATATATATATATTATAAATCCATCTTGAGTCGTACCACCTTATTATTAATGACTTATGACTCAAGCATAAGGAAATGTATACTAAGGTATTACATAAGACCTCGGTAGGTGCAGTGGAATAGTTCGATATCTTCTGCCTGCCCCACAACTAGTTTCGGAGTTGTCAGTTATAACTAGGAACTATCACACACTGAATCTTGATGCGATGCATGAGGATACTCCATTTTTCAATTTAGGGGGAGATGATTACAACACATACGACGGTGTGGAGTTTCACATTGGTCATAGATTCAAAAGCAGGGAGGCTATCATGCTAAGTGTGAAGAATTACAACATTTAGGGGAGTGTTGAGTACAAGATTGTGGAGTCTGATTGAGAAAAGTACCGTGTGTATTGTAAAAAATATATAGCAGGATGTCTTTAGAATCACCGTGTTGTACTCCGACAGAATCTTTGATACTAGTAAGCCACTATTTGATGTCTAAAGTAAGTATACTCATGTTTATCATGATTATTTTTGGGAAGAACATATAACGATCTCATTTTAAATCAATAAGGAAGTGCAGAATTTGGAGGACCACATACCTGTCTAGCCCTATCATGTTTTAGAGCCATCAACAGTTGGACTACAACCTCATTTGTAATGTCATCATGTTCCTTATACAATCCAACTCATCTGATACTATCCTTGTCTACAAAGTGTATTCAAGGAGAACTATCACTTCAAACTCTCTAACAGGAAAGTTTGAATAGCGAAGCAAAAGGCAATTGTCTAGATCTATGGTGATTGGAAGGAGTCATATAATATGGTTACGAGGTTATTGCAAGCATTGGAAAGTTGTTTTCCTAGCATGATAAGTGATTTCAGTGCGGTCCCGTACTATATATAATGGACACTTGGTGGTTTATGGTTGCAGCTAATTTGATAAGGTTTTTTGGGTCTTTCTTCTCTGTGTTGAGGCTTTCAAGCACTGCAAGCCTTTTGTATCCCTAGATGGCATACATCTGTATGGCAAGAATGGTGGTGTGTTGCTAATTGTCGTGGCATAAGATGGTAACAGTAATGTACTCTCTATTGCTTTTGCTATCGTAGAGTCTAAGATGACTAAGTCGTGGTCATTCTTTCTTACCAATCTAAGGTGATATATCACACTACAAGAAGGACTTTTGATTATATCCGGCAGATCCCCAAGTGATCAAAGTTGCACTGAGAGCTGATAGTGGTTGGAAGTCTCCTAGTACTTTTCATGCGTACTGTGTCAGACACATGACAACAGACTTTATGACTCATTTCAAATTTGCAAAAGGGAAGCGATACTTGATGAATGCTGATGAATGCTGCATATAGTTCAAGCAATTATGGGTTCGAGTGGTATATGGATGCGTTGAGAGGGTTACCTCGTGAGATGTTAGACTGGGGCAACAGATTCAACAAGGAGATATGGTTACAATATTATATAGTAGTTATAGGTCTGGACACATGATGAAGAACCTCTCAGAGTGCATGATTGCATTGTTGAAGGGTACGCAGTATTTACTGGTTGCAGCCATTATTAGATGTACCTACGAGAGGCTATAATAGTTGTTCGTCTTGAAGGGTAGGGACGCACTGTCACAATTGGCAGCTAGGCAGCAATTTTCTCAGGGATACGTGTAACACATTGCAATAGAAGGGCTTCAGCGTTTACAATCGAGGTGTCAGAGCCTCTTAAATGTTGGAGTCAATTTTCTTACCATGTCCGGTTGAGTATACGCATATGTGACTGTGGTCTTTTCCAATCCTTCAAACGTCATATTTTAATATTTTTAAAAATTACTAAATTAATTCCTAGCATGTGTATTAAAATAAAATTTATTAAACAACTATTTCAAATGTAATAAATCTATTGTTATACATCTATTTTCTAGATCAAATCTTTAGAAAATTTATTTACAAAAAATTTCAACTAATATTCAGTAAGACAAGTTACTCAATATATACATAAACAACTAATAAAAACTAACCTATATTATCTTCCTAGCACAACACCTATTCTAGTCATACAGATTAATATAATATTTAATCTATAAAACTGCAGTAACTATAGTTATATATTTTTTTATGTTTAATTACTCTGTTGGTCCGTATAATTTTACTAAATTTGTAATTAAATTTCTATACTTTTTTCTTTTTAAGTGAGTCCCTACATTGCTTTTAATTTTGTAATTAGATCATTTTCATGTCAAAAATGCTAGAATCAATGAAATATCTCTTCCAAAAGATATGTGGTCAAAGATCTAATTAGGTTCTTAATTGTGGATACCTTCAATTTTCGAAGAAATATTCAGTTAATTCTAACATTTTTTATACTAGGAAAGACTTAATTACAAAATTAAAAGCAATGTAAGAGACTCAACTGAAAAAAAAAATTATAAGGACCTAACTGTAAACTCGGTAAAACTATAGGAACCAACAGAATAATTAAAACTTTCTTTTATTTAAAAGAAATATATAACAACACTAACCTGGAAGTCGATTGAGCAATATGCCACGTTACGTTTAGATAGTTGATATTGTCATTCCGTGTATCTACTGGCACCATAGAGTTCGGATAACTCAAATATCTCGAGAAAGATCCAAGAAGGAGAAAAGAGGTAAAAAAGTGCTAAAAATGACATCCAACGGGCGCTGTGAATGAGTTTTATATATAGGCACCATTTGAACATATCTCGTTTATAATGCAAACAAATTAATTTTACACTATCTTATTTACACTATAAACGAGATAAATTCTGTTACACAACACGTGTACGCCCGTGGCACGTTTATCGATGTACGTGCATAATTGATTCATTTACATTAGAAACGAAATATGTAAAAGGATGCAAAAACATAAATTCTATCCAAAGCTATTTCAGTAAATAAAAGAATTAAATTATTTGTTTAAAAAAATTCATAATATATATAACTGTTACTTTTATGTTCAAAAAATAAGTAAATACTCGCCCAACTCTTGTATATTTTCACGAAGAACAATGCAATTGCTTACAAAAGGGGACATTTTGACTCCTACCATTATTATTTTGAGATAGTACTCTCTATTAAAAAATTTAATTTATTAAATAGTAAAGAAAATTGATTTTATGAAAGTTTTATTTGTAGCTAATTTGTGATTGTGAAAGTTTTATTTGTAGTTTGTGGGATTTTAATCTTCCATAAACTATTAAAAAGTTTATTTAAAAAAAATGGGGTAGCAATTAAGTTGAGAAAGAACATTGTGTTGTTATAAGAAAAAATAATTACGGTAGGAAGACTTTTCAAAAAGAAAAAATAGCATTTAATAAGAAATGAGAGAAGATAACGGTGATATTGATGGTGTTGGCATTGATAGTGGTAAAGAAGATAACGATGAACACAGAACACCCTATAAACTTTTGCATGGAAAACCCCCAGATTACTTGATCCTTCGAACTTTTGGGTGTGCTTGCTTCCCAAATCTTCGAACTTATAATCATCACAAGCTTGAACCTCGATCTGAAAAATGTTTATTTCTTAGGTATGCGCCTCAACATCGAGGTTTCAAGTGCATGTCAAAAACTGGTTGAATTTACCTAGCCTAAAATGTTGTCTTTGATGAAGGGTGTTTCCCTTATTCTTTTCTTTTATTTACATCATCAAAACCTCCTGCCACTTCACCTACTACTTCCTCTAATTCTACCTTTTTCTATCCTCTATAATTAGATTCACCTTTATCAAATTCTCTCCCTCCTTCCTCTCCTTCACCATTATCTCACACTACTCCTACCATTCCATTATCTCCTACACTACTGTCCCTTTCCCCTACTATCCCTGTTGGTGGTATTAATGTTCCATTAACACCTCCTGTCCCTAATACTCCCTCTTTTAACACCAATCCTATGATAACACGATCAAAGTATGGGATCACTAAGCCAAAATTAAATTTCTTTGCAACTATTACTTTGGACTTGACTCAACATGTCCCTAAAATTATTAAACAAGTATTGAATTCTCCACATTGGCTACAAGCAATGCAAGAAGAGCTTGCGGCTCTTCATCAGAATAACACATTGACCATTGTTCAACTTTCAACTGATGCTACTATAACTGGGTGCAAGTGGGTCTTTGCAATTAAACGAGCACTGGATAACTCGATTCTTAAATATAAAGCTAGTTTAGTTGGCAAAGGATTTCATCAAATTGGGAGTCTGAATTATGATGAGAATTTTAGTCTTGTAATTTTCCCCTCTACCATTAGACTTGTTCTTACTATTGCATTATCCAAAGGATGAAAACTTCGTCAATTTGACTTTAATAACGCGTTTCTTAATAGTTTATTGACCGAACAGATTTATATAGAGCAACATTTTGGCTTCGTAAGCTCCGATAGTTCTGCTGTCTGCCGATTCAACAAAGCTTTCTTTGGTCTTAAATAGGCACCAATGGCCTGGTTTCTTACTTTAAGCTTTACTTCAAATCGTTTTGGTTTCTCTAATACAAAGGCTGGACCATCACTATTTGTTCATTTTAGTTCTGCTGCTTGTGTTTATATTTTTGTTTATGTAGATGACATTCTCATTACAGGGAATAATAACACTGAAATCTCATCCTTAGTTCTACAACTGAAGACCTTTTTTGCAGCAAAAGACCTTGGCAGCTTACATTACTTCTTGGGTCTTAAAATCTCTTATCCTTTTTCAACTGAGCTACACATCTAACAACACAAATATATACAAGATCTCCTCACTAAAACTAGAATGACCAACTCAGAGTGCCCCCACTCCTATGCTAAATTTATAGAAACTCTCAGCTCAGGCCTCTCTTCCTTTTGACAAGCCAACTCTATATCGCGCAGTTGTAGGAAGCCTACAATATGCAACACTGACACACCTTGAAATTTATTTTTCAATGAATCATGTGAGACAATTTATGCAAAATCCTCTACAACATCATTGGGTCGCTGTGAAGCGCATGCTGCTTTACCTCTCTCGTTGTCTTTCTCATGGTTTACTCTTTTCTTCAACTCCTGATTTTTGTATAATTGCTTTTTCAGATAGTTACTGGGCTAATGACTTGGATTATCGCAAATCCACTAGTGGTTTCTGTGTATTCGTCGAATCCAACCTCATCTCTTGGTCAAGTCAGAAGCAAACGACAGTGAGCAGGTCATCCACTGAAGCGGAATATTGGTGTTTGGCTAACACTAACGTAGAAATCATGTGGCTTCAGAAACTATTACTTGAATTAAAGATTCCTCAAAGCATTTGATCAACTATCTTCTGTGACAATTTGAGTGCCATTTTACTTTCTGCCAACACAGTGCTATATAGTCGCTCAAAGCATTTTGAAGTGGACCTTCACCTAGTGCGGGATCGCGTTAATAAGAAACTTTTATATATTATTCATATCCCTTCTTCATCTCAGGTTGCAAATTTGCTTACAAAACCCCTACTCTAAGCTACATTTGAGGTTTTCCGAACCAAACTGAGGGTTTCTCTAAAATTCACCCTGAGTTTGCGAGGGGATGTTGGATAATGTACTAGCCGTTATTATTTGTTATAATTGTCTTGAGAAAATTCTGCTATGTCAGTTATTTTAGGGAAGGACTCAGTCAAATTAAAGAGCAAATGTACTGCACTACTATATATACATGTATTACTAACAGTTTGTAACTAAGATTGATAATAATATAATTCTACATTTCAGTTTCATTCTCTCAAAGTCTCATTCTCTGAAGCTACATTCATAATGATAAGTTGTGGTTGCACAATAAAAATAGTAGAGGTAGAATTATAATCATAGGAATGAAAAAGGTGGTGATAGTTAATGGCGAATTTAAAAAGAGGTATATCACTACTAGAAATTAATATTTTTCGGACGAATTTTGAAACGAAATTAAGATAAATCTCAAATAAATTAGAGACAAAATTTTTATTTTGGACAAATTTTTTCGTCCCAAAAACCTTTATTAGTAAATTATATTTCGTCTGAAATTTTGTTAGAAACTTTTTTCAAACAATTTTGTGATAGATTTCAAATAAACATTTATCTGCTAAATTTCTACTTACTATGATGTATTTTAGATGAATTTCAGACAAATTAATTAATATATAAATAATAAATTTCAAAAAAAATTCAAACAAAAAATACTTCCGTTCAAATAAATTTCAAACAGATTTAATTAAATATAATTTACTTTTTTGAACAAATTTCAAACAATCCAGATATTTATTTTTGATTAAATTTCAAACAGAATTAATTAAAACTAATTTACATAATTCAAACTTGTACAAAATAAAAAATTTGTCCTCACAATTTTTTTTACAAATCTAATTATTATTTGAAAAATTTTTGGACAAAAAAAATTAATATTTAATAAACACTTTATATAAATGGTATCTTCAACATATATAAAAGTGACACCCTCACTATCAGAATGTCACGCTTCCGACTGCGCCACTCTGATAGCTTAGGGATTATGATGACTCTAAACATATTTAATTTAATAATAGGAGCTTGTTTAAAACTTTACAAATACGCATAACCTTTTGAAAGACTTTTTCGTTGAAAACATATACATATATATACATACAGACCAGATACAATACTTTAATATATATATATATATATATATATATATATATATATATATATATACATATACATAACGATAACTTACAAACATACATATCACAAACTCCTATCCCTCTTACAAAATTGATAAAGATAAAGGTGAGGGAAAAATAATAACTGAGATAATACAAAAATATTGAATGAACAGAAAATGAATAAAACTCTTCTGAAGCTTCGTCGCCCATATCCTGAAAAGGAAAAACCTGTAGGGGAGTAAGAACATCGTCCTTGCTGGTTCTCACTATAGGGTTACAGAAATGTTATAATAAGATACGTAAGATAAAACCATTTTTAAAGTGCAGTGATCAATGTTCGTCTTTCATGCCTTTTTGAAAACCAAAGAGTTAACATCCAAAAACCCGTTTCAAAAGAAAAGCCAACTAATTATCCAAAATTTAGAAAACCTTTTTCCTCTGTTATAAAAATCTTAAAATCTTTTCTAGATGGTATGAATGACCAACCTGCACTAAGCATAAGTTCATTAAGTCTATACAAACCAGTTTGATTTTTCATACTTTACTAAGACAACCATAAAAGAAGTTACCGAAGTTGTATAAATGATCATCCTGATACAAGCATAGATTCATTAAGTCTATGCTGAACCAGTCCGATACTTTATATAGAACTAGACCTCAAACATACCAATCACGGCCTCAGGCCCATCCAAATCCAACACGGCCCCCGGCCCAAACAACTCAAGCATCAACCAATTCATCACAAGCCAACCAATCAAACACAGACACAATTAATGTAGGTCAAGCACAATCAAGAGCAATCACAACAAGTATAACAGTTAGCAGTTAACATAAGTATTCACATAGGCAAACCAATTACAATATGCACACCAAAACAATGTCACATAGATGCAAATGATGAATGTCTATCCTATTGGCTGTGATATCACATTATCGGTTCAATTACCAACCCGATACATTCCCATGGGAATGTTGCCTTTCGATCACAAATATAGATACAGAAACCCCTCATGGCTATAGTGCCGGGCACACTCCTGTGATCCGAAACAATGTGAGTGGGATACTCTACCTCCGACCTCACATCTACACGTAGAGGGCTAAACCAACAGTCCTTACGCCGGCGCTGCAACCTCGACAAGCGGGATTAACGAACCGTCCTTGCCAGGTGCAAGCGACTTATCAACAATCTCATCAAAATCAAATCTCTCAACATAAGCGAGACGAACCCGGCCCTTATGCCTACAACTCAGCCCAAACGGGACGAACCCGGTCCGTACGACTATCGAACAATAACTCATCAATCTCGATAATATCCACAGTCAATGAGGCTCAATGTCTTATTTCAAAAGTCATTCTAAATCAGGATTTGGCCATAAAATTCCTCAACAGAGTCTCAAGACTTTATGGGAGAATAACCTAACTCATTTCCTTAATTTCATTGAAAACCTCTAAAACTTTAGCTTCTTGATTTGAATAAATAAAATAGAATTTAAACCAAAACCAAGTCATGTATCCAAATATTCCGACCCAATTTCAAAACCAACCTACTTAAATAAAAACCAAATCATTTGAACCAAAAACTAATTTCAATTTCATTCCAAAATTTGAAGTGTTTCCAAAGGGTTCGGAAATTATTTTAGTTTTTCTAAATCAAAATTTCAAAGAATACTTTAAACTTTTCCCAAAATATCGTGAATTGAAATTAGTCAATCGAAATTCAAGTTTCTTTTAAATCCACTAAAACCCCTCCAAATCTGTTTACTTAAATCAAATTCCAAAACATAAGAATTTTCATCTTTAAATCGACTTTAAAACATAATTCTTTTCTTGAATAAATTACATTCAAAATATAATAATTTTCTTAATAAAATAAGCTCAAACATAATTCATTTATCGATAATTCAATTCAAAGCATAATTCTTTATGTTTACAATAACGCTTTAAGCAAAGTCTCAAATTTTATAGAAATGTCGGCAGCATCTCCCCTAAAACTTGGACTTTGCCACCCTTTTCGGGTTCCAACCAAACCAATCCTCAACTCTTTCCAACAGGTTCAAGACCAAATCAGTTTCCAATAAAACTAAATCCAGACTTTTAAATATTAAAATCATTTCAAATCAAACCAATAAAAAATCTCCATTTTAACAAAATTAGACATCATTTCAATCAAGCAGACAACTATATTCATCCAAGACAAATCAGACAATGCATAAGACTTACATAACTACCAGAAAATCATTTCACTCATCATATCAATATATAACAATTCCACTTTAAAATAAATTAGTTTTTATAAAAGCCCCTACCTCGACAAGCAGACTCGTAACCCAATCGCAACAACAAAACTCTTTTCTCTCAGTCCGAAACCAACTACAGCCGAAACCTCAGCCCTTGATCTCTTTTACAGCAAACACAGCAACTTAAAGGTGACATGCAATGCTCAGAACACGACCCTACCTTACCAGAACCTCAGAGTTTATAACCAAACATAACAGAATACTAACGCAGGAGTTTTTGAAACATAAACACTTACTGTAATAAGAAAACAATACATCGGCGATCGCTGAACCGGTTGGCCAGCAGCCCCAGCAGCTACCTCAAGTGGCAGGGGTGACCAGAACTCTGGCAACGGCAACTGTAACAAACATGCAGCGATGATAAAGCTCCAGGAAACTCAAAGGAAACAAAAACCAACTTAAAACTCTTACCGACAGTGTATCTCAACAGCGGAAGTGGCATTTCTTGGCAACCCATCACCAGTGGCGACGCTGGGAAGAGATGGTGACGATGTAACTGGCGGTGACGAGCTTGGACGATGGTGGTGGCTTCATGAACGTGACTGGGCGCGGCGGTTCTAGGCCCGCAGCCCTCTCTCACTCGCGAACCCTTTCTCTCCGTGGTTCAGCTTGACAGTGGCTCCAAGGTGGACTAGTAGCGATGGCGATGGCACAAACAGCAGTGATGGTGTGACGCTCCTCGCAGTGCCACCCTCCTTTTTCGCGCGTACGCCCTTCCGTTAGCCTCTCTCTCACCTTGGTTCGGACTCGTGACGGCGACGCAGCTCTTGGGCGGATCGGCAGCGACGGTTCAGAGGCGTGGCCTCCCTCCAAGGCCCGACGATGGTGCGACGGTAGTGGCGAAGCCCCGCGGCTCCGACGCGTCTCCCTCTTCTCTTCTTCTTCTCCCTGCCGCAGTTCCTTTCAGCTGAACCTGTGTGTGTGGGTATTGTGTGTGTGTGTGTGTGGGTGGGTGTGTGTGTGTGTGTGTGTGTGTGTTTGTGCTGAGTGTGGGTGGCTAGGGTTTCACTTAGGAAGAGAGAAAAATGTGTGTGTGTGTTAATAGAATTAGGATTTTAATTGGGGTTTTGGGTTTAATTAGAGTAAGGTAATTTTAATAAAATCAGGCCATAGAGTATTAATTTAAAATCTAAATTAAATTTCTAAAAATTACTTTAGAATATTATTTGTTGTATTAAAATACTAACTGATTCTCAATCAATTACTCTAATTAAAAATACATGGTAATGAAATTAATTTTTTTTATCCTTAAAACTCAAAGTATTAAATTATATAAATATAAATTATCTAAAATCAAATCATATAAAATTCTTATTAATTCATAACTACCAACTTTATATTTTAAATATAGAAAATAACTCAATAATTGTAAAATTGGATAAATTCTAATTTAAATAGCCAAACCTCATTATTTTCGAATTTCTAAAACTTTAAATTATAAATAGGAAAATAATTCATAAATGGTAGTTTAACGTGGTGAAAAGGATACAAAGCAGGCTGGTATTAAAACAACAGTTATAACGTTTGCTCACAGATCTCATACCCACTTTGGAACTTCAACTTCCCAACTTTATCAAACACTTTACAACCCCCTAACCGGTCACAAGCCTAACACCTGCAAACTCCTTTTGCGAGAAACGAAAGTCCCACAACTTCTCATAATGTTGCACTAAGACCGCTTCACCTTCCATATCCACAAACCCGTCTTAAAGAACTAACGCATCATATTACTATACCTAAAGGTTGCACGTGACATTAAAATAATTCTCAAGTTTATTAAGAAGGACACAAGACCTTGGAGAAGGACAAGCGACAAGGACAATATCCGCGAGAACTTGAAAAGATTTATTGGGATCACAAGTAATCAAGGATGTACAAGGAATGAAGAGTGCCAGAAAGAAAATCACTTTGGCAACCTCAAGAATGACCCACGAATCAAAGAAGTTCGATAGGGACGATAAAAGGAAAAACAGTACAGTAGTTTAAGCAAAATTAAGCTGAGTCAAAGAAATATGAGGTTTACAAAAGAAAAATGTCCAAGACCGAAGACAAGGCTTACAAGACTCAAGAGTAGGATTAAGAATACTTTCGAATGCATTGCTCATGAAGAATGCAAAAGTTTTCAAAAACCATTTCATATTCTCAAAGAAAAGGTGCTCAACAAACATTTTGCAAAAGAATAACAAAAGTATAAATGTGGCATTACTTTAATATGATTTCATGTTGAAATAGATTATGTAGAGTTCTAAAACAAAATGAACACCAGTTTGGCTAAGAGCAAAAATATTTACTCAAATATTTAGAAAGATAGTCATGTACACAACTTAACCAAAAGCAGGCATAAGACTCGGAAGAAAGTCAATTTTCCTCGCATCAAAACAATTTCTAAGTTTAAGACAAAATAGGCAAGGTTTGAAAAAGGAAAGTCAATTGGGTTAAGGCCAAAACAATTTCCTGAAAATCCTAAAAGACATTTAGGTACTCAATCAAATAAAGGTATAGAGTGAAATCGTGGCAAGGTTGGAAGAAAATCAAATGTTTGTTAAAAAATTCTCAAGGTTTATATTCAAACAAGCGTGTATAAAAGTTATAGAAAAAATGGAAGAAAAAGTTGAAATCTATTTAGAAATGAAAATTCGAGGTAAAAATTTGCTTATAAGTCGGTAAAGGAAATAAGTGGTGTGTTGCAAACAGACAGGTTTCTGTTAAATAAGGAAGCTTTTCAAAACTTCATTTAAAATAGTTCATGCCAACTTCAAAACAACTTTGTCAAATTTAAAGAATAGCTATGGATGCAATTAACCGAGAAAAATTGATTTAAAATTTCTTAAGAAAGGAATCCAAAACTTGTTTTAAAAGTTTACATCAAACTCCAAGAATACACTTGAAATCACCATCAAATAGGAACATTCAAGATTATTAAGGTGTACTAAAAAAAAGAAATCAGGCCATACGAGAAAGGATCTTAAATCAAGGGAGTTTAAACATGATCCACGAGGTATGAGACATCAAACAAGCTTTCAATTGATCCAAAAGAATACAAAACTTGTAAGGAAAGACAACTCAATTAATAGTGAGTTCTTAAGAAAGAACCTTTGACTAAAGAAAGACAAATAAGAGGACAAACGACGCACTAGATTGAAACAAATTCAAGCTGACTCAGATAAGAATGAGATTCACACGAGAAGGGAAACTGAGATTAATGGTAATGCTCACAAGATGTAAAAGAATAATTAAAATAAAATCAAGTATGACATCCATAGAAATGAAAAGCTTAAGAGTTCGAATTGGCCCGTTCTTAAAAGGAAAGATATGAGTCCAATATTTTCAAAAGAATAACAAATGCATAAATAATGTGTCATACTAACTAAATTCAAACTAAAATAATTTAGGTGAAGTTTTTCAAACGAAGGTCAACTGGAATAAAGGCGAAAATCCTCTCTTTCAAGAATTTTGAAAAATACCTAAGTACATAATCAAGTAAAGATATACATAAGAACCGTAGCAAAGTTGTTAGAAAATCAAGTTATATTTTTAAAATAAGTATATTTCTGTGGATCAATAAAAGAATAGGCGATGCATTGGAAACAAACAATTTTAAGCTGCACAAGGAAGTTTCAAAGCTTATATAAAGAAATGTGTATCAAAACAAAAGCGATTCTATAAAAATTTGAAAGATGGTTGTAAATACAGTTAAATAAAAGAAAAATTGGATCACAATTTCTTTAAAAAGAACTCAGAATAAGAACTTAAAAAGTATACTGCATCAAAACAAGTTCAAAGTCATGTCAAAGAATACCTAAATCAAGAGAAGAGTTTAAATAGAGAATGACAGATACACCAAGAATTTCAAACAGGCATATAAAATTAGGATCAAACAAGAATGCATATGAACAGAGGAGTAGAGTTGGATAAATCAAGCTACTTTCAAAAAGAAAAGGCAACAAGAACTTCAAGATAGGCTAAGAAAGAACAAGTCATATGACTCCAACAGAATTCAAGACACATAATTGAGTAACCTCGAGAAATAATTTCTAACGTTCCCAAAACCCACGAATCGCGTTACCTATTAATCGTATCTCGTCTATGATAACCCATTAGTGCTTCCATATACATAATCCACTAGTTTTAAGCCGGCAAAACTTAATACCAGGAATTATGCAATGCAAGGCTAATGGCATTAATCAATAGACCGTCATGTGCATAAAGCTCTAATTCTCGTTATTCGAACAAGACTATTGCATGACAGACACTCAGAGTATGCAATCGAAGCATAGTCAGTCCATTCCTCAGGCTCTACATGAAAGACTGCTCTGATACCATAAAATGTAACATGCTCACTATCAGAATGTCATGCTTCCGGCTGCGCCACTCTGATAGCTTAGGTATTACGATGACTCTAAACATATTTAATTTAATAATAGGAGCCTGTTTAAAACTTTACAAATACGCATAACCTGTTTGAAACTTCGTCACCCATATCCTGAAAAGGAAAAACCTATACGGGAGTGAGAACATCGTCTTCGCTGGTTCTCACTATAGGGTTACAAAAATGTTATAATAAGATACGTAAGATAAAACTATTTTTAAAGTGTAGTGATCAATGTTCGTCTTTCATGCCTTTTTGAAAACCAAAGAGTTAACATCTAAAAATCCGTTTTCAAAAGAAAAACCAACTAATTATCCAAAATTTAGAAACCTTTTTCCTCTGTTATAAAAATCTTAAAATCTTTTCTAGACTGTATGAATGACCAACCTGCCCCAAGCATATATTCATTAAGTCTATGCTAAACAAGTTTGATTTTTCATACTTTACTAAGACAACCTTAAAAGAAGTTACCTAAGCTGTATAAATGATCATCCTGTCCCAAGCATAGGTTCATTAAATCTATGTTGAACCAGTCCGATACTTTATACAGAACTAGACCTCAAACATACCAATCACGGCCTCAAGCCCATCCAAATCCAACACGGCCCTCAGCCCAAACAACTCAAGCATCAACCAATTCATCACAAGCCAACCAATCAAACACAAATATAATTAATGTAGTTCAAGCCCAATCAAGAGCAATCACAACAAGTATAACAGTTAGCAGTTATCGTAAGTATTCACGTAGGCAAACCAATTATAATATGCACACCCAAACAATGTCACATAGCTGCAAATGATGAATTTCTATCCTACTGCCTGTGATATCACATTGTCAGTTCAATTGCCAACCTGACACATTCCCATGGAAATGTTTCCTTTTGATCGATCACGAATATAGATACGGGAACCCCCTACGGCTATAGTGTCGGGCAGAGTCCTGTGATCCGAAAGGATTTGAGCGAGATACTCTGCCTCCGACCCCACATCTACACATAAGTGGGCTAAACCAACATTCCTTACGTCGGCGTTGCATCTTCGACAAGCTGGATTAACCAACCGTCCTTGCCAGGCGCAAGCGACTTATCAACAATCTCATCAATATCAAATCTCTTAGCATAAGCGGAACGAACCCGGCCCTTATGCCTACAACTCAGCGCAAGCGGGACGAACCCGGTCCTTACGCCTACCGAACAATAACTCATCAATCTTGATAATATCCACAATCAATCAGGCACAATGTCTTATTTCAAAAATTATTCTAAATCAAGATTTGGCCATAAAGTTCCTCAGCAGAGTCTCAAGACTTTAGGGGAGAATAACCTAACTCATTTCCTTAATTTCATTGAAAACCTTAAAACTTTAGCTTCTTGATTTGAATAAATAAAATAGAATTTAAACCAAAATGAAGTCATGTATCTAAATATTCCGACCCAATTTCAAAGCCAACTTACTTATACCAAAACCAAATCATTTGAACCAAAAACCAATTTCAATTTGATACCAAAATCTGAAGTGTTTCCAAAGGGTTCGAAAATTGTTTTAGTTTTTCTAAATCAAAATTTCAAAGAATACTTCAAATTTTTCCTAAAATGTCGTAAAGTGGAATTAGTCAATCAAAATTCAAGTTTCTTTTAAATCCACTAAAACCCCTCCAAATCTGTTTACTTAAATCAAATTCCAAAACATAAGAATTTTCATCTTTAAATCAACTTTAAACATAATTCTTTTCTTGAATAAATTACATTCAAAATATAATAATTTTCTTAATAAAATAAGCTCAAACATAATTCATTTATCGATAATTCAATTCAAAGCTACTTGCTCTGATGTGAGGTATGCTAATACTTCTTCCATAGAAGTCAATAGTGGGGTTTGTATAGGACCCCAGAGTTCTTCTGAACTCCTCATTTCCATTTGGGTTCATGATGAAAAAAGGTAGGAGAAGAAGAATTTAGGAATAAGATGTAAATTGTAATTAAAATATTTCTATTTTTATTTTATTAAATCCGAAAATAAAAGTTAATTGATAAAAAGGAATTGAAAATTAATTAGTAAATTTCGAAAAAGAAGAGAGAGGAATAAAAGAAGAAATTCAAAAATTAGAAGAGAGAGGAGTTAGTTAGGAAGTTTTGAAAAAGAAGAGAGAGAAGATAAGTAACTAATTAAGAAAGATTTGAAAACAAGATAAGATAGAAGATTAGAAAAGATTTGAATTTAAAATTTAAAGTTTGAAAATTAAATTTTAAATTTTAAATTTTGAAATTTTAAATTTTGAATTTTCAAAAAGTCAACAAGATAAGATAAAGATTTGAAAAAGATTTGAACTTTGAAAAGGTTAAATTTTGAAATTTGAAATCTGAATTTTAAAATTTAAAAATAAGATAAAATAAGATTTTTGATTTTTTGAATTTTAAATTCTTTTAATTTTAAAGAAAGATAAAAAGATAAGATAAGATTTTGAAAAGATATGATTTTTGAAAAGATTTGATTTTGAAAATTAAAAATTAAGATAAGATAAGATAAAAATTTAAATTTAAATCTGAATTTTTAATGAAATTTTCAAAAATTAATGAGAAGATAGGAAAAGATTTTTATTTTTTTCATTTTTTTAAGTTTAATGAAGAAAGAGAAAAACAAGTAAATGACACAAAACTTAAAATTTTTAGATCTAGGACCCTAAGTTTTCGAAAATTCGAAAACAAACACCAAAAAGACACCAAACTTAAAATTTTTAAGATCAAAACAAAAAGAAAAATAAGAACACCTTGAATATCAAGAAGAACACCAAGAATAAAACTCCAAGAATTCAAAGAACTAAAAAACATGCAAAAGACACCAAACTTAAAATTTTTGAAAACCAAAACACAATTTTTCGAAAAATCAAAAGAAAAGACACAAGAAGACACCAAACTTAAAGATTGACACAAGATTTAAACAAAGAAATTATTTTTAAAAATTTTTAGAAATAAAGACTCAAAATTTTCGAAAAACTCAACAAGAACAAAGACAAAAAGACCCAAACCAAGAACAAAGATTAAACAAAGAAAAGAAAAATTTTTTTTGAAAAAGTTTTTAATTTTTTTCGAAAATAAAGCAGAAGAAATAAAAAGAAAAGCTAACAAAATTAAAGACAATACCTGATCTAAGGAACAAGACAATCCGTTAGTTGTCCAAACTCGAACAATCCCCAGCAACGGCGCCAAAAACGTGGTGCACGAATCCCCACGCTTCATACAGCTGAACTAGCAAGTGCACTGGGTCGTCCAAGTAATACCTGAGTGAGTCAGGGTCGATCCCACGAGGATTGTGGCTTGAAGCAAGCTATGGTTATCTTGCAGGTCTTAGTCAGGCAAATCAAGAAGTTGTTGGTTTGAATTTGGTTAAACGCAAAAAAGGAATAGTGTATAAAATACTTTGTGAATTAAATTATAATTAGGGATAGGAAGATGGTTAAGGCTTGGAGTTGCTTTGTTCTTCTGGATTAACTCTGGTCTTACTGTCTTCTTCAATTGTGAATGATTTCTTCAATGGCAGGCTGTATGTGATTGACGCTGGTTTGAGCAGCCACCAATACTCCTCCAGATCTGAACACCAGGGTTAGTGCGCATCCAGCCTAATTGAGGGTGAAGCTCTAGCAGTTCATTCTCCTTAATGATCCTACTGAAAATGCCACAAACAAGGTTGAATCTTCTGGATCAGAGAATGCTGCTCCTTTGGGTTCTAGCCTCTACCACAGAGACCCTAATATCCCCATACCTCGGCTGAACTGGTGTCTTGAGAAGTCCCCAACCAAGTCGTGGATTAGCCATCTGAGAGATGTATAATCAAGCTGGTGGTTCGATGCTTTCCAGTCACGTAGTCACACGTACCCAAGTAGACACGGGTGGTTATCGGGCACGCGGTCTTAGTATGAAGAATGGAGCTGATTGTCATGAATCATCCCATTCATCATGTTGAAGAACGAATATACATCTTAGAATTAAATCATACACGGATTAAAGAGAAACAATAATACTTTTATTAATTCATAGAACTCAGCAGGGCTCCTTCCCTCAACCTAGGAGGTTTAGAAACTCATACTGATAGAAATACAATGATGGAATTCGAAATATGCTAGAAGATATCCTAAACAAGTGTGATCTTCTCCCTTAAATACTAAACTAATGACTAATAAGGGTAAAACAATCTTTTTAGTGCTCAAGTATACTTCTGGGGCCCACTTGGTGAGTGTTTGGGACGAGCTCTGATGAGATCCACGTGCTAGGGGGCCTCTAGAACGTTGAACACTGGCTAGGGGGCCCTTTCTGGGCATTTGGATGCTGATCTCTTCCCCTTGGGCGCTGGATGCCTAAAAGGGGGCTGGAGGCTGGCGTTGGACGCCAGTTTTGGGCCTTCTAATCAGAGAACATTCTATTTGGACTTCTGTAGCTCCCAAAAAGCTCTTCCGAGTGCAAGGAGGTCAGATCTGAACAACATCTGTAGTGCTTTCTCTGTCTCTGAATCAGACTTTTGCTCAAGCTTTTCAATTTCAGCCAGAAATTACTTGAAATTGCATAAAAACACACAAACTTAAAGTAGAATGCAAAAATGTGATTTTTGCACTAAAACCTATGAAATGTAATGAAAATTAAACAAAACATGCTAAAAACTATATGAAAATGATGCCAAAAAGCGTATAAAATATCCGCTCATCACAACACCAAACTTAAATTGTTGCTTGTCCCCAAGCAACTAAAAACATAGTAGGATAAAAAAAAGAGTAAGATATAATAAATCTCTAAGTTTTCAATGAAGCTCAGTTTCAATTAGATGAGCGAGACCTAGTAGCTTTTTGCTTCTGAATAGTTTTGGCATCTCACTATCCATTGGAACTCAGAAATGTTGGTCTCTTTAGGAACTTAGAATCTAGATGATATTATTGACCCTCTAAGTTTAGTTCTTTTTTATTCTTGAACACAGCTTTCAGAGTCTTGGCCGTGACCCTAAACACTTTGTTTTCCAGTATTACCACCGGATACATAAATGCCACAGACACTTTAACTGGGCGAACCCTTCCGAATTGTGACTCAGCTTTGCTAGAGTCCCCAGATAGAAGTTGATGAATCCATATTTGATGATGATTTTTAGTTGAAATTGAATGGATTTCATCATATAAACTTGCACTTATTCTCTTAAATAGCATTGATAAACCACTATTTTATGGTTTATCTTGTGCTCAATTGAGTGGTTTTTATCAACTCTTTACCCACTTATTCATACTAATCGCATGTTTTACGTTTTCCTTCTTGATTTTGTGCTATGATTGAAAATATGCTTCTTTGGTCGTAATTTTGATATGTTTAATCTTCTCTTATTATCATTCGATGCCGTAATATATGTGTTAAGTGATTTCAGAGATTACAGGGCAGGAATGGCTCAGAGGATGGAAAGCAAGCATGCAAAAGTGGAAGGAATACAAGAAGTTGAAGAAATTGCTAAGCTGTCCATCCTGACCTCTTTGCATTCAAATAGTCATAACTTGAGCTACAGAGGTCCAAACGACGCGGTTCCAGTTGCGTTGGAAAGCTAATATCTGGGGCTTCGATTTGATATATAATATTCCATAGTTGCCCTGACGCTAGGAGACG
The DNA here is from genome assembly GCF_003086295.3 of Arachis hypogaea. NCBI lineage: Eukaryota > Viridiplantae > Streptophyta > Magnoliopsida > Fabales > Fabaceae > Arachis > Arachis hypogaea. Next base: position 46,375,090 of record NC_092046.1, on the reverse strand, counting down.
CGAACGCATGCTCCACGCAGACGCGTCGCAGTGACAAAAATCAGCGTGGCAGATTTCTTCTCCAGCGATTTCTGGGCTGTTTTTGACCCAGTTTTTGGCCCAGAAAACACAGATTAGAGGCTATAAAGTGGGGAAATACATCCATTCATAATCATGCCTTCAATTATTCATTTTTAATAATTTAGATGTAGTATTTAGAGAGAGAGGTTCTCTCCTCTCTCTTAGGATTTAGGATTAGGATTCCTCTTAAAGGAATTAGGATTTCTTATTATTTCAACTTTATTATTTCAACTTCTTCTCAGGTTCAATACTCCTTTTATATTTCTATTTACTCTAATGCTTTTATTCGTATCTGATTTATATTGCCAAATTGGCTTATGAACCATTCATGTTAGGATTTTCTTTATTTAATATAAATCGAGGTATTTCAGATTATTGATTCTTATTTAGCTTTTTATATTCTTGGCTTTAATTGATTAACTGGAGGCTCTTGAGTATCGTGATTGATTGTTATGTCGGCTAATTGACTGGAATTCCACTAACTCTAGTCTTTCCTTAGGAGTTGGCTAGGACTTGGGAATCTAACTAATTAGTTCACTTGACTTTCCCTTGCTTTCGTAAAGGTTAACTAAGTGGGATTAACTTCAATTCTCATAGGAGTAACTAGGATAGGACTTTCGAATTTTCATACCTTGCCAAGAGTTTATTTTACAGTTATTTATTTATTTTACTTGTCATTTAAATTACTTGTCCCTTACCTTCAAAACCCCCAATTTACAAAACTCATAACCAATAATAAGAACACCTCCCTGCAGTTCCTTGAGAAGATGACCTAAGGTTTAAATACTTCGGTTATCAATTTTAAAGGGGGTTATTACTTGTGACAACCAAAACATTTGTAAGAAAGGACTTTTGTTGGTTTAGAAGCTATACCTGCAACGAGGATTTATCTGCGAATTTCTAGACCAGGCAAAAGTTCTCTCTTCAAAATGGCGCCGTTACTAGGGAATTGCAAACATGTGCCTTATTATTGGTTATTGTAAATATTTGCTTTTTGCTTGTTTATTTATTTTTATTTTTGTTTTTATTTTTGCTGTTTCATAAATTAAGAGGTTATTGGTTTTTATTTAGTTATTAATAATTTTTCAAAAATTTGTTCTTCGTGTTCATCTTGACCTTCAAGTTGTTCTTAGTTGTTTTCTTCGTTTTGATCTAAAAATTTTAAGTTTAGTATCATTTTATTGTTTTTCTCTTTCATCATTAAATTCAAAAAAATATCTTTTCTATTTATTTTAATTGAATTTTCGAAATTTGCAATTAAAAAAAAATATTCAGATTTTTATTTTAAAATTTTTATCTTATCTTATCTTAGTTTTAATTTTCAAAATTCAAATCTTTTTCAAAAATCATATCTTATCTTATTTCAAAAATCAAATTTCAAATTTCAATATTTAAATTTAAAAATTCAAAATCCAAATTTAAAATTTTAAATTTAAAATTTTAAAAAATCGAACCTTTTTCAAAATTTAAATCTTTTTCAAATTTTTATCTTATATTGTTGACTCTTTCAAAATTCAAATTTTAAAATTCAAATTTTAAAATTTTCAAGTTTCAAATTTCAAATTTCAAATTTCAAATTTCAAATTTCAAATTTCAAATTTAAAATTCAAAATTTAATTTTCAAAATTTAAATTTCAATAACCTTTTAATTTAAAATTGTTTTTATTTTCGTTTTTAATTTTTATTTGCTACTATGAACTCTCACCCCTTTGGCTATGAGTCTGGTTACAATTATGTTGCAGGAAGAGGAAATTACAATGAGAACAAGCATCAAGGTTGGAACAATCAAAGATGGGAGGAGCCACAAGGATTTGATCAACCCTCATGGCAACAACCACCCCCTTGCAGTTTACCAACAAGCCCCACCATATGCTTATGAACCGCCTCTTCGACATAGCTTTGAACCACCATACTCACAAGCCCCTTTCCACCATTCACCTCCATATGACCCTAACCCGTATCCACCATATCAACCACCTTATGAGCCAAATGAACCCTCCTATCCACCCCAAACCTCCATGGAGCTTCACTTACCGATCTAAACTCTACTATACAAGCTCTCGTCGCCCAAATCGGACCACCAAATACCTTCAACAATCAACCCTCAAGCTCTAGTGCACTTCCTTTTCAACCACAGAATGATCTCTCCATCCCATCACCACCATCCATGGAAGAGCACCCACATCCATCAATCCAAGAGCAACATTATCCCAATGATGCTATTGACATAGAACAAGAGAGAAGGGATCATTTTCGCGAATCCATACTTCATAAGGAGCTAGAGGAGGCCCTAAAGGTGAAGGTAGTAAAGACCCTTGAAGATGAAAGAATAGTTGAAAGGAGTTGTCATGGAAAGAAAATCATCAAGGATGAGTACGATTTCATATTAAAACTACTGGACAAAGCAATAATTATTGAAAAGGAAAAAGTGGTTGAAGACTTGCGAGATGCTGAACCTCCATGGGAAAGTCAAGACATAGAGCCTCCGTCCAAGACAGTTGCATTTGATGTTGAGGAGGGTGTACAACCTCCAAAGCATGTCATGGTTAAGGACTTTGAAGAGGTCGATCAAGAGATGGAGATTCAAGAAGAAGAAGCACAACCTCCCATGCCCTTGGAAAGCAGTGAAGAGGAGATTGAATTGGAAGAAAGCTACCAAGAGGAAGAGGTTGAATTTGAAGAAGCTTACAAAGAGGTGGAAGTTGTCAGAGAAGAGCACAAAGGAGTGGAGCTCGCGAGTTCATTAGAGACACCTCCCCCAAGGCCATTACCGTCCAACACAACATTCAAGTGGGTAAAATTCTCATCCTTGACCTTTACTTTCCCACTTGAATATGGGCTACTAGAGACGGACGGTCAGCTTAGAGCTCTTTGTGGCATTAAGAGTAAGAGGAAGATGGTCGGTGGTAAATTTTGTCCTGCAAGATTCATTATGGTTGGAAGCTTTAAGTTTAAACGCAAAGGTTGGTGTAGAGCTCAATTGAATGGGTCTAGGAAGTTGTTTGGACGTTTCACTGAGAATTCTAAAGCTGAACCACCCGGATGGAATCATGATAATCAACTTGAAGACGGGTGTAGAAACAAAATTTGGGATCCCGGAGGCTATTGGAATTACAAACATTGGTGGAGATTCCTGGATGAGTTCAAGCACAAGCCGCCATGACAAGGAGCTCAGCACATGTCCAACTTAAGGACTTTAACTAAAAGTTCTAGGTGGGAGACAACTCACTGTGGTATGATCGTTCCATTTTCAATCTTATTTAGTTTTGTTTGTTTTTGAGTTTTATTTTATTTTATTGAACCTGGAATTATTCATAACATCTGCATCAGCATCTGCATACTGCATTCTGCATTTTGCATTAAAAAAAAACATGCACGCAACGCGGCAGCGTCGCTGCCGCGTCCGCGTCACCAGTGCATTTTGAAGAAAAGAGAATTGAACAGAGAGTCACGCGAGAGCGTGGCTGGAGGTGTGCCTTTGGCACAAATTGATCCACGCGACCGCGTTGCTGACGCATCCGCGTCATGTGGGAAAAATGCCTCCCACGCGTCCGCGTCACCCACGCGAACGTGTGGCCCTGTGAAATCGACGTAAAGAGGTGTATGGCAGAAAGTTATAATGGAGTGGGGCTGGAACCATGCTAGCAGCACAAGCCCTACCACGCGTTCGCGTCATTTTTAAAAGAAAGGCCATTCACACGATCGCGTCAACCACGCGATCGCGTCACCCAGATTTTTGGCAATATGCATTTACAACAGAGAGTTGCGCGAATGCGAGGCTGCACTCGCGCCAATCGCACAAATCAGGCCACGTGATCGCGTGACCCACGCGTCCGCGTTACCTTACCTTATCGCGCACCACGCGACCGCGTCACTCACGCGTCCGCGTCGCCTGCGCCGCACAGCTTATCCAAATCAGCGCCAAAAATCTTATCTTTTCTTCCCCAATCCTAATTTTTCCTCCCTCCTTTCTTACTTATTTCTTCTTCCCTTCTTTCCCTTCTCGTTCTTCTTATCTTTTATTTTATTTTACTTAATTTAATTGCATACTTTCATTCATTGCATTATTTTCATTGGTGTTAGAAATTTATTTGGGTCATTATTTTCTATATTTTTGTGGATTATTAAAATGGTTTGACAATTATATATTACTTTTTAAAGGGTTGCTTGCATGTTCAATTTAATACATTCAATAACTTATTTACCATGCATGCTATGTGTTTGTGAAAACGCCCGTATGGCATTGTGCACTATTTTTAGATTTCTTTTATTCTACTACTCTAAATGCTTGCTTTTCACAAAACCCTTTTTATACTTTATTAATTAAATATAATTGTTATTCAAACATGTTAGTTTGAAAGACTTGGTAATCTAACTTGGACATTGAATGCTTGATTTATGCTACCCATGCCTTTGCCAGCATGCCAATAAACACCTTGCATTTAATTGTCATCATATGCACTTGCTATATTTCCATTGATGATTTTTCATATGTAGTCATGACCATGTGTTAACGTCATTCTCCCTTGCTGTGCATTGATTACCACCTTTCCCGCTCTCTTCCTTGCTCTAACCCTTAGCTTTAAAAGTTACTTTCCTTTTTTCTTTTTCAGGATGGCCACCAAGAAGGATAAAGAGAAAGCTACTCCCAAACCACCGGCAAGAAAAGGAACAAAAAGAGCCCCAGCTGAGAAACCACAACCCCCATCCACTTGCACATCTTAGCATGCACCGAGGATGGTGCAATCTTTAAGTGTGGGGAGGTCGATACCGACTTCCAGGGGTTAGTTACCTTCTTTTCAACACCAATACTCTATTTTCTTTATTTGTTCATTGTTGCATTTGCATATTTGATTGCATGTTTGTTTGATTTTATGCATTTAGTCACTACTTGGTTGAAGTAATATTTTCTTTTTCAAGAAATTTTTTTATAGTATTTTACTAATTTAAATCAAAATTTTTGTGTTAAACTTGTTTGGAAGTTGTATTTGGAACATAGTTAAAAGCTAAGAACACACAACCTGTGAGATTTTGAGCTTATTTATATGGTTACATTATTTAACCATAAATTTTTATTCTCGTGTTTTTTCTTCTCTATAATTGCAATCTTTGCTTTGTTCCATTCTATATGCCCATTATTTAGTGTGTTTACATGCTTGCATATGATTGAGGCCATTACTTATTTTTGCTCACTTATCCCAAATAAGCCTACCCTTTAGACTAAATGAAAGGCCATTACTTATTTTTTGCTCACTTATCCCAAAACCCCCTTGAGCCTTTCTACCCCTTCTTCTATTTTATAACCACATTACTAGCCTTAAGTAGAAAAACAAAATAAAAATCCCAAGTTGAATCCTTGGTTAAGCTTAAGATAGATATTGTGTATAAATTAAGTATGGAGAATTTTATGGGAACATGGGATGATAGAAAAAAAAAATTAAATTGAATAAGTTATTTCAAGGTTTGGGAAGCATGCTCATGTGAAGTCAAAATAATTAAATTACCATGTGCATTGAAAAAAAAAATATAATAATAATAATAATAATAATAATAATAATAATAATAATAATAATAATAATAATAATAATAATAATAATAAAATAATAAAAATAATAAAAAATTTAAATTTTTAAGTAATTGAATAAGGGGACACAAAAATTTCCCCAATACAAAATAAAAAGAATCAATGCACATGGGACAAAAATCCAAAATAAGTTTGATACATGAGCATGTAATACAAAAGTGGGAAAAATTTGGGTAGTTAGGTAAAGCATTTTAATTTATATAAAGTATGTATATGTTAGGTGAGATCTTAGACTAATCAATGATTCACTTTGTTAGCTCACTTAGCCTTATATATATATATATATATATATATATATATATATATATATATATATATATATATATATATATATATATATATATCCTTACCTTTACCTCAGCCCCATTAATAACAATTATGCTCACTTAACTTACTCTTCAATGTTAAGGGTTGACTTAGTGAGATTAATCCATCATAATTATCATAGTTGTGGTTATGGCAAGGAAGGGATTCCACAACTCATTCCAAGTCAAGGTTTCATTTATGTTTTGAACCACTTTTCAATCACTTTACAGTTTTACTTGTTTATATCACATACATAGTTCTTTTATTCCTTTATTAGTTCATTAATTGCAATTTTGTCTTGTTCTTTCATTTTTTGATTGTTTGTTTCTTTATTAAGAAAACCCCTTGCTTTCTTGCAACCAAAATTGTGTGCGCTCATTGGCATTGGTTCCTAGGAAAGATGACCCGAGGTTTCATTATTCTCGGTTTATTAGAAATTTTAAACTTTGATGTTTGGAATTTAAACTGCCGGTTTGGTCTATACTTACAACGGGAATTATCTTGAATGTGAAAATCCAAACCCGTACGAATCTCAAACCCATTAACTTGTTTTACTTAGTTTTCTTTACATTTTATTTTTCATCTCAGTAATTATATTGGTTTTGCTTTAGTTGTCTCTAATTAAATAAGTTTCAAGTATTTGTTTGATGTTGAATGGGTTGTTTCTTGGTTGAAATTCATCAATGCACTTATACTTTGCCTTAAATTACTATCACCTAATTGGATTTGCACATTTACCTTTTTGTTGCATATTAGGTTGAAACTTTTATAAGTGCACATGACATTTAGTAAATTGAATTGAATTTCTTGTTCACCATGGATTTTGAGTCAATATAATCACATCGCAAGGTCTTTGTTTCTTGTTAATGCTTTGCAATTGCTTGAGTTGACTTAACTTGATTCTATCAAGTTTGTCACCTTTTTTTGTAACAAACACCTTAACCATGTGATTATTTGATTATTCCTAAGGATGAATAAGTTGTTTCCTTTCATCATTGCATTGGTTATTTTCTGTTGTGCTATTTTATATCAATTTTGCTCTTTCACTTGCACACCTTCAATATCCAATATTTTCTAAATTCAATTGACTCTTGTTGTAATTGAATAAGCTTGCTTGTGTTTAATTGATGCTCATCTCTTAGTTGCATCTTAGGCCATTTAGTTTAGGAACTCATGCTTACTTTTTGATTGTGTGGATGCCATTTTAACCGGCCGTTGTGTATATATTCTAACCGCGCGCATAATTGGAATACACATATGGCTCATCTTTTCATCATACCACACCACTATGAAACCTTCCTCAATTAGATGCTTATGTGCTTCTTCCTTTGCCTTTTTTGTGCTACTTGCCATATGATTCTTAATTATACTTTATTCATTCTTTCTGAGGATGAGACGTGAGGCAAGGAGCCGGTAGAGGAGAAGGACACCGTGGATGAAGATACCGAGAATACATTGGACTTGACGGTTTCCACACAACCCAAGCTCCCGCATCCGCCAATTAAAAGTGGAGGGACGTAAAGCTTAATTTCTCCCCGGATCATGTTCGTGCACGGAGGACCGTGCAACACTTAAGTGTTGGGGAGGATTCGTCATTTTGGGGCGTGACACGTGAAGAAGACCATCGACGCGTACGCGTGACATGCGCCACGTGCAGAAAACGCTAATTGCTATAATTAATTCTGATTTAAACTTTAATTTTTATAAATAGGAAAAGATATTATGTCAGTTTTAGAAAATAAATTTTAAATTAATTAGGATTAGATATAAAAGAGAAAAGAAACTTCTATTCTGAGGATTATTCAATTCCACCTCAGCCCAATTTACAGTCTACGAGAATCCTAGTTTTCACTCTTTTCCATGAGCAACTAAACCTCCACTGTTAAGGTTAGGAGCTCTATCTATTGTATGGATTGATACTATTGTTTTTGTATTTTAATTCATGTACTGATTTATAATTTAAGAATTATTTTTGTTCTTTATCTTATGAATTTGGGTGGAACGGAAGTATGACCTTTGTTCTAATTGAGTTCTTGTATAATTTGGAAAAGCTCTTTACTTGAACAACAGCTTGAAAACAATTTCTCCTAAATTCTAATTATCTGGACTTAACGGGATACGTGACATATAATCCTCTTATATTTGGATAATTAGGATTTTTGTGGCATAATAACTAGAATTAAACTTTACCCCCTAATTGGAATTAATTGACCAAGGAATTGGCGGTTGATGAAAGTTAGAGGAGACTAGAAAGGTCTAAGGAATTAGGGTCTAGTCACATATAGTTGCCATGAATTAAATCTTGTATGATTAAAATAAATTAATAAGAAAAGTCAATCCGGAAAATAGATATCTCTGAAGCCTTAACTATTTCTCCATATATTATTCTCATCAATTTACTACTTGCTGTTTTAATTTCTAAATTACTGTTTAATGCTTTTGAATACCCAACACTCTTTTCTGCTTGTCTAACTAAGTAAATTAATCAACCATTGTTGCTTAGTCCCTCAATCCTCGTGGGATCGACCCTCACTCACCTGAGGTATTACTTGGTACGACCCGGTGCACTTGCCGATTAGTTTGTGGTTATAAATTTCGCACCAAGTTTTTGGCACCGTTGCCGGGGATTGATAGTGTTAACAACTATTAGTTGTTTGATTGCTTAGATTAGGCATTTTAGTTTTAATTTTATTTAAATTTTGCTTTAGTTTTTTTCGAAAAAAAAAAAAGAAAAAAACTAGCACTAATTTTTTCCTTAATTTCTGAAATTAAGTTTGGTGTCACCTAGTTAATTTTATTTTAATTTTCCTATTTAATTTTGCTTTATATATTTTGAATTCTCTGATTAGGTTTAGTTATAATTTTAAAAAATTTCTATAGTTAATTGTTTAGTATTTTTATTTTATTTCTTTACCCAGGGTACCTCACTGGGAATTCTCTACACTCTGACGTAGAGAATCCCATATTTTCTTGTCTTCTATTTGTTTATGAGCAGGAACAGGGACAAAGAACCTCATTTAGACTTTGATCCTGAACCTGAAAGGACTTTTAGGCGGCGTTTACAACTAGCGAAACTCTACAAAGCTACAGAGTCCAATATGGATCCTAATAATGCTGTTAATGCCAATGTGGTAAATCCGAATGGGAATGAGCAACAAAGGAGAGTGATTGGCTCTTACTTTGCTCCTACTGTAGATCTTTATGGAAAAAGCATTGTGGTGCCTCCTATAGCTGCGAACAACTTTGAGTTGAAGCCACAATTGGTCACCCTGGTGCAACAAAACTGCCAGTATCATGGTCTTCCCCAAGAAGACCCAAATCAATTTATTTCTAACTTTCTGCAGATTTGTGATACTGTGAAGACAAATAAAGTGAACCCAGAGGTGTACAAACTCATGCTCTTCCCGTTTGCTCTGAGGGATGGAGCAAAGCTATGGCTAGATTTCCAACCCAAGGAGAGTTTGGATACTTGGGACAAGGTTGTTACTGAGTTTCTTACTAAATTTTTCCCACCAAAGAAGTTGACTAAGCTTAGGGTGGAGGTTCAAACCTTCAGGCAGAAGGATGGTGAAACTCTTTATGAAGCTTGGGAGAGGTACAAGCTACTGACTAGGCAATGCCCTCCGGACATGTTCTCCAAATGGACCCAACTAGATATCTTTTATGAAGGATTAGGTGAAATGTCCAAGATGTGCTTAGATAATTCTGCAGGTGGTTCACTTCACAAGAAGAAGACACCGGAGGAGACTATTGAGCTTATTGAGTTGGTTGCTAGCAACCAATATTTATACTCATCTAACAGGAATCCTGTGAACTCAGAGATTTCTCAGAAGAGAGGTGTGTTGGAAATGGAAGCTGTTAATGCTATTCTTGCTCAGAACAAGCTTATGTATCAACAAATAAATTTACTTACCAGCAGATAGGTAGCATGCAAGTCTCAGCTATCAACACCCAAAATCCACCTCAAGAGGTCTCTTATGACATGACAGGTAATTTTGTACAAAATGAGAATTATGATTACGCTCAATCTTTTTCTGAACAGGTAAATTACATGAGGAGTGGTCCTAGAAACCCAATAATGATCCATACTCTAAGACATACAATCTTGGGTGGATGGACCAACCTCAGAGATCTCAGAATTTCAACAATAATTCTCAGGGCGGTTTCCAACAGAACAATCATAATAACCACCAATTTTAGTCTCATCAACAATAACCACCTCAGTAGACAAACTCTCAATCCCAACAAGATTCTAATTGGGAGATGATGAGGATTTTTATGCAGGAAATCGGAGCCTCCATTAGAAACTTGAAGGTGTAAATGGGCCAATTGAGCAAGCAAATACCTGAGAGGTCTGCAAATACAATTCAAAACTTAGAGATTCAGATGGGTCAATTAGCCACAAAAGTTAATGAAATTGATAAGAGGACCATTAATAGTCTTCCTGGTAACACAATTCCAAATCCAAGAGAGGAATGCAAGGCTATCACCTTGATAAGTGGACAAGTGGCAAGTATGGAAGCACAAGTTAATGAGGAGCCAGTCGAAAAAGAAGCTCCAGAAGAGAAGAAGGAAGAAGTAGAGCACGTCCCTCCAAAGCGTGCGGACAACCCATTCCCAAACTCTCTTGACACTTATCCTACACTGCCAAAGGCTCCTGAGTACAAGCCTAAAATGCCATATCCTCAAAGAGACTTCAAAAGGAGACCAAGGACAAGTAGTTTTCAAAGTTTTTGGAAGTCTTCAGAAAGTTGCAAATCAATATTCCTTTTGATGAGGTTTTGGAGTAAATACCTCTCTATGTCAAGTACATGAAGGAGTTGTTGTCAAAGAAGAAGCCTTTAAAGGGAGATGAGACAGTGGTCCTAACTAAAGAATGCAGTGCCATCATTCAGAATAACTTGCCAAGGAAGATGCCGGATCCAGGGATCTTCCAAATTCCATGCACCATTGGGAGAACAACCATTGAAAAAGCATTCTATGATCTGGGAGCAAGCATCAATTTAATGCCCTTGTCTGTGATGAAGAAGTTGCAAATCCAACAGGCACAACCCACAAGGATAGCATTACAGATGGCAGACAAATCTATGAGGCCTGCATATGGATTAGTGGAGAATATCTTGATCAAAGTGGGTAAGTTCTTTCTCCTAGCAGATTTTGTGATTCTTGACACGGGAGAGGATGAGAATGCCTCTATAATTCTAAGAAGACCATTCCTAGCCACTGGAAGAGCTCTAATTGATGTAGAAGTGGGTGAATTAGTGCTTAGAGTGCATGATGAGCAACTATTCTTTTACGTCTTCAAAGATATACATTCAGCAGGTGAAGAAGAGAGGTGCATGCAGACTGAGCTTATTGATCCAAACCTTCAAAAAACCCTGATGATGCACCACAGAATTTGTAGCTCAAACCTCCCTTGGTGACAATCAACAAACTTCTCCCTGACATCAAACCTAAGTTTGGTATTGGGAATACATCATCCACCAAGGGAGAGGGTCCTAAAAAGAAAGTACCCAGAGGATGGAGAAACAAAAAGATCCCCACTGAAGATTTCTCCCCAGGAATGAAAATGGTGATGACTAGCAATCCAGTGTGGATTTATACAGTAAACAGAATCCTCTCTCTGGAGCAAATTAAGCTAATTTGTGGAGACACAGGAAAGAAGTTCAAAGTAAGGGGTGAAGAGCTGAGCCCCTATGTTCCTCCTACTTAGAGGAGCTGACCATCAAGCTAGTGACGGTAAAGAAGCGCTTGTCGGGAGGCAACCCGATAATTTTGTATCCTTAGTTATTTTTCGTAGTAGTGATTTTCTTATTTATTTGATTTTTATTGAGTTTTTACTATTTTTCTTTCGTTTTAAGTGTATTCTAATCATGCAGCTATTTTAGAACAGGAACCGAACACTTTGGAAAAAAAAAAAGAAGAAGAAAAAGAAGAAAGGCCAAAAGTTGCGCTGGAGTTGTTCAGGAACTATGCCTCGCGCACCAGCTCACCCATGCGTACGCGTACTAGACGCGTACACGTCACTCTGGTTTTTGGCAATCCACGCAGGAGCGCACATGGCGCACACGCGTGCCTTGAAAAATCGACGTAAATAGGTGTTTGGCCAGTGAGTTGTGATGGCTTGGGGCTGGACTTGTGCTAAACGCACAATCTTCATCACGCGTATGCATCCATGACGCGTGCGCATCATTTTCATTTTGTCTCCATCCACGCGTGCGCATACCTGACGCGCACGCATTGTTTGTCTATCAAGCCCTCAAGCGCATCAACCCGAGAGTTGTGCGTGCGCGGGGCTGCATTCGCGCGATTCGCACAAACTGAGAGCACGCGGACGTGTCCCAGACGCTTACGCGTCGCTTGAACTTTATGCGACCCATGCGTACGCGTTCTGTACGCGTACGCGTCGATCGCGCTGCATCACTTACCTAGCCCGCCGCCCTGTTTTCATTCTCTCTTCCTCCCAAATCCTAATTTTCTCTTGTTCTTTTATCCTTTTATTCTTCTTTCATCATACTATTTGTTTTTGTTTTTAGTTCTTCTTTGCTTGCGGACAAGCGAACCTTTAAGTTTGGTGTTGTTGCTTCGCTTATGGCTTTTCTGTTTATTTTTATGGGACAAAAGGGAGGCGAATCACCTTCACGGAGGAGCACAGCCTGAAGAATAAAACAACCACTAGGATAACTGAGGTTGTTGAATTCCTTTCATTCTATATTCCTTCCCGCTCTTACTATGTTATGTTATGGTTTTTTACTATTTTGTCTCGTTTATTGCATGATCCTTTATTAGATAAATTCCTAGGTTCTAGTTTAGTTCTACTATTTTGAAATTTTCTGTTATTTGCTTTAATGTTGAAAGGTGCCTCATGTATTGCCCACTGATCTTGAAATCAAAAAGAAAGAAGAAAAGATGTAGTGCATGAGAAATTGAGTTTAATTTTTAGAGTAGTCTCATTTATTCAAATGTGGTGGTATTTTCTGTGACTCTGAATGCATGACATGAACAGTGCATATTTAAATTTGAGTCAAAGAATGTTGATGTACAAGGAATAGGGATTTAGAGAATTATTATGATTTCTCTGAAATAAACAAAAATTTAATCCTTGAAGCAAAAGAGATAGCAAAATAAGCATAAAAGCAAGGTCCAAGGCTCTAAGCATCAATGACTAGGGAGTCTGAAATAATCAAAATCTCAAAGAGTTGTTTTCCTAGTTATATGCTTGTGGTATTCTTGTTTCAAGTAACCTTTGAGACAGAATATTTAGAGTCGTGACCAAATGCATTCAGCAGAGTACGCCAAAGGCTTTGAGCACTGTCTGGGAGTAACTGAAAAAAAAAAAAGAAGAAAAATTAGAATTTAGAAAGAGTTCCCCAGTCAAGTGCTTGTGGTGTTTCTATGTCAAGTAAAGCTTGAGACAAAACATTTAAAGTCACGGCTAGGCTCAAGGTGCAAAGCACCAAAGAAAAGAGAATTAAAGTAAATTTTGCTGTGTTCAAGGATTAAACTGGCGTATAAAGATCAGAGAATTCATAATTTGATCCGAATTCTAATTCCGAATGACACTGACATCCCTCTGATTCAAAGAAGAGTGAGATGCCAAAACTGTTTAGAGTTACAATGAATAAAACCCATTTTAAGAATAGACTTGAACATGACTAAACTCTCACTTCTCATGCAAATTCACATCTTAATCTTGCACTTATTTTGGTTGCTTGAGGACAAGCAACAATTCAAGTTTGGTGTTGTGATGCGTGAGCATCTTTCCTATCTTTTCTTAGTGAATTTGCATTTATTTTGATTGAGTTTAATCAATAATTAATCATCTTTTAACCACTATGAATGCTACTTTGATTTGTGTGCAATTCTATTTAGTTTCGGTAGCATTTGGTTGGATTTGATGGAGTTTTCGCAGAAAAAGAAAAGAAGGCTATATAGGGCAGGAATGGCTTAGAGGATGGAGAGAAAGCTTGCACAAATGGAAGGAGCACAAGAATTAAAGGAGATGACCAGCGAGGAGCGACACGTGCGCGTACCTGACGCGTGCGCGTGATTTGGAGATTTGCACAGTGACACGTGCGCGTACCTGACGCGTACGCGTGACACGTGAAGAAGACCATCGACGCGTACGCGTGACATGCGCCATGTGCAGAAAACGCTGATTGCTATAATTAATTCTGATTTAAACTTTAATTTTTATAAATAGGAAAAGATATTATATTAGTTTTAGAAAATAGATTTTAAATTAATTAGGATTAGATATAAAAGAGAAAAGAAACTTCTCTTCTGAGGATTATTCAATTCCACCTCAGCCCAATTTACAGTCTACGAGAATCCTAGTTTTCACTATTTTCCATGAGCAATTAAACCTCCACTGTTAAGGTTAGGAGCTCTATCTATCGTATGGATTGATACTATTGTTTTTGTATTTTAATTCATGTACTGATTTATAATTTAAGAATTGTTTTCGTTCTTTATCTTATGAATTTGGGTGGAACGGAAGTATGACCCTTGTTCTAATTGAGTTTTTGTATAACTTGGAAAAGCTCTTTACTTGAACAACAGCTTGAAAATAATTTCTCCTAAATTCTAATTATCAGGACTTAACGGGATACGTGACATATAATCCTCTTATATTTGGATAATTAGGATTTTTGTGGCATAATAACTAGAATTAAACTTCACCCCCTAATTGGAATTAATTGACCAAGGAATTGGCGGTTAATGAAAGTTAGAGGAGACTAGAAAGGTCTAAGGAATTAGGGTCTAGTCACATATAGTTGCCATGAATTAAATCTTGCATGATTAAAATAAATTAATAAGAAAAGTCAATCTGGAAAATAGATATCTCTGAAGCCTTAACTGTTTCTCCATATATTATTCTCATCAATTTACTACTTGCTATTTTAATTTCTAAATTACTGTTTAATGCTTTTGAATACCCAACACTCTTTTCTGTTTGTCTAACTAAGTAAATTAATCAACCATTATTGCTTAGTCCCTCAATCCTCGTGGGATCGACCCTCACTCACCTGAGGTATTACTTGGTATGACCCGGTGTACTTGTCGGTTAGTTTGTGGTTATAAATTCTGCACCAAGAACAGGGCTCCTTCCATGCCAAACTTAGAAGATTTGCTCGTCCTCGAGGAAAAGGTAAGAAAGGAAGAAGAAGAAAGTGAAGTAGAAGAGAAGAGGAGAATAGAATTCGAATGAGAGGTCGTGAGTGAGGGAGAGGGGACACGAACACACATATACATAGGGAGGGGGTAGGGAAATTTCGAAAATAATCTTTGAAGAAAGATAAAGAAGTTTTGAAAAAGATAGAAAAGATAAGCTGTTAAATTTGAAAGATAAGAAAAAGATATGAGCAAGATATAAAAGATAAGATAAAAAATATTTTAAAGTTTAATGAAAGATATGAACAAGAATTACTAAAGATAAGAAAAGATTTTGAAAGAATTTGAAAACAAACTAAAAAAGATATGAAATTTTGAAAACGATTTGAAAAGATTTGAAAATATGTTAAATTTGAAATTAAATTGAAATTGAAATAATTAAACAAGATTTGATTTAAAAATCAAACAATTTCAAGAATTAATTTGAAAAAGATGGATTGAATGAAAAATAGATAAGATTTTAGAAATTACCTCCCATGCTGTCTTGCTGGCATTTAAATGCCCAAAGTGCCTGCATGCTGGCGTTTAACGCCATATTGCCCTCCTTCTTGGGCGTTAAACGCCCAGCCAGGGCTCCCTAGCTGGCGTTTAGTGCAAGGCTTGTGCTCCCCATTGGGCGTTAAATGCCCAGCCAGGGCTCCCTGGCTTGCGTTTAACGTCAGGCTTGTGCTCCCCATTGGGCATTAAATGTACAGCCAAGGCTCCCTGGCTGGCATTTAACGCTAGGCTTGCTGCCTCCATGGGCATTTAAATGCCCAATTGCCACCCCCTTTCTGGCGTTTAATGCTAGGGAGATTCCTTCTCCAGGGTATTCTGTTTGATATTCTGCATCATTCTACCTCTGTTTAAGCACTGTTAATGATCACTAACATTAAATTTGACCTAATTAAACACTAATTATAAAAAGAAACTAATTAAAATAGAAATAATTAGAAAATAAAAGATTAAAAATAATATACGAATAATCATTGGGTTGCCTCCCAACAATAGCTTCTTTAATGTCTTTAGCTAGACGTCACTGTACTTAACTTAGTACTAGTGTTGAGCCACCTGGCTCTATATCCCCTTCAAGGTAATACTTGATCCTCTGTCCATTGATAGTGAACTTGTTTTCTTTACCTTGAAGTTCTATGTGCCCGTAGGGTGATACACTAGTAATCACAGAAAATCCACTTCGAGTGCAGGGAGGTCAGAATCCAACAGCATCTGCAGTCCTTTTTCAGCCTCTGAATCAGATTTTTGCTCAGGTCCCTCAATTTCAGCCAGAAAATACCTGAAATCACAGAAAAATACACAAACTCATAGTGAAGTCCAGAAATGTGATTTTTATTTAAAAACTAATAAAAATATAATAAAAACAAACTAAAATATACTAAAAACATACTAAAAACAATGCCAAAAAGCGTATAATCCGCTCATTACAACACCAAACTTAAATTGTTGCTTGTCCCCAAGCAACTGAAAATCAAATAGGATAAAAAAATAGAATATACAATAAATTCCAAAAACATCTATGAAGATCAGTCTTAATTAGATGAGCAGGGGTATTAGCTTTTTGCTTCTGAACAGTTTTGGCATCACACTTTATCCTTTTGAAGTTCAGAATGATTGGCATCTATAGGAACTCAGAATTCAGATGGTGTTATTGATTCTCCTAGTTCAGTATGTTGATTCTTGAACACAGCTACTTTATGAGTCTTGGCCGTAATCCAAAGCATTTTATTTTCCAGTATTACCACCGGATACATAAATGCCACAGACACATAATTGGGTGAACCTTTTCAGATTGTGACTCAGCTTTGCTAGAGTCCCCAATTAGAGGTGTCCAGAGCTCTTAAGCATACTCTTTTTGCTTTGAACCACGACTTTAACCGCTCAGTCTCAAGTTTTCACTTGACACCTTCACGCCACAAGCACATGGTTAGGGACAGCTTGGTTTAGCCGCTTAGGCCAGGATTTTATTCCTGTGGGCCCTCCTATCCACTGATGCTCAAAGCCTTGGATCCTTTTTATTTTACCCTTGCCTTTTGGTTTAAAGGGCTATTGGCTTTTTCTGCTTGCTTTTTATTTTTCTTTCTTTCTCTTTTTTTTCTTTTTTTTTCGCTTTTTTTTCGCATATATTTTTTTCTACAAGCTTTTCACTGCTTTTTCTTGCTTCAAGAATCAATTTTATGATTTTTCAGATTATCAAATAACATTTCTCCTTTTCCATCATTCTTTCAAGATCCAACAATTTTAACATTCATGAACAACAAATTCAAAAATATGCACTGTTCAAGCATTCATTCAGAAGAACAAAGAGTATTGCCACCACATCAAAATAATTAAACTATTTTAAAATTCGAAATTCATGTACTTCTTTTTTTTTTCAATTAAAAATATTTTTCATTTAAGAAAGGTGATGGATTCTTATTCATAGCTTTAAGGCATAGACACTTAGACACTAGTGATCATGTAATAAAGACACAAACATAAATAAACATAAAGCATAAAATTCAAAAAACAGAAAATAAAGAACAAGGGAATTAAAGAACGGGTCCACCTTAGTGATGGCGGCTTGTTCTTCCTCTTGAAGATCTTATGGAGTGCTTGAGCTCCTCAATGTCTCTTCCTTGCCTTTGTTGCTCCTCTCTCATGACTCTTTGATCTTCTCTAATTTCATGAAGGAGGATGGAATGCTCTTGGTGCTCCACCCCTAGTTGTCCCATATTGGAACTTAATTCTCCTAGGGAGGTGTTAATTTGCTCCCAATAATTTTGTGGAGAAAAATGCATCCCTTGAGGCATCTCAGGGATTTCATGATGAGGAATTTCCTCTTACTCTTGTCCATGAGTGGGATCTCTTGTTTGCTCCATCCTTTTCTTAGTGATGGGCTTGTCCTCATTAATAAGGATGTCTTCCTCTATGTCTATTCCAGCTGAATTGCAGAGGTGACAAATGAGATGAGGGAAGGCTAACCTTGCCAAAGTAGAGGACTTGTCCGCCACCTTGTAGAGTTCTAGGGATATAACCTCATGAACTTCTACTTCCTCTCCAATCATGATGCTATGGATCATGATAGCCCGGTCTATAGTAACTTCAGACCGGTTGCTAGTAGGAATGATTGAGCGTTGGATGAACTCCAACCATCCCCTAGCCACGGGCTTGAGGTCATGCCTTCTTAGTTGAACGGCTTCCCTCTTGAATCTCTCTTCCATTGAGCGCCCTCTTCACAAATGTCTATGAGGACTTGGTCCAACCTTTGATCAAAGTTGACCCTTCTAGTATAGGGGTATGCATCTCCTTGCATCATTGGCAAGTTGAATGCCAACCTTACATTTTTCGGACTGAAATCTAAGTATTTTCCCCAAACCATTGTAAGCCAATTCTTTGGATCCGGGTTCACACTTTGATCATGGTTCTTGGTGATCCATGTATTGGCATAGAACTCTTGAACCATTAAGATTCCGACTTGTTGAATGGGGTTGGTGAGAACTTCCCAACCTCTACTTCGAATCTCATGTCGAATCTCCGGATATTCACCCTTTTTGAGCTTGAAAGGGACCTCGGGAATCACTTTCTTCTTGGCCATAACTTCATAGAAGTGGTCTTGATGCACCCTTGAGATGAATCTCTCCATCTCTCATGACTCGGAGGTGGAAGCTTTTGCCTTCCCTTTCCTCTTTCTAGAGGTTTTTCCGGCCTTTGGTGCCATAAATGGTTATGGAAAAACAAAAAGCAACGCTTTTACCACACCAAACTTAGAAGGTTTGCTCGTCCTCGAGCAAAAGAAGAATGAAGAGAGTAGAGGAAGAGGAAATAGAGGAGATGGAGGGGGAGTAGTGTTTCGGCCAAGGGGGAGAAGTAGTGGTTAAGATGTGTGAAAATGAAGGGGTGAAGATGGGTTTATATAGGAGTGGGGAGAGGGTAAGGTTCGGCCATGTATGGGTGGGTTTGGGAGGGAAAGTGGTTTGAATTTGAATGGTGAGGTAGTGGGGATTATGGAGAAGAGGGTCGGATTTGATAGGTGAGGGGTTTTTGAGGAAGAGGTATTGAGTTGATTGGTGAAGGGTATTTGGGGAAGAGTATTATGAAAAGGTGTGAAGAAAAGAGAGAGTGAGTTGAGGTTGGTGGGGATCCTGTGGGGTCCACAGATCCTGAGGTGTCAAGGATTTCTCATCCCTGTACCAATTAGGCGTGCAAAACGCCCTCTGCTGCCCATCCTCGCGTTAAACGCCAGGTTGCTGCCCATTTCTGGCATTTAACGCCAGCTTCTTGCCCTTTTCTGGCGTTAAACGCCAGTCTGGTGCCCATTTCTGGCGTTAAACGCCCAGAATGGTGCCAGACTGGGCGTTTAACGCCCATTCTGCTGCCCTCACTGGCGTTTAAACGCCGGCAGACTTCTCCTCCAAGGTGTGCTATTTTTCATTCTGTTTTTCAGTTTGTTTTTGCTTTTGCAATTATTTTTGTGACTTCACATGATCATCAACCTATAGAAAACATAAAATAACAATGGGAAATAGAAATATAACATAGATAAGTAAAATTTGGTTGCCTCCCAACAAGCGCTTCTTTAATGTCAGTAGCTTGACAGTGGGCTCTCATGGAGTCTCACAGATACTCAGAGCATGATGATGGCCTCTCAACACCAAACTTAGAGTTTGGTTGTGGCCTTCCAACACCAAACTTAGAGTTTGAATGTGGGGATTTTATTTGACTCTGCATTGAGAGAAGCTTTTCATGCTTCCTCTCCAAGGTTACAGAGGGAGATCCTTGAGCTTTAAACACAAGGGAGTCCTCATTCACTTGAAGGACCAATTCTCCTCTGTCAACATCAATCACAGCTCTTGCTGTGGCTAGGAATGGTCTGCCAAGAATGATAGATTCATCCATACACTTCCCAGTGTCTAGGATTATGAAATCAGTAGGGATGTAGTGGCCTTCAACCTTTACCAAGACATCCTCTACAAGTCCATAAGCCTGTTTTCTTGAATTGTCTGTCATCTCTAGTGAGATTCTTGCAGCTTGTACCTCAAGGATTCCTAGCTTCTCCATTACAGAGAGAGGCATGAGGTTTATGCTTGACCCTAGGTCACACAGAGCCTTCTCAAAGGTCATGATGCCTATGGTACAAGATATTGAGAACTTTCCAGGATCTTGTCTCTTCAGAGGTAATTTCTGCCTAGTCAAGTTATCCAGTTCTTTGGTGAGCAAGGAGGGTTCATCCTCCCAAGTCTCATTACCAAATAGCTTGGCATTTAGCTTCATGATTGCTCCAAGGTACTTAGCAACTTGTTCTTCAGTGACATCTTCATCCTCTTCAGAGGAAGAATACTCATCAGAGCTCATGAATGGCAAAAGTAAATTCAATGGAATCTCTATGGTCTCAGCGTGAGCCTCAGATTCCCATGGTTCCTCATTAGGGAACTCCTTGGAGGCCAGTGGACGTCCATTGAGGTCTTCCTCAGTGGAAATCACTGCCTCTTCCTCCTCTCCAGGTTTGGCCGTGTGGGTAATGTTGATGGCCTTGCACTCTCTTTATGGATTCTCTTCTGTATTACTTGGGAGAGTACTAGGAGGGAGTTCAGTAATTTTCTTACTTAGCTGACCCACTTGTGCCTCCAAATTTCTAATGGAAGATCTTGTTTCAGTCATGAAACTTTGAGTGGTTTTAATTAGATCAAAGAATATGGTTGCTAAGTCAGAATGGCTCTGCTTAGAATTCTCTGTCTATTGCTGAGAAGATGATAGAAAAGGCTTGCTATTGCTAAACCTATTTCTTCCACCATTATTGTTGTTGAAGCCTTGTTGAGGCCTCTGTTGATCCTTCCATGAGAGGTTTGGATGATTTCTCCATGAAGGATTATAGGTGTTTTCATAGGGTTCTCCCATGTAATTCACCTCTTCCATTGCTAGATTCTCAGGATCATAAGCTTCTTCTTCAGATGAAGCTTCTTTGGTACTACCTGTTGCTGCTTGCATTCTAGACAGACTTTGAGAAATCATATTGACTTGTTGAGTCAATATTTTGTTCTGAGCCAATATGGCATTCAGAGTATCAATCTCAAGAACTCCTTTCTTCTGATTTGTCCCATTATTCACAGGATTCCTTTCAGAAGTGTACATGAATTGGTTATTTGCAACCATTTCAATGAGTTCCTGAGCTTCTGCAGGCATCTTCTTCAGATGAAGAGATCCTCCAGCAGAGCTGTCCAATGACATCTTGGACAGTTCAGATAGACCATCATAGAAAATACCTATGATGCTCCATTCCGAAAGCATGTCAGAAGGACACCTTCTGATCAATTGCTTGTATCTTTCCCAGGCTTTATAGAGGGATTCACCTTCCTTCTGTCTGAAGGTTTGGACTTCCACTCTAAGCTTGTTCAATTTTTGAGGTGGAAAGAATTTTGCCAAGAAGGCATTGACTAGCTTTTCCCAAGAGTTCAGGCTTTCTTTAGGTTGTGAATCCAACCATGTTCTAGCTCTATCTCTTACAGCAAAGGGAAAAAGCATAAGTCTATAGACCTCTGGATCAACGCCATTGGTCTTGACTGTGTCACAGATTTGCAAGAATTCAGCTAAGAACTGATGAGGATCTTCCAATGGAAGTCCATAAAACTTGCAGTTTTGTTGCATTAGAGAAACTAATTGAGGCTTAAGCTGAAAGTTGTTTGCTCCAATGGCAGGGATTGAGATGCTTCTCCCATAGAAGTCAGGAGTAGGTGCAGTAAAGTCACCAAGCACCTTCCTTGCATTGTTGGCATTGTTGTTATTTTCGGCTGCCATGTCTTCTTCTTGTTTAAAAAGTTCTGTTAGGTCCTCTATAGAGAGTTGTACTTTAACTTCTCTTAGCTTTCTCTTCAAGGTCCTTTCAGGTTCAGGATCAGCTTCAACAAGAATGCCTTTGTCCTTGCTCCTGCTCATATGAAAAGAGAGGAGAGGAAAATATGGAATCCTCTATATCACAGTATAGAGATTCCTTGAGGTGTCAGAGGTAAAGAAGAATAGAAGGAGAAGGTAGAGAAGAAAGAATTCGAACTTATCAAGAGGGATAGAGTTCGAATTGTACATTGAGAAGGAGTGTTAGTCCATAAATAGAAGGGTGTGGGAAGAGAGGAAGAATTTTTGAAAATAAAGTAAAAAGATTTTGAAATAATAAGAGTAATTTTGAAATTTTGGTAATTGATTTTTGAAAACTAAGATTGGGAAAGAAATTAAGTTATTTTTGAAAAAGATTTTGAGATTAGAAATCAAAAAGATATGATTGAAACTTAATTTTGAAAAAGATGTGATTGAAAAGATATGATTGAGAAGATATGATTGAGAATCAAATTAAAAAGAGAAAGTTTTTTTTAAAATTAAAGTTGATTACTTGACCAACAAGAAATTAAAAGATATGATTCTAGAATTAAAACTTTTGATCCTTTCTTAATAGGCAAGTAACAACTTGAAAATTTTGAATTAAATCACTAATTGTAGCAAGGATTTTCGAAAATAGTAATAAAAAAAATTGAAAAGAAATTGATTTTGAAAAAGATATGATCGAAAATATATGATTTGAAAAAATTTGATTTTGAAAAATTATGAAAATTTGAAAAAGATTTGAATTGAAAACAAAATCTTCCCTCTAGTGTCCTCCTGGCATTAAACGCCCAGAATGGCATCTATTCTGGCGTTTAACGCCCAAAATGCTACCTTTTTGGGCGTTTAATACCCAGCCAGGTACCCTGGCTGGTGTTTAAACGCCAGTTTTCCTTCTTCACTGGGTGTTTTGAACGCCCAGCTTTTTCTATGTAATTCCTCTGCTGCATGTTCTGAATCTTCAATCCTCTGTATTATTGACTTGAAAAGACATAATTTTGAAAAATTTTTTGAATTTTTAATGATGAGAAACAACAAAACGAAACTAATCATGTAAAACTAAGATCAAATAGATAATGCATGCAAGACACCAAACTTAGAAATTTTTATTTTAGAGACACTAACAAATTTAAAAAACAACAAAACACACAAAATAAGAGAAATTAAAGATCAGAGCACTGGAATCATCAAGAACAACTTGAATATCAATGAAGAACATATTGCATATATTCGAAAAAATGCAAGAAGAATAAAGACATGCAATTGACACCAAACTTAAAATTAGACACTAGACTCAAACAAGAAACATAAAATACTTTTGATTTTATAAATTTTATAATTTTTTTTGTGATTTTTCGAAAATTATATGGAAAAGAAAATAAAGAGATTCAAAATTTTTAATGAGAATTATAGGAATCATGCAATGTTAGTCTAAAACTCCGGTCCAGGAATTAGACATGGCTTACTAGCCAGCCAAGCTTTCAGTGAAAGCCTCGGTCCAAAACACTAGACATGGCCAATGGCCAGCCAAGCTTTAGCAAATCATTACGTTCAACAGCAAGATTGATAGAAATCAACAAGCTCTTGTGATGATAAGTTGAAACCTCGGTCCAAAAGTTTAGACATGGTTTCACAACCAGCCAGACTTCAACAAATCATCATGAAACTCTAGAATTCATTCTTAAAAACTCTGAAGAACAGAATAGAATATTTTTTGTATTTTTGAAAATTTTTTCGAAAATAAAAAGTAAAAAGCTTAAACATAAAATAAAATTACCTAATCTAAGCAACAAGATGAACCGTCAGTTGTCCAAACTCGAACAATCCCCGGCAACGGCGCCAAAAACTTGGTGCACAAAATTGTGATCATCAATGGCGCCAACATGTTGGTACGCACAATTGTAATCTCAACTCTTTGTCACAACTCCGCACAACTAACCAGCAAGTTCACTGGGTCGTCCAAGTAATAAACCTTACGTGAGTAAGGGTCGATCCCACGGAGATTGTCGGCTTGAAGCAAGCTATGGTCATCTTGTAAATCTCAGTCAGGCGGATTCAAATGGTTATGGAGAATTGATAATTAAAAGATAAATAAAATATAAAATAGGATAGAGATACTTATGTAATTCATTGGTAGGAATTTCAGATAAGCGTATGAAGATGCTTTGTTCCTTCTGAACCTCTGCTTTCCTATTGCCTTCTTCCAATCATTCATACTCCTTTCCATGGCAAGCTTTATGTTGGGCATCACCGTTGTCAATGGCTACTTCCCGTCCTCTCAGTGAAAATGTTCCAAATGCGCTGTCACCGCACGGCTAATCATCTGTCGGTTCTCGATCATGTTGGAATAGGATCCATTGATCCTTTTGCGTCTGCCACTACGCCCAACACTCACGAGTTTGAAGCTCGTCACAGTCATCCCTTCCCAGATCCTACTCGGAATACCACAGACAAGGTTTAGACTTTCCGGATCTCAGGAATGGCCGCCAATAATTCTAGCCTATACCACAAAGGTTCTAATCTTAGATTAGAAACCCAAGAGATACACATTCAAGCTTGATTGCATGTAGAACGGAAGTGGTTGTTAGGCACGCGTTCATAGGTGAGAATGGTGATGAGTGTCACGGATCATCACATTCATCATGTTGAAGAATGAATAGATATCTTAGAACAGAAATAGGTTTGAGTTGAATAGAAAAACAATAGTACTTTGCATTAATTCATGAGGAACAGCAGAGCTCCACACCTTAATCTATGGTGTGTAGAAACTCCACCGTTGAAAATACAAAAGTGATGAAGGTCCAGGCATGGCCGAATGGCCAGCCCCCATAAAGGTCTAAGATAGCATAAGAGTAATCAAAGATGGATGAAAATACAATAGCAAAAGGTCCTATTTATAGAGAACTAGTAGCCTAGGGTTTACAGAAATAAGTAATGATGCAGAAATCCACTTCCGGGCCCACTTGGTGTGTGCTTGGGCTGAGCATTGAATCTTTCACGTGTAAAGACTTATCTTGGAGTTAAACGCCAGCTTTTGTGCCAGTTTGGGCGTTTAACTCCAGCTTTTATGCCAGTTCTGGCGTTTTAACGCCAGAATTTCTATGCTGACTTGGAATGCCGGTTTAGGCCATCAAATCTCAGGCAAAGTATGGACTATTATATATTGCTGGAAAGCCCAGAATGTCTACTTTCCAACGCAATTAAGAGCGCACCAATTGGGCTTCTGTAGCTCCAGAAAATCCACTTCGAGTGCAGGGAGGTCAGAATCCAACAGCATCTGCAGTCCTTTTTCAGCCTCTAAATCAGATTTTTGCTCAGGTCCCTCAATTTCAGCCAGAAAATACCTGAAATCACAGAAAAACACACAAACTCATAGTAAATTCCAGAAATGTGATTTTTATTTAAAAACTAATAAAAACATAATAAAAACTAACTAAAATATACTAAAAACGTACTAAAAACAATGCCAAAAAGCGTATAAATTATCCGCTCATCACTTACCCTACAAATACCCCTCCTTACCACCTTCAATTTCACACAACATACACACTTAAACCCCCTTTTCCGAAACCAATCTTCCCCTCCATCTCCTCCATTTCTTCTTCTTCTACTCCTTTCTTTCTTCTTTTGCTCGAAGGTGAGCAAACCGTTTAAGTTTGGTGTGGGAAAAAGCTCTGCTTTTTATTTTTTCATAACCATTAATGGCACCTAAGACCGAAGAAATCTCTAGAAAGAGGAAAGGGAAGGCAATTGCTTCCACCTCCGAGTCATGGGAGATGGAGAGATTCATCTCAAAGGTCCATCAAGACCACTTCTATGAAGTTGTGGCCAAGAAAAAGGTGATCCCTGAGGTCCCCTTCATGCTCAAAAAGAATGAATATCCAAAAATCTGATGTGAAATTCAAAGAAGAGGTTGGAAAGCTCTCACCAACCCCATCCAACAAGTCGGAATCTTAATGGTTCAAGAGTTCTATGCTAATGCATGGATCACTAAGAACCATGATCAAAGTATGAACCCGAACCCAAAGAATTGGCTCACAATGGTTCGGGGGAATTACTTAGATTTCAGTCCGGAAAATGTGAGGTTGGTATTTAACTTGCCAATGATGCAAGGAGATCCTCACCCTTTCACTAGAAGGGTCAACTTTGATCAAAGGTTGGACCAAGTCCTCATAGACATCTGTATGGAAGGAGCTCAATGGAAGAGAGACTCCAAAGGCAAGCCGGTTCAACTAAGAAGGCTTGACCTCAAACCCGTGGCTAGGGAATGGTTGGAGTTCATCCAACGCTCTATAATTCCTACTAGTAACCGGTCTGAAGTTACAATAGACCGGGCTATCATGATCCATAGTATCATGATTGGAGAAGAAGTAGAAGTTCATGAGATCATACCTCTAGAACTCTACAAGGTGGCGGACAAGCCCTCTAATTTGGCAAGGTTAGCCTTCCCTCATCTCATCTGTAACCTATGCAATTCAGCTAGAATTGTCATAGAGGAAGACATCCTTATTGAAAGAGACAAGCCCATCACTAAGAAGAGGATGGAGCAAACAAGAGAGCCCACTCATGGACCTCAACAAGAGCATGAGGAAATTTCTCATCAAGAAATCCCTGAGATGCCTCAAGGGATACACTTTCCTCCACACAACTATTGGGAGTAACTTAACACCTCCTTAGGAGATTTGAGTTCTAACATGGGGCAACTAAGGATGGAGAACCAAGAGCACTCCATCATCCTCAATGAAATCAGAGAGGACCAAAAAGCCATAAGAGAGGAGCAACAAAGGCGAGGAAGAGACATAGAGGAGCTCAAGCACTCAATAAGATCTTCAAGAGGAAGAACTAGCCGCCATCACTAAGGTGGACCCGTTCTTTAATTTCCTTGTTCTTATTTTTTTCTGTTTTTCGGTTTCATGCTTTATGTTTTATCTATGTTTGTGTCTTTATTACATGATCATTAGTGTCTAGTGTCTATGTCTTAAAGCTATGAATGTCCTATGAATCCTTCACCTTTCTTAAATGAAAAATATTTTTAATTGAAAAAGAAAAAGGAGTACATGGATTTCTAAATTTTTCTTGAAATTAGCTTAATTATTTTGATGTGGTGGCAATACTTTTTGTTTTCTGAATGAATACTTGAACAGTGCATATTTTTTATAGTGAAGTTTATGAATGTTAAAACTGTTGGCTCTTGAAAAAATAATGAAAGAAGAAAAATGTTGTTGATAATTTGAAAAATCATAAAATTGATTCTTGAAGCAAGAAAAAGCAGTGAAAAGCAAAAGCTTGCGGAAAAAAATGGCGAAAAAAATAAAGAAAAAGAAAAGAGAAAAAGAAAAAGAAAAAGCAAGCAGAAAAAGCCAGTAACCCTTTAAACTAAAAGGCAAGGGTAAAAATGATCCAAGGCTTTGAGCATTAATGGATAGGAGGGCCCAAAGGAATAAAATCCTGGCCTAAGCAGCTAAATCAAGTTGTCCCTAACCATGTGCTTGTGGCGTGAAGGTGTCAAGTGAAAAGCTTGAGACTGGGCGGTTAAAGTCGTGGTCCAAAGCAAAAAAAGAGTGTGCTTAAGAGCTCTGGGCACCTCTAACTGGGGACTCTAGCAAAGCTGAGTCACAATCTAAAAAGGTTTACCCAGTTATGTGTCTGTGGCATTTATGTATCCGGTGGTAATATTGGAAAACAAAATGCTTAGGGTCACGGCCAAGACTCATAAAGTAGCTGTGTTCAAGAATCAACATACTGAACTAGGAGGATCAATAACACTATCTGAAATCTGAGTTCCTATGGATGCCAATCATTCTGAACTTCAAGGGATAAAGTGAGATGCCAAAACTGTTCAGAAGCAAAAAGCCACTAGCCCCACTCATCTAATTAAAACTAATCTTCATTGATAATTTTGGAATTTATTGTATTTTCTCTTCTTTTTATCCTATTTTGTTTTTAGTTGCTTGGGGACAAGCAACAATTTAAGTTTGGTGTTGTGATGAGCGGATAATTTATACCCTTTTTGGCATTGTTTTTGCATAGTTTTAGTATGTTTTAGTTACTTTTTATTATATTTTTATTAGTTTTTATTCAAAAATCACAATTCTGGACTTTACTATGAGTTTGTGTGTTTTTCTGTGATTTCAGGTATTTTCTGGCTGAAATTGAGGGACCTGAGCAAAAATTTGATTCAGAGGCTGAAAAAGGACTGCAGATGCTGTTGGATTCTGATGCTCCTGCACTCGAAACGGATTTTTTGGAGCTATAGAATCCCAATTGGTGCGATCTTAATTGCGTTGGAAAGTAGACATCTTGGGCTTTCCAGAAATGTATAATAGTCCATACTTTTTCCGAGATTTGATGGCCCAAACTGGCGTTCAAACGCCCACCAAATACCCTTTTCTGGAGTAAAACGCTCAAACTGGCACCAGAACTGGAGTTAAACGCCCAAACTAGCACCCAAGCTGGTGTTTAACTCCAAGAATGGCCTATGCACATGAAAGCTTCAATGTTCAGCCCAAGCACACACCAAGTGGGCCCCGAAAGTGGATTTCTGCACTATCTGTACTTAGTTACTCATTTTCTGTAAACCTAAGTTACTAGTTTAGTATAAATAGCACTTTTTACTATTGTATTCGCATCTATCATACTTTGGAACACATCTTATCACGTTTTGAAGGTTGGTCATTCGGCCATGCCTAGACCTTTTTCTCTTATGTATTTTCTACGGTGGAGTTTCTACACCTCATAGATTAAGGTGCGGAGCTCTGCTGTTCTTCATGAATTAATGCAAGTACTATTGTTTCTCTTTCAATTCACGCCTACTTCTTCTCCAAGATATACTCTTGTACTTAATTCAGTTAAGTCAGAATGAAGGGGTGACCCGTGACAATCACCCACTTTCTTCGTACTCGCTTAGCCAAGATCCGCGTGCCTAACAACCACAAGTGGTCTACATGATGTTCAACGTAGTCATTGGATGACAGCCGGAGTATATTCTCTTGGGTCTCTGATCCATGATTCGCATCGTCTCTCCTGACAACAGAGCATCCAAATCTGAGATTAGAACCTTCGTGGTATAGGCTAGAACCATTGGCAGCATTCCTAAGATCCGGAAAGTCTAAACCTTGTCTGTGGTATTCCGAGTAGGATCTGGGAAAGGATGACTGTGACGGCTTCAAACTTGCGAATGTTGGGCGCAGTGACAGTGTGCAAAAGGACAAGGGTCCTATTCCGACGCTAGCGGGAACCGACAGATGATTAGCCGTGCAGTAGCTGTACCTGGTATTTTTCATCCGAGACGAGAAATCCGATAGTTGATTAGCCGTGCAGAGATCGTACCTGGTATTTTTCATCCGAGAGGATCATACAGCTTGCCATGGAAGGGAGCACGCATGGTTAGAAGAATACAATAGGAAACCAGAGGTTCAGAAGCAACAAAGCATCTCCAAACGCTTATCTGAAATTCCCACCAATGAATCATATAAGTATCTCTATTTTATTTTCTGTTTTATTTATCTATTAATTATCAAAACCTCATAACCATTTGAATCCGCCTGACTGAGATTTACAAGATGACCATAGCTTGCTTCAAGCCGACAATCTCCGTGGGATCGACCCTTACTCGCGTAAGGTTTATTACTTGGACGACCCAGTGCACTTGCTGGTTAGTTGTGAGGAGTTGTGAAAAGTGTGAATCACAATTTTGTGCACCAAAGGTCTAGCGTTAGTAAATAGAGAATTAGCCAACAACGTCCAATTTAACTAATCACTTGAGCATTCCAACTCAAGTGTCTCCTTTTAATCAACCCTCATGTCAAGTTGGGAATCTACTCCATTGACATGGGTATTACTTGCACAGAATTAAATAGGGAATAAAAGGAAGACATGATAGACAATAACTACAATTTAATTAAAAGTGAAAGAAATCCTTTGCATTAATAATTTCTAAAAATAATCCAACTGTAACTCTAAGCAAGAATTAAGAATATGGAATAGTAAGGGAATAAGAAAACAAACTAGAATAATATCTTCAACGGAGGTAATGACTCTTCAATATCCAAAGCAAAAGCATAAAACTAGTAAACTATGAATGCGTCGAAAACCTAGAGAAAGAGTGATTTCTCTCTAGATTCAGATCTAAAAATCTAAAACTACGCTAATGAGAATGTGTGTTGAGTCTCTGCATGTTCTCTGGCTCTAGTTTGTGTTTCTGGGCTGGAAACTGGATCAAAACTCGGCCCGAAATCGCCCCCAGTATTTTCTGTTATTTCTGCAGATCGCGCAAGTCACGCGTACGCGTCGCTGGTTGTCTTGGCGTGTCACGCGTGCGCGTCATCCACGCACACGCGTCTTTGTGCAAACTCCAATCCATGCGTACGCGTCGGACACGCGCACGCGTCGCTGCAAATTTCTCCATGTCGCGCGCATGCTTGAGCAATGCGTGCACGTCAATGCTCGCTGGTTATCTCCTTAGTTTCTTGTGTTCCTTCCATTTTTGCAAGCTTCCTCTCCATTCTCTAAGTCATTCCTGCCCTATAAAGCCTGAAACACTTAACACACAGATCACGGCATCGAATGGTATAAAGGGGAATTAAAATACACAAATTAAAGACTCTAGGAAGCAAGTTTTCAACTATAGAATAACATTAGGAAAGAATTGTAAAATCATGCAAATCATATGAATAAGTGGATAAAGACTTGATAAAACCCACTCAAATGAGCACAAGATAAACTATAAAATAGCGGTTTATCAAATACACCTCCAATAGGTGAAAATACCCAAAATAATTGACATACGTATGCAGTGAAACATTTCATAACAACGACACCACAAATAATTTTATTTAGCATGAAAGTGATTCATAAGAATATTCATCTTCAGGACACTGTAATAATTTAAATGAATACTATTTATAATGATTTTCAATTAAAAAATTCTTGAAAATATTTTTCTCTATCATTTCTATAAAAAAAATGGAAAATCATTAAAATAAGAACACTTGTGACACACAAACTTATACAAACCAGTTAGTTGAAACAAATTTTAAAGACATTTTATTATAAAATTAAAAAATACGAAGTAAAAAATAAGAAATAAAAAATAAAATTCTATCAGAGATATAATGGAAATTCGTTTCCAATAGTTTGCTAACCATTAATAACTTTTTAATAACTCTTATGATAAAAAACTGGTTACTATAGTTTGTTGTGAGGAGTTGTATTTGATGAGTAGTATTTATAGGAGAAGGAGTACATAGATTATTGGGTGAAGATAATATTGGAAGTCAAAGTAAAAGGTAAGAACTGTGACATTCAAAGGTCAAAAAAATGAGGCGGGAATATAAGTAATAAGTAAATTAGGTATTAGGTATAGGTATAGGTATGTATATGTATTATGTACTCATATAAAAATTAAAATAATTGACCTCAGTTTAAACATAAAAATAATATAAGCTGATGTTTTTTTTAATAGGAAGGTAATAAAAAAATTATTAATTGAATTAATTACATAATAAAATTTAAATAATTCTTTAACTAAAAAAATAAAATTATTATTTTTTCATACTATAATTTTTAAAAAGAATTAAAAAATAAATTAACTCTTAATAAATAAAAAATTCGCCTTATTGTATCTCATAATGTTTATTCTTTAATATTGGGTGCCTAATACATGATTATTTATTATCTATAATATTCATAGGGTCGTCTAGATGTTTTCGTTATTATCTTTGATTACTGCATCTGTAAATATAAACAAAATATACAGTCATTTTTATTATTAAAAATTTATGAACTTCTTTCTTCAGTATCTTGTGTTGTAATATAGGACATGGAATATTAAAAAATAAAAAATATTATAAAAAAATCAATACTTATTAATAATATAATTATTTAATTATCAAACGACTTTAAGTTCATGATCTTCGGGTATGTTTTCTTCCCTTATTACTAAATAAACTAACAATCTTTTCTTTTTCTGGAAGGCCAACTACTATTTGCAAAGCTCGATGTATACTTCATGTATGAATTACATGTAGAATCAAGTCAAAATAAATTGGTTGAATTAAATGCCTGAGTGTAAACCCCGGTTAAATTAGTAGATAATTAGTTAATAAATTAGTTTTTAATAAGGAGGATTAGAAATGTAAATATTATATTAAATTAGGATAGAGTTCATCGAAACGAGAATTTTGACACTAATTTCGAAAAAATCAATCCAAGATTGGACTAAATGGACCAAATCGGTTGAACCGACTCCAGACCAGGCCATCGGTCCAACCGGACCGACCTATTAAATGAACCCAAGCATTGCTTTCTCCCTCATTTCAGCAACGCGAAGCTGAATGCTTCCCAGGGAGGAGGAGAACGAAAACACTCCCGAACCGTTACGGTGAATTTTCAACTCCCGTAACTTCTCCGTCCGAGCTCCAATCGCCGCACCGTTTGCGGCCACGTGTTCACCGCGTCGAGCTCTACATTTTTACTGAAACAATTTCACTGGTAACTTGTTTAATCACTCTCAGCCCTCTTTTCCCCCAATTTTTGAATTTTTAATGGGAAGGTTGAATTTCTTTGATTTATGATGTTTTAGGATCCAATTAGCTTGAGAAAAACGTTCACTCATGCTTATGTGAAGCTTGGGTAAGGTGAGGATATGATAATTCTATTTTATTTTCATTGAATTTGAGCTTTGAGTATTAAATTGGATATATATGTGTTATGAATGTGTATTAGGTTGTGAATAAATAATTGGAGCTTGAAATTGTGAATACTGGAACTTGGAGGAAGCGGATTAGTTGAGGTTTTGAGGGCTGTGTTCTTTTAGGAAAATTGTCTTGGAATAATACTTGGGAATCGGCTAAGGTATGGTTTAGGTTTCTTGCATTTAATATATAATGTTCTGTGAAAACTTAAGTTAGATGACCATAGGATAAGTTGGAATGCAGGAGTATGTTTAATGTTTAGTAATTTGTTGATGAATATATTTGGTTGAAGTTTATTGGATAATTAGTTATTAATTTTGGATGGTGAATGTTGTTATGTTAATTTGGAGAGAATTATGGTTGAATGTTATTGTTGATGAACATGGTTGGTTTGGTGCTTGTTGATTAACTAATGATTTGGTGAATTATTGATTTGAGGTATAACTATTGTGGAGGTTGTTGTGATAATGAGGTATTTTGTGTTAAAAGCCTAGGATTTGTGAACTATGATTCTTAGTTGAATTTTGGTTGTTGGATTTGAATATTGTATGAGTTTAATTGTTGATCTGAGGTAGATTTATTGTGGTGATTGTTATGATGATGAGGAAGGGTATGTTGAATTGAAAAGAATGCAGGTTTGGACCCGAAAAGGGTGGCAAAGTCTGAGTTTTAGAGGTGATGCTACCGAAATTTTATAAAAATTAGAGATTTTGTTTATATGATTATTTAAAAAGATTTAGATTCAAAGGTTATATGGTTTGATTTAGAGTTATTAAGAAAATGAGCATGTTTTAAGTTTGATTCATTTAGAAAAGAATGAATTATGTTTTGAATTGGAACTATTGATGGGCGGAATGGGAGGTGTGATAATGAAGGATATGGATTGAATATGATTAACGTATAATGATGAATGAGATGCGATTGAGAATGATGTGGATGTTGATGAATTATAATTGAATTATTTATATGGCTTATGAATTTGAATAATCTGAGATACGAGATTCCCTGGATAAAGTGCCGTGGCTTGCCACCACGTGTACCAGGTTGAAAACTCGATACTCTGTTGACCCTACGACGTAAGTGTGACCGGACACTATATAAATTCCCGGAAATGTTACCCACATTGAGCAATATTGATTATTTGAGAAAAAGCTATGCATAGACTCTTGGAGATGTACGTCGGGGGACAGTCTAAGGACAATTCAGACTTGTCGGCTTGGCTGGATAACCGACAGATGAGCCTCATCAGCCATAGGATAGGCATGCATCATATGCATATTACTTGAATTACTTGCTTGTGCTTTAATTGGGTGTGCCTAAATGTACTTGTCATGTTAAATGTGTATTTGTTACCTGCAGTATTTGTAACCTTCTTGTGCTTGCCTTTATCTGTTTATCTGTCTGTGAAATGCATGATGGAGTTGGAGGTATGGAGGAATGGCAGAATGGGATTTAGATTTAAGGTTAAGTTAGGTTTAAATATCCTTAGAAAACCACCTTTTATGACTCCTGTTTAATACTTTAAGCTCTATAATCTGAGTGTCGGCGTTCTAGGATTGTCTTTGGCATTTCCAGGACCTTATATATTATGTGTGTGGCACATTTACCATACTGAGAACCTCCGGTTCTTATCCCATACTATGTTGTTATTTTTCAGATGCAGGTCGAGAGGCATCTCGTTAGGCGTCTGGACCCTTGTAGCGAAGTGGTTACTGGGCTATTTTGTTGTACAGTGATGTATATGTATGTACTTAGCTTCCTCTCCGCATAATTTATTCTTTTTTATCCTCTTAGAGGTTTATGGAGAGGCAGGATTGTGTATATGTACTTTTGGATTTTGGATATGTATGTATATATGTGTAAATATTCTCCGGCCAGTCTTGACTTCGCAGGCTGAGTTAGGAGCTTGTTATTTTGTATCTTTGGCACTCTATTCCTACTTCTGTTATCATATGTTCAATAGTTATGGTTTCCTTAGCACGCAAGTTAACTCGTTCCTTGAACGGTGCGCTTTTATTTTGCGATTTTTGTTTCCTCTATTCTTCAAGGCTCCTAGCATATTATAATTCTTCTGCTATTATATGTACTTATTTTATTTTAGAGGTCGTAATACCACACCACCTCTGTTTTACGACTTAAGCATAAAGCTTAGTGTGGTAGGATGTTACACTGAGCACCGGGTATACATGTGCAAGAAGATTTGAGTTGTCTAATACTGGCTGTAACTACAATAAGCTATACTTGTTGTTGATAATAATTTAGGACTGATAAGAAATTATAAGGTTTATAAATATGACATCTTGGCAAAAAAAAAGGGCTTTTAAAGCACCTAATTATTTATTAAACCATGTTCTATAGGACAAAGACAACAAATTAGGCGAATGGGTAATAATCTAAATTGCAAACACGATAATTATAGGAAACATACACGTCCATGATTAGAAGGATCAAAGTGATAACACGTTGCAATAAATCGTTGTTCTTTGGTTACGTAGCATTACTCTTCCAAGTTTTGTTGTCTCTAGTCTCATTCGTCTTTTTTGAGTTCTCTCACGTATAATAATCTTTACTATTGTTTACGATTTACGTATTACTTTAGTTTCTAGCATTACAATTAAGCATCTATCATCCATCCTTGAACCCAATGGTTACAACGCACGTCAAGGTAGTACAAAATTTTGTGTGTTCATTGATCTCAAGTGCAAGTTATTCAGACCAATGAATTGTACTGTTTACCAGCTATAACTACAATTTTTCACATGAAACTATTTAACCTTTTCCTACTTCAAAAAGAACAGATAAAACAAATTTGATTAGAAGATCTTGCTAAGCCAAAAATAATATCTTAAAAATTCATATAAAAAAACAATCTAAAGGATAATAATATCAGTTACAGGTAACTCAGTTGGATCAAACTCATCATCAAGAGTCTTAGAAAGCCTCAACAAGCTCCTCATGGCCAATATAGCCATGGGGTTCACATCATGCATGGACCGTGGAAACAAGCACCGGCAAGCCTCATTCGCCACCACAAACACCGTCTTATTTTTATTACTCCCCGGTCCCATCAAACAATGCGCTAGAATCCTCACCATCGGCTGCATCAGCTCCCACGGCATCGGTATCCTCCCTTCCACCGCCGCCGTCTCCTCCATCGCCTTTCCACCACCTTTACCTTTACCCCTTACCTTTCTCTTTCTCTTTCTTTTTCACATCGATTTTGATTTCTGTTATTCCTTCTTCCTTGAAATGTTTATACATACTACCATCTTGTCCAGCCTAAATCTTACAAAACTCGCAGAAATCCACCTTCGATTCTGTCGGCATGGAAGATATCTTGCTGTAGAAGAGTTCTAACGCTACGCCGACGATTCTTGCTCTTCTCGTTGACCTAACGGTTCCGTGAGGCTCGAGCGTTGGGGAAACAACGGCGATGTTGAGATCCGTGGTAGAGTTTTTCGAAGGCGGTGGAGTTTTTGACTCGTGGTAGAGACTAGGGTGGGAGAGATCAGGGAGCGTGGCGGTTACGGGCTGTCCGGCGCGTAAGGTTATTTCGTGCGCGTAGAATGCTAACAGAACGGCTTCAAACCCAGCTTGAGGCTTTCGGTTATGGATTCGAGAGAGGTAGAGACCGGTGATGAGAGGGAGGAAGTGGAGGACGAGGAGTTGGAGGTCGGGGACGGAGGATTGGAAGGTGTCGTATAGCCAGCGGCAGAGGTTGTTGTCGCCGGTGCCGGAGTTTGAGCGGTGGAGGAGGGCGGAGATGGGAGGGTAGAGGGCGGAGGGGTCATGTGAGGAGAGCGTGGATGAGAGGATTGAAGAGAGGGATTGTATTGCGGATTTGATCTTGTCTTGGTGGGCGGGGTTGGTGGCGGCG
Organism: Arachis hypogaea; assembly: GCF_003086295.3. Taxonomy (NCBI): domain Eukaryota; kingdom Viridiplantae; phylum Streptophyta; class Magnoliopsida; order Fabales; family Fabaceae; genus Arachis; species Arachis hypogaea. The sequence goes on along the minus strand of NC_092046.1, from coordinate 46,338,552 downwards.
GTGTTTGCTGGTGCGGTGGTGGGCGATGTTTCCTCTTCTTCCGACGAGGAAGAGGAGGACGAGGAGGACGAGGACGACGTCATGTTTTTGTTGTAACTGTTTTAGTTGTGACATGTGAGAGGGGACAGAAGAGAATGAAATGGCAGAAGATTTGTTTGAGAGAGAAAGAGAAAGAGAAAGAGAGAGGCGTAATTGAGGGAGAAAAAATAGGATCTTATTCTTATAATTGTTCTTGTGGATTATGATGATAACAATACCATGTGATCATGTATTTATATGTAAGTAGATTCTACTATGATTATGATTTACGTAGAAGGTAATATATATTAAAAGATACATACAAGCAAATAGGTGAAGAAACATACGAACAAATTTAAAAAAAAAGTAAATAAAGAAAAAAAATACATACATACATAAATTTAAATATATTCGAGATATGAATAGATTAGGGAAATAAAGGGGTAAGATCTGAAACGTAAAATGTAAATCTAAAATCTAAAATCTAAAATCTAATATCTAAGATGTTTAATTAAACGACGGTAAAAAATATACATAAAGATAAAGATGACGCATTAAAGCAGAGGTTATTGGAAGTTAAAGCACACGGTACTGTAAATGTGTGTATCGCAGCAAGAAACACAAGAAATACACAAGGCACAAGCAAGTTAGAATGATAAACTGACCAGTATAAGAGTATAAGAGTAAGAGTAATAGATGAAGTTGTTGTGGCTGGTTCATGCATGGCTGTGGGTTATTTATAGGGATGGAGGGGAAGGCATTAAAAAAGGGGCATCTACCCTACCGTGAGGGAGCTGGCCGAACACATTATTTGACCGTGAGAACAAAGTAATTGCACCATTGGAAGAAATCGTTGGAATCTGACTTATGGGTAATTTGATTTTTATAATTTACTTTGACTGCACAGAAACATCCTTGCTTTGACAAATATTACACATTACATATAACAAAATTGTAACATGATAAATGATAAGTAGGTATGATAAATAAATGATAAATAGATAGATAACATAGATAGATAGATACCATAGATAACATAGATATAGATATAGATATAGATATAGATATAGATAGATAATTATATATTAAACCATGTTCTATAGGACAAACACAACAAATTAGGCGAATGGGTAATAATCTAAATTGCAAACACGATAGCTACAGAAAACATACACATCCATGATTAGAAGGATCAAAGTGATAACACGTTGCAATAAATCATTGTATTTTGAAGAGAAGAAACCACAAGATGAATTAAGCTACCACACCGAATCATATGATCACTTGCAAACTTGCACCATCCCTTTCCATGATACCATTCTCTCGGCCGGCTTAGTCTACATCGGAAATCGACAGCATATATGATACCAGCTTCATCAACAACATATAGTTGGTGAGGCTTCTCGCCGAATGCCATCTCCATGAAACTTATTGGTATTGTCTACATTTATTGCAAGTAGGCATGAATTAGCCAGTAAGATTAAGTTTAGTTACTAACCAACGTAGAAAATTATCCACCAATTATTGATGCATTACCAGGACAATGAATTCAGAACTAAAATTAACTCATAACTTACCAATACATTCTCAACAAACTGGTATTTTGAAATTTTCTTTTCAACAACCATTGCATGTGGTAGGAAAAGAGAGCCAATAAAGGTGAATGGGCTGTGTACATAATTATACAATAACAGATAACTGAATTCACGTAAGTTCACCAAGTCATTATCGCTACCAATGTGGTTTGAGAAAATGATGTCTAGTGTATTCTTAAATGTAAGAATGGAATATGCAGTGCATAATAACTGAACTCTATAAGGGTAACCATCGACTACCTTGTATGCTGACATTAGAGGAAGATAAAAGAGTTTTCTGAATTTCCTCATGTTCCTTGTGTCCAGAACACGGATAATCAACCCAATGGAAAATTTCTCTATTAGCCGCAAGAGAGTACCCACTAAGATTAATCAAATTATCAATAAATACTTCGGACCTATGTATCAACATCAGAACGATATGAAACACACCATTACCCCAGTATACAACAACAATTGTCGCACAATGGTTTATGTTGTAGACACGCCTAATCAAGCAAAATCCTTTCACAATAACTCCGGTCGTATCCGATATTTCAAGTTTCATAGGAAAACAATGCCCAACAAAATCAACAAACTTGACCTTATATATCAACTTGTGTTTGTAGCTCTTAAAAAAATAGGTGATAAAGCAAGAATAGTCTGTTTGAAAGGAAAGTCTATAAGTAAGAGAAAAACAAATACAGAAAACTATCAAGAATCAAATGAAATTTATAGAAAATAACTTATTCTAACCAGATATGGGTCCAGGTCAAAGACCATACTGCAGGAGCAAATATTTGACACAGATTGCATCTCCCCATCTGGGTTCATTTGTATGTGTAAATTACCAATTAATCTTGAAAGTTTCACAAAATTTTAAAAGTAAATCGAAAAACCAAGCAACTGATATTGAAAGAAAGTTTGAGGCATATACGCAAGCAAGCTACGGGAGACGATGAAAACTTTTTTCCCAACGGGTATTTCCTGTGCACCGTCAATGTAGAGTACTCAATATTTTTGTATAAAAAATTAATTCAGGAGATAGCTGTCTGTGCCGTCTAGGAGTTAGGTGGGCCAAAAGTCAAAGAAGAGAAGAAAATGGTACTCATAGGGATTCAAAAGGACAATTATGCCATCACACAATGTAAAAGTTACTGCCTAGTCTTGCTTCACTGATGCCGATAATATATTAATCTTAACACTCTATTCAATTAGTGTTTTCGTTTTTTATTTTATTAATAGCTATGTTTCGAAAAAATACTATACATAGAAAAATGGAATAAATATTTAACTCCTTTAATATAGGGTATAAAATGAAAGAGATTGTATTCGCCAACCAATTTTATCCAACCAAAAAAATTGTATCTGTGGACATACGCGATACAATATGATCGGTAATTTAATTTGTTACTATAAATGGCACCGATTTAATTTATGTTAGATTGAATGTGCAGGTACTCATTATACCATTTGTTGAGTCTATTTATTTATTTGTTTATTTATTATACAGAGCATGACTAAGAGAATTTTTTCCTTTAAATGATAATAGAAATCAAGGGCCATCTACCATGAAGAATCCCTCTTGAGTGATACGTAACTATTTCATCATATCATTCACCGTCACAATAATAAATAACCAATAAATAAATAATAAACTATAAGTAATAAATAACTTTATATAATTTAATACTTAAAATAGGGGCTATAATAAATTTCAGCTAACCAAATTGAAAGAACACTGCATAGATTCAAAATGAAGGCCACCAAAATACACACATACTCTCTCACACACACACTATATATATATATATATATATATATATATATATATATATATATATATATGTCAACGGATAAACCATAGAATCAACTTTAGATAGTATAATAATAATAAAAAATTACAACTCGTATTTTTCTCAAACAACAAACCATGCTGCATTACTTCATACTTGACGTAACCAATGTGAGAAGCTTCCAACCCCAACATCTACATAAGAAAAGATCCATAATAGAAATAATGAATCACAGCACTAAAGTAAAAAAATATCACAGGATATCTATCCACAGTTACCCTAAACATGACTACGCATAAAAAACATTAAAATAACAACCTAAATACAATAGCCCGTCCAAAGAAACTTTTAGTACTGTACATATAGATCGAGTTGCTTTTGTATTCATTTACCTTCATTGTTAGCCAAGACCTGCCCTATAGCTCCTTGAGCATTAGAGTATTGACGACGACTATGAAGAAAGAGCTTGGTGGAGGAAGGGGGGTTGATTGTGTCATCCGGGGAGACAAAGGAGGAGTATATGAAAAACGATAATAGGGTACAAAGTCCCCTTCATCAAATATAGCATTGTTCGTTGCTGGACCCCTGACACGACCTGGAGACTTACGATCCACAAAGGGTGAGAAAAACATTATTAGTTGATTTGATCTAGGATACACAATCCAAGACCCATCAAGATTCCAGATCAAGATAGCAATAACATTATCTCCCTTATAATATGCACGCATCCAGGCTCCATGTCTAATATTATAGTATCGAACCATACTTTGAAACCCCTCTGCAAAGTGAGCAAAGGCTCCACTCTTGTCCAACATCACCCTAAACTCATTTTCATGATTATCTTTAAAGATAACAAAATCACCAAGTTGATTAGCAAAAGCTCGATAGAACGGGCCAGGAATGGGAACTCGAACCTATAAAATCAAAATAAACATGCGTCATATCTACCGTATAACGCCACAGAACATTACGTAAATTACTACATGACTTGACGTGCGGATGCTGGGGCCATTGAAATGAACATTAGCCTATAGAAGTCCAGCTGATAATCATCCTCAGAATTTCCACCGAATGATGGCTGAAAGCACATTCTAACAATATTAACACAATATTAGATATATACCATCAAGTATAATGAACAAATATTCGTCTAAAAAAAATAAATCGAGGTGGAAATATAAATGTAATGAAACTATAACGAATGAAAGATATTAGCAATCTACCCATGGTCAACAAAATGAAGTAAAGACTTTTGGAGAAAACCAAACAGATAACTCATACCGAGAGTTGATATCTGATACGATGTGGAAAGGTGGGGAGAGGGTGGGGAATAGTAGGGAGAGGGTAGGGAATAAGTGGATAGATACGTGACAATGAGGGTCCTACTTAGAAAGTATTAAGGAGTTTAAAATTTTGAATGAGACTGCAAAATTAAATACAAAAAACTAAAATATAAACAATGAAATGCAACATTATAAAATACATACATACTTCTATCTATAGTTCTAGCTATCTATTAAAATAGATACATTCTATGTATAGTAGTTATAGTATTCTAATCTATTTTTTTACAATATTAAACTTTCACATATTTTCATACATCCACATATTCATGAACCATTGATAAACCACTATTTTATGGTTTATCTTGTATTTAATTGAGTGGTTTTATAAAACCTTTACCTACTTATTCATATGATTTGCATGATTTTATAATCCCTTCCTAGTATTGGTTTATGATTGAAAAATTGCTTCCTAGTGATCTTTAATTAGTATATTTTAATTCTCCTTTATACCATTCGATGCCATGATCCGTGTGTTAGGTGTTTCAGGCTTCATAGGGCAGGAATGGCTTAGAGAATGGAGAGGAAGTTTGCAAAAATGGAAGGAACACAAGAAGCTAAGGAGATGACCAGCAAACACTGACGCGAGCGCATGGCTGACGCGACCGCGTGGAATAGAGAAAAATGCAGCGACACGTACGCGTGCCTGACGCGTACGCGTGCCTGACGCGTACGCATGGATTGGAGTCTGCACGAATGACGCAAACACGTGGACGACGCGCTTGCGTGACAAGAAAAATCGCTGAATGACGCGAACGCGTGGACGACGCGTACGCGTGACCTCCGCGATCTGCAATCTTAACAGAAAATGCTGGGGGCAATTTCGGGCCGCGTTTTGACCCAGTTTTTGGCCCAGAAACACAGAATAAAGCCAGGGAACATGCAGAGACTCAATACATCTCAACACACATCTACAGAGATTAGATACACAACTTTAGACGACTTCACATATTCTCATTAGGATAGTTTTAGGTTTTTAGATATGAATTTAGAGAGGATTACTTCCCCTCTAAGTTCTCTTTACATTCATAGTTAATTAATTTTATGCTTTTGGATATTGAAGAAGTCATTACCTCCGTTGAAGACATTATTCTAGTTTGTTTCCTTACTTACTCTTTTATTTATTCCATATTCTTAATTCTTGTTTAAAGTAGTAATTAGATTATTTTCATGAATTGTTAGTGCAAAGGATCATTTTATTTTTAATTAATTTCGAATCCCTATTTTATTTAATTTATCATGTCTTCTTCTATTATTTTTATGAGCGTTATATTCATGTCAATGGAGTAGATTCCATACTTGACATGAGAGTTGATTAAAAGGAGACACTTGAGTTGGAAGGCTTAGGTGCTGTTTAAACTGGAAGTTGTTGGCTAGTTCTGTATTTACTAACGCTGGACCTTCCCAAGGGAGAGGACTAGGATTTGTGAATAAGGGTTAGCTTAATCACTTGACTTTCCTTTATTTAGTAAAGGTTAACTAAGTGAAACAATAAACTTTTTACTACTACACTTAAGAGATCCCAACAAGGATAGAACTTCCAATTAATCATTCCCCCAGTCAAGGCTTTTTATTCAGAATATCAATAATTATTCTTAGTTTATTTTTATTGCTTAAATTTATAATTATTTAATTGCCCATTATTTAACTCTCAAAACTCTCAGAAAATTTCTAATTAATAAAATAGCATACTTTCTCGCAACTCGTTGGGAGACGACCTGGGATTCATACTCCCAGTATTTTTCTATTCTAAATTTTTGTGACACTCTTTTTAAATTGGTGAGGTGGATTTTAGCTGGTTAAGAGCTATACTTGCAACGCTGTTCTATGATATTATAATCTCTTAATTGGCCTAACTTCTGCCACGCACCAGTTTTTGACACCGTTGCCGGGGAGTTGCAATTGTGTGCTAAATTATTAATTAGTGTATATATTTTTATTTTTATTTGCATGTTTTATTTTTATTTTATTACCATGAGCTATATGTTTCCTTCATTGAATGACGCGTTCATTGCCTGATCCGAGCTTAGCCGCGTTTGATCCTAAAATTGAAAGAACTATTTCACGTATTAGGCGAGCTCGACGCAGGTTAGCCTCTGAGGGTCATGAAGTGATTGTTATCGATTCACCAGTCTCATCTGAGGGCGAATCTGAACCGCCATCTGAGAACGAAACAAGCTCCTTTACTACTGATTCAGTTGATTCACGTGCAGATATCATGGCAGAACCTAAGAGGATTACTCTCCAGGAAGCTGGAGCCCCAGATTTTACACTGCAGCCATATCAAGTGCATCATCCAACTCTGGCTGTAGATTTTGAGCTGAAGACTGTATTAATCAACTTGATGCCCAAGTTTCATGGCTTACCTGCTCAAGAGCCTATTAAGCACCTAAGAGATTTCCAGACAGCCTGTTCTACTGTTAGGCATCATGGTGTGAATGAAACTTCTATTCTGTTAACCGCCTTCCCGTTTTCTCTTGAGGGAAAGGCAAGGGAGTGGTACTACTCCCAACTTGAAGTGACTGTTACCAATTGGGATACGCTCGGGAGAGAATTTTTGGAAAAATACTTTCCAGCTGAAGTTACAGATAGACTAAGGAAAGAGATCTCATGCATTATTCAAGGAGAAACAGAAAATCTCTATGAGTACTGGGAGCATTTTAAGAACCTTCTGGACATATGCCCCCATCATATGATTGACAGGCTAGTGTTAATCAGCTATTTCACTCAAGGCATGAAGCCTCGGGATAAAACCACACTAGATGGTGCTAGTAATGGGTCTCTGAAAAAGTACAAGACCGCAGATGAAGCATGACAACTGATCAGCGACTTAGCTGAGTCTACTAGAAATCACAGGCACAGGAGCACCCACTCAAAAGCTGTTGCAGAAGTCTTCTCCAGCACTGAAACTTCTGCTCTTACACAGAGTATATGTGAAATGACCAACTTACTAAAGCAAATGCAATTGAACCAACAACAACAAGCTCAGCCTGTCACACCACAACAAAGCCAACAGCTAGTTCCACAAAGAGTATGCGGAATCTGTGCTGACTATAGTCATTATACTAATGAATCCCCGCAGCTCCAACAAGAAGATAACACTGTGGCAGCTACTCATAACTTCTATGACCGCTCGAACCAAGGATACAATCAACAAGGCGGCAACTACAACCAAGGAGAAAACTATAACCAAGGATGGCAGGACAACTCCAACCAAGGTTGGAGAGATAATTCCAACCATGGTTGGAGAGACAACTATAACAGAGGAGGCAGAGATAACAATAGAAACCAGAGGTGGAATAACAACAACAAACAGCAGAATCAGAACCAACCTTACAGAGCTCCTCACCTAAGACAGTCACAAGGACCCCAGCATAACCAACAACAAGTACCACAGATCACTTATCCCACTTCCTCATCAAATGACGAGATGCTTCGTTCTCTTGCACAAGGACAACAAGACATGCAGACTACACTGAAGTCTACTTTAAATGGTCTGAATGCCACTTTACAAGCTCTCGCCGCCCGGATAGAATCACTACCTGCTTCCACCAACCAACCTTTAAGCTCCAGTGGAATTCCTTCTCAACCCTTACCTAACCCCAAGGGTGGCATCAATGCCATCACTTTGAGGTCCGGAACCACACTGCCAGAGAGGACCTAGGAGGAGCCAAGCCCAATAGAACATGCCTCAATTGAAGACTCAGTGGAAGTAGAAGATACTGAAATGGAAGATGTTGAAGAGGAAGATGAAGTACAAGACAAGGTTGAAGAAGAATTAGCTCAGCCAAGGAATAGAGCACCAAAGGATGCAGAAGCCGCAAGTAGCGCCATCCCTATCCCATTCCCAGACCTTGCAAGAAAGCCAAGAAAGCAGACAGAACTTGATCCCAAAATGGTAGAAATTTTCAAAAAGGTTGAGGTAACTGTTCCCCTTTTTTATGTTATTCAGCAACAAGTGCCTAAATATGTAAAGTTTCTAAAGGATTTATTGATGACAAGTCATCTTAGCCTAGTTTCACTAGTCTTTTCTTTTGTTTTCAATTGATTTTATGCACTTTCTTGAACCATAAGTAAGCCAATTGGGTAGAATTTCATGTTTCTGTGATTCAATCAACCATAGATAAATTAATGCATTTTCATGAGATTTTGTGCTATAATTGTCATATATTATGAAAGACACACAATCTCATGATTTGGAGCATAGCTTTGATTGTTCTGATTGATTGATGATAGGTGAAGAGAGTTTTGAAGAAGGTTGAAGAAAGAAGGAATGGCTAGGAGCAAGAGAGAACAAAAAGCTTGAGCCAAAGCTTGCCTCAAGCTTTAGCTCAAACTTTTGGAAGAGTTAAAAACACCCTGGATGGAGCAAAAGCTTGCGCCAACGTTTGCCTCAAGCTTTTTGGCAAATGTTGGCACCACAAAACAAACACCTTGGAGGAAAAAGCTTGCGCCAACGTTTGCCTCAAGCTTTTTGGCAAACGTTGGCGCCACACCAACATACCCAGGGGAGAAAAAGCTTGCGCCAACGTTTGCCTCAAGCTTTTTGGCAAACGTTGGCGCCACACATGCATACAAGGGGATCCACGTTTGGCTTAAAGTTTGACCTCAAATTTTAGCTCAAACGTGGATAGCAGCAAAAGGGGGTGGCTGGTATAAAAAGCTTGAGCCAAAGTTTACCTCAAACTTTGACTCAAGCTTTTGTGCTTTATGTCCCGATTCACAATGGGTTTCTCTCCAACTCCAAGTGCAATCAACAGAGGCTTTTATCAACCCAATTCCATCAAGAGCAAATGCCCAATTCAAGGCTTGAAGACCATTTGAAGAAAGTGTATAAATAGCTTAGGATTTAAGTTTTCCGGGAGCTTTTCTTTCAGAATTCTTAGAACACTTAGAGAGAGAGCTCACCTTTACATTTTAGTTGTTGTTTTTAGAATTCAAGAGAATTAGGAAGGAGAATTGATCTCTCTTCTTCCTTGTTCTTGCTCAGCACTCTTTACTTTTCTTGCTTTGGATCTTGGGTGGAGAATTGAAGAACTTCTGTTTCAATCTCATCTTGAGATCTTGTTTAATTTTCTGCATAATTGAATTCCCATTTCTGTTAATTGCTTCTTCTTCTACTATTTCTGCAATTTACTTTTCTTCATTTCCTTTGCAATTGTTCTTGCTGGATCTAGGAAGGCAGTGAGATCTAGACTTGGCTATCTAGTCTCTTGAGTCCTGAGATCTACAGCTTTCAATTTCAATTTCCTTGTTTCGTTGCTACACCAAGCTTATTTTCATTTTCATTCAAGATCCAGTTTAATTGAGTCCATCTGTTACATTTCTGTTTGTTAAATTTTACTTTCTCTTGTTTAATATATGCAAATCCAATTCCCAATTCCCTTTACGATTCAAGTTATTTAAATTTCTTGCATCTTAAGATTCTGTAATTTACATTTCTTGCAATCTAAGTTTCTGCAATTTAATTTCTTGTTCTTTAAGATTCAGCACTTTTATTTTCTGCCCTCTTTAATTTCTTGTCAATTGTCCCTCTCCCTTTTAAATTTCATGCAATTTAGCTTCTGTCAAATACAAACCACTCAAATCAACTCTTGATTCGCTAGACTAAGTCATCCACTAAACTAAAATTGCTCAATCCTTCAATCTCTGTGGGATCGACCTCACTCCCGTGAGTTTTATTACTTGATGCGATCCGGTGCACTTGCCGGTTAGTTTCGTGTTGGATCGTTTTCCACACATCATTTATGCATTCATAAAGATAAAATTAATGAATTAGAAACTATTCCTTTAGGTAGTTCTATATCTGCTTTAATGGGAAGTATACCTGAAAAATGTAGTGATCCAGGTCCATGTATGGTAAACTGTACCATTGGAGGTGTAATATTTTCTGATTGCATGTGTGACTTAGGAGCATGTGCTAGTATAATGCCATTGTCTATATATGATACCTTAAGGCTCCCTCCCTTAAAAAGGTCGGCAGCTCGTTTTGTGTTAGCAGATAAAAGCATTATTACAGTAGTTGGAATTGCAGAAGATGTATTAGTGAGAATTAAGGGGCTCACATTTCCCATTGACTTCTATATCCTGGAAATGCCCCCTAATGACTCAGGAAGACCATCATCAATCCTGCTTGGAAGACCATTCCTAAAAACTTCAAAGTTCAAGCTGGATGCATTCTCAGGAACTTACTCCTTTGAGATAGATGGTAGAACAGTGAGTTTCAGTTTAAATGAAGCTATGAAGCACCCTCCGAAAGATCATTCTATCTTCCAATGTGATATTATTGATGAAACTATAGCTGAAGTTCACCAAGAAGAATTAGAAGAGAAGCACATGGAGCAAGGTCCAAGTGTGGGGACACCCTCTGACCATAATGAAGACACCTAACCATTACCACCAGCCCGGATGATCTAGAGCCTAGCTAAGAGCAGAAACTAGAATTGAAGCCCCTTCCTCCACACCTTAAGTATGCTTACCTTGAGGATAATTAGAAGTTTTCAGTCATCATTGCAAGGGAACTCACTTCTCAACAGGAAGAACAACTACTTAGTGTATTGAGAAAGCACAAGAAAGCAATTGGATGGAGCTTGGCGGATATAGTAGGCATCAGTCCTCAAGTTTGTGAGCACAGAATATATTTAGAAGAGGACTCGAAACCTGTCCATCAACCCCAAAGAAGATTGAATCCAACGATCTTAGAAGTTGTCAAGAAAGAGGTCACCAGACTACTTGAAGCAGATATCATTTACCCCATCTCAGACAGTGAATGGGTCAGTCCAGTACAAGTGGTGCCCAAGAAGTCTGGAGTCACAACAATAAAGAATGAACATGGAGAACTCCTGACAACTAGAGTGCAGAATTCATGGAGGGTTTGCATTGACTATAGGTGTCTCAACCAAGCTACTCGCAAGGATCATTACCCTTTGCCATTTATTGATCAGATGCTCGATCGCATGTCAGGTAAATCCCATTTTTTTTAGATGGTTATACAGGTTACTTTCAAATTCATATAGCTCCTGAGGATCAGGAGAAGACCATTTTTACATGTCCCTTTGGAACGTATGCTTATAAACGAATGCCTTTTGGCTTATGTAATACACCTGCTACTTTCCAAAGATGCATGATGAGTATCTTTTCAGATCTTATTGAAAACTATATGGAAGTATTTATGGATGATTTTAGCATATATGGAGATTCGTTTAACCTTTGCCTAGGTAATCTAGCTAAAGTATTAGACAGATGTGTTAGTTCAAACCTTGTATTGAATTTTGAAAAATGTCACTTTATGGTAAAACAAGGGATTGTTCTAGGACATGTTGTCTCTAAAACTGGAATTTCAGTAGATCCAGCAAAGGGAGATGTCATTTCTAGTTTACCTTACCCCTCTTCTGTGAGGGAAGTCCGTTCGTTCCTGGGCCATGCAGGTTCTTACAGGAGATTCATTAAAGACTTTAGTAAGGTAGCATTACCCTTATCCAGACTGCTGCAGAAAGATATTGAGTTCGAATTCAGTGAAGATTGCATGAAAGCGTTTGATAAACTAAAGATCGCCCTAACTCAAGCCCCAATTGTGAGAGGACCAGACTGGAGCCAGCAATTTGAAATTATGTGTGATGCCTCCAACCATGCAGTAGGAGCAGCACTGGCTCAGCGCGAAGGTAAGGATCCTTTCGTCATTGCTTATGCATCTAAAACCTTAGATGTTGCTCAGTCAAATTACACTACTACTGAAAAAGAGCTTCTTGCTATTGTTTTCGCTCTGGATAAATTCCGAGCCTATTTACTTGGTACTAAGGTAGTAGTGTACTCAGACCATGCAACTCTAAAATATTTATTAGCTAAAAAAGAGTCCAAACCAAGGCTAATACGATGGATACTGTTGCTAGAAGAGTTTGATTTAGAAATTAAGGATAGGAGTGGAAACCAGAATTTAGTGGCAGACCACTTGAGTCACCTTGAGCACATTAAGGATGACTCCACTCCTATCAATGATACTTTTCCATTTGATAGTTTGCAAGCAATATCTGAAGTAGTTCCTTGGTATGCACATGTAGCTAATTACCTAGTTAGCCATACTTTCCATCCAAATTTTACTAAACATCAAAGGGACAAGCTGAAAAGCGAGTCTAAATATTATATATGGGATGACCCATATTTATGGAGGTGTGGTGCTGACCAGGTAATTAGAAGATGTGTACCGCAAACAGAATTCCAGTCTATTTTAGAGGCATGCCACTCCTCTGAGAGTGGAGGACATTTTGGCTCTCAAAAAACAGCTAGAAAAATCTTAGACTGTGGATTCTGGTGGCCTACTCTTTTTAAAGATGCTGCTGAATTTTGTAAATCTTGTTCCCCATGCCAAAGATTTGGTAATATATCCAAGAGGGATGAGATGCCTCAACAGATTATGATTTTTTGTGAAATTTTTTATGTTTGGGGCATTGACTTCATAGGTCCATTTCCAAACTCTAATGGTTACCTTTATATACTGTTAGCTGTAGATTACGTTTCTAAATGGGTGGAAGCAATTCCTACCCGTACTGCTGATGCTAACACTGTTGTTTCCTTTGTTAGAAATCATATTATATGTCACTTTGGATCACCACGAGCAATCGTGAGCGATCAAGGCACTCATTTTTGTAACAGGAGACTAACAGGATTACTGAAGAAGCATGGGATTGTTTACAAAATAGCAACAGCTTATCATCCTCAAACCAATGGACAAGCAGAAGTATCTAACAGGGAGATTAAATGCATTCTGGAGAAAATAGTAAAGCCCCATAGGAAATACTGGAGTGCAAGGCTACAAGATGCGCTCTGGGCATATAGAACAGCATACAAAACACCTATCGGGATGATCCCCTTCCACTTATTGTACGAAAAGGCTTGCCACCTTCCAGTAGAGGTGGAACACAAGGCCTTCTGGGCTGTAAGGGAATGCAATATAAATTTTGAAGAATGTGGTGCTGAAAGAAAGCTGCAACTAGCAAAGTTAGAGAATCTTCGCCTAGAAGCATATGACAACTCTAGGCGATACAAGGAGAAGATGAAGGTTGTCCATGACAAACACATAAAAAGGAGAGAATTCAGACCAGGGGAGTTAGTTCTTCTTTATAACTCCAGACTGAGGCTTATGCCAGGTAAATTGAGATCAAGATGGAAAGGTCCCTACAGAGTGAAAAAGGCAGAGCCATACGGAGTTTTTCACCTGTGTCATCCTTCTATCTCCAAATTCCTAAAGGTCAATGGACATCGCCTGAAGCTCTATCATGGAGAAAAGATGAAGGATCACAAAGAACTAGAGGTTTTCCTCTTGGAAGACCCACCAACAGTAGCAGAATAAGCTTGAAGAACGTCCAACTTAAGGACGTAAAATCAAAGTGCTAGGTGGGAGACAACCCACCATGGTATGATCGTTCAGTTTCAGTCTTAGTTTTATTTTACTTTATTCTATTTTTCTTTATTTTTTTGTTAATGACTCTTCTCATAATCTCTGCATATAGCTTGCATTTGCATTTACATAATGCATATTAAAAAAAAAGAGAGGCACGCGACGCGCCAGCGTTGTTGACGCGTCCGCGTCATAGTGCATTAGAAACTAAGAAAAAGAGAAGCAGAAAGTCACGCGAAAGCGTGGCTGGAAGCGTGCCTTAGGCACAAATATGCCCACGCGACCGCGTCGCTGACGCGCTCGCGTCGTTTGCGAAATAGTCTCCCCACGCGTCCGCGTCACCCACGCGAACGCGTGGCCCTGCAAAATCGACGTAAATGGGTGTATGGCAGCAAGTTATAGTGGAGTAGGGCTGGAATGATGCTGGAAGTACAAGCCTCACCACGCGACCGCGTGCCCCACGCGGCCGCGTCGTTTTCAAAAAATGCCCATTCACGCGATCGCGACAACCACGCGAACGCGTCACCCAGATTTTTGGCAAAATGTAATTAAAACAGAGAGCAGTGCGTACGTGAGGCTGCACTCGCGCCAATAGCACAAATCAGGTCATGCGATCGCGTGACCCACGCATCCACGTCACTTGAATTTATCACACACCACGCGATCGCGTGACCCACGCGTCCACGTTACAAGCGACGCACAGCTTATCCAGATTAGCCAAATATCTTATCTTATCTTTCCCAAATCTAAATCTTTTCTTCTCCTCTCTTATTTCTTTCTTCTCTTTTCTTCCTTCTTTATTCTTTCTCACTCTTTACTTTCTCCCTCCATTATTTTTCACACCCATTATCAAGGTTCTTTTATTTTTTTTATTTACTTTTTACTTTTTCTTTATTATTTTTATTTATGTTTTCCTCTTTTACTTTCATTACCTATATTTTCTTTTTCTTTCTTTTTCTTTCTTTTTCTTTACTTTTTATTCCTTTAATTGGTGTTAGAAATTTAATTAGGTGATTATTTACTTCTATATTTTGCTTGTGAGTTATTGTGGAATTGTTTGACAATTAAAATTACTTCTTAAAGGGTTGCTTGCATGTTCAAATTAATACTTTCAATAACATATTCACCATGCATGCTATGTGTTTGTGAAAAAGCCCGTATGGCATTGCACACTATTTTAAATTATTCTACTACTCTAATGCCTGTTTTTCACAAAATCTCTTTTATATTTTATTAAGTAAATATAATTGTCAGTACAAACAGGTTGTTAGTTTGAAAGGATTGGTAATCTAACTTAGACATTGAATGCTTGATCTATGCTACTCATGCCTTTGCCGGCATGCAAATAAACATCTTGCATTAAATTGCCATCACATGCACTTGCTATATTTCTATTGATGAACTTTTCACATGGATTCGTGACCATGTGTTAACGACATCCTTCTTTACCGTGCATTGATTATCACATGTACCATTTTCTTCCTTGCTCTAACCCTTAAGTTTTAAAATTACTTACCTTTTCTCTTTTCAGGATGGCCACCAAGAAGGGTAAAGAGAAAGCTAATCCCAAACCACCAGCAAGGAAAGGAACTAAAAGAACAATAGCCGGACAGCCATCTTCAACGGTAGTAAAGCCCTCAACAAAACGAATCAAGAGGATCATCAAGGTCGATGAAAAAGAAAAAGCTTTTCCAGCAAAGGACACTGCGCGGTTCTCTAACCGCTACTGTGAGCAGATGTTCGCTATCCTGGCTGAGAGAAACTATAACAATGAGTATCTACTCATCCTCCCAACCAACATTGTTGAATTTGTTGAGCCGCAAATTGAACGAAGACAATGGAGATTCCTACGGAGACAGTCACGGCAGGTTAATCTTTCATGGGTAGTTGAATTCTACTCCAATTTTCACATGGCAACCATGCAGTCTGTCTATGTCCGTCAGAAGCAAGTTCCCATAACAGAAGAGGCCATTCAGCAAGCTCTAGATCTTCCCCCTGCTCCAGAAGAATTGGACGCATTCCAAGAAGCCTCATTCAAACGCCAGACATACCAATTTAACTGGGACGCAGTTCTCAGAGTTATAGCACAACCTGGCAGCAGATGGATTTATGGATACCATAGATCCCGACCTAAGAGAATATTGGCTTCAGCACTCACCGTGGAGGCTCGAGTATGGGCACAGATCATGTCCCATTACGTCTTTTCAAGCACTCATGAGTCCTCCTTCACTGCAGACATGGCTATTCTACTATGGTGTATCCTTACAGACCAGCACCTCAATTTACCAAGACACATTCGGCATGCTATAGGACACTTACAGATTGCGAGCAACCTACCTTTTCCCACCTTAGTTTCAGATTTAGTCTCAGCAGCCGGAGTCTCTTACAGAGCTGGGGACACCAAGGCCATGATTCCACGAGATGATCAATACGTCCCTAATGGGAAATATATCAGACCTCCAGCAGCCACTATCAACTGCAGCACAGAACCAGCAGAAGACATTCCTTCTCCTACCACATCACAAGCACCTTCAACAAACCAACTGCTCCATCAGATACTTGAGAGGCTATACCAGCTTGACTGAAAAAGAAAGCAAAGAGAGCGTTGTAACAAGCACAGATTTACATACCTCAAGGAGCTGATTGTTGGTAACCACCCACCAAAAGAAGACCCAGACACCCCAGACTCCACTTCATTTACCAGCACAGGGAGCCATGATGGTCCCGATTGTGGAGATGCTGCTACCAACCCCCCTTTGTTCCTGACTAATGGCACTGAGGACAGTGCCAAGCTTTAAGTGTGGGGAGGTCATTCAGTACCGGACTTCCGGAGGTAATTTCTCTTTCCTAGCACCAATAAAATAGTATATTTATTTAATTTTTCTTTTATTAGAATAGAATAAATTGCATAGTAATAGGTAATTGCATGCATGTTCTAATTGGTTAGAAAATAATAAGTTTCTTTTTAAGACCCTATTTTTGAAAAATTTCACTAAATTAAATCAAAACTTTTGTGTTAAACTTGTTTGGAAGTTGTAATTGGAACATAGTTAAAAGCTAGAACACACAACCTGTGAGACTTGAGCTTAATAAAATGGTTACAATATTTAACCATAAAATTTTATTCTTGTGTGTTTACTTCTCTATGATTGTAATCTATATTTTGTTCCATCCTATATGTCCAATATTTAATGTGTTATATGCATGCATATGATTGAGGCCATTATTTTATTAACTCACTTATCCCAAATAGCCTACCCTTCCATTTACCTTTGTTAGCCACTTTGAGCTATTTAATCTCATCTATTCTATATTTTACCACATTACTAGCCTTAAGCAGAAAAACAAGTAATACCCCAAATTGAATCTTTGGTTAGCTTAAGATAGGAAATTGTGTGTCAATAAAGTATGAGAAAATTGTGGGAACATGGGTTAATAAGGGAATGTATCATGATAAAATATTGGCAATTTGGGTACCTACTCATGTGAAACTAGAAAAATTATAAATCCATGTGCATTGGTAATGTTATTTTTATGCTGCAAAAAAAATTCAAAAATATTCAATTAAATAAGTAATGAATAAGGGGAAAAGTTGATGCATGAGTATGTGAAACAAAAGTGGAAAAATTTTGGGTAGTTAAGGATGATTCAAGAAGAAAATAAGAGTATATATGTTAGGTTATAGCTTAGGATAATCAAGGATTCAATGAATAGCTCACTTAGCCATATATATACCCTCACCTTTACCTTGGCCCCATTACAACCTTGAAAAGACCTTATGATGTTTGCATTGATACATTAAATACTTGTTGATTAGTTAGGTGAAGAACAAGGTTTAGAGAGCATGATTAGAGAAGAGTAGAGTGATTACCCTATACACTAGAGTGACTAGAGTGCACATACACCATCAGTGAGGGTTCAATGCTTAATTCTATATTCCCTGCTTTCATGAGCTATCTTCTTACAGGTTTACTTACTTTTACTGTATGAATTTTAATTAGTGGAATTTAATTTATTTTTGTCTTGAAGAACTTATTTATTTTTAACCAAGTAGACAAAAATCATATAGTTGCATTCATATACATAGGTTGCATTGCATTGTATTGCATGAGTCTCACTTTTCCCTACTTATTTATTTTATCTCCTTAAGCTAAGCATGAGGACATCCTAATATTTAAGTGTGGGGAGATTGATAAACCACTATTTTATGGTTTATCTTGTGTTTAATTGAGTGGTTTTATCAAGCCTTTACCTACATATTCATATGATTTGCATGATTTTATAATCCCTTCCTAGTATTGGTTTATGATTGAAAACTTGCTTCCTAGTGATCTTTAATTAGTATATTTTAATTCTCCTTTATACCATTCGATGTCGTGATCCGTGTGTTAAGTGTTTCAAGCTTCATAGGGCAAGAATGGCTTAGAGAATGGAGAGGAAGCTTGCAAAAATGGAAGGAACACAAGAAGCTAAGGAGATGACCAGCAAACACTGACGCGAGCGCATGGCTGACGCGACTGCGTGGAATAGAGAAAAATGCAGCGACGCGTACGCGTGCCTCACGCGTACGCTTGGATTGGAGTCTGTACGAATGACGCGAACGCGTGGACGACGTGCTCGCGTGATAAGAAAAATCGCTGAATGATGCGAACGCATAGACGACGCGTACGCATGATCTGCGCGATCTGCAATCTTAACAGGAAAAGGTTGGGGGCAATTTTGGGCCGCATTTTGACCCAGTTTTCGGCCCAGAAACACAGAATAAAGCCAGGAAATATGCAGAGACTCAATACATCTCAACACACATCTACAGAGATTAGATACACAACTTTAGACGACTTCACATATTCTCATTAGGATAGTTTTAGATTTTTAGATCTGAATTTAGAGAGGATTACTTCCCCTCTAGGTTCTCTTTACATTCATAGTTAATTAATTTTATGCTTTTGGATATTGAAGAAGTCATTATCTCCGTTGAAGACATTATTCTAGTTTGTTTCCTTACTTACTCTTTTATTTATTCCATATTCTTAACTCTTGTTTAAAGTAGTAATTAGATTATTTTCATGAATTGTTAGTGCAAAGGATCATTTTATTTTTAATTAATTTCGAATCCCTATTTTATTTAATTTATCATGTCTTCTTCTATTATTTTTATGAGCGTTATATTCATGTCAATGGAGTAGATTCCATACTTGACATGGGGGTTGATTAAAAGGAGACGCTTGAGTTGGAAGGCTTAGGTGCTGTTTAAACTAGAAGTTGTTGGCTAGTTCTGTATTTACTAACGCTAGACCTTCCCAAGGAAGAGGACTAGGATTTGCGAATAAGGGTTAGCTTAATCACTTGACTTTCCTTTATTTAGTAAGGGTTAACTAAGTGAAAACAATAAACTTTTTAATACTACACTTAAGAGATCCCAACAAGGATAGAACTTCCAATTAATCATTCCCCCAGTCAAGGCTTTTTATTCAGAATATCAATAATTATTCTTAGTTTATTTTTATTACTTAAATTTATAATTATTTAATTGCCCATTATTCAAATCTCAAAACTCTCGAAAAATTCCTAATTAATAAAATAGCATACTTTCTCACAACTCATTGGGAGACGACTTGGGATTCATACTCCCAGTATTTTTCTATTCTAAATTTTTGTGACACTCTTTTTAAATTGGTGAGGCGGATTTTAGCTGGTTAAGAGCTATACTTGCAACGCTGTTCTATGATATTATAATCTCTTAATTGGCCTAACTTCTGCCACGCACCAACCATAAACTGTTTATGATTAGCAACCTATAAATACATAACAATGACACATATATTACAAAGAGGTAATAGTTTATTATTTTTATACTATTATAAGTATAATAGAGTACATTAACTAATCTTAACATATATATATATATATATATATATATATATATATATATTAAATACATATCATGCAAGAAATAAATTATCCAAGAAACTATGATATTATCAAATATAAATGTGTTTATGTTTTTGCTTATACATAACAGATTCATGACACAAAAAATCAGCTAAAACAATGATACATGAAACAAAAAATACTCGCTAGAATTTAATACTGCTTTCAAAAAATATAACAGGGCGCCATTTCTTTTCCAAAAAATTTGGGATCATGATCGGAAAATCAAACTAACAAAAGAGATTTACACTGGCAATAGTACCAGATGAACGAAAATTTTCATCGATTTACTTAACTAATTACGTCCAAATCTATATAATTTCAACTAAATATTATTCTTAAACTGGTTATTTCGCTGAATATGACCTAAGATGTCCTCCTATATTCAGTAGACCATCAACTCGTGAAGAACAACAGTCAACGTAATAAATAAAGAGAGAAACCAAAACCAAATTTCTATAATAGATGAAGAGAGAAACCAAAACCAAAACCAACTCGATTTACTTATTTAGCACCATCCTCGGTGCTCAAAATCAAGCAGAGTGGAAGGAGTCGTCACTGTCATCACCCCCACTTTCAGCTGGTAGGTCATGCTCATCCTCCTCCTCCTCACCGTGCTCATAGGGGGTGTCCGGTTCCTCTATCACTGTATCCCAACCTAGAAGCTATCATCTGATGTTCTCATAGCGTCATTTGGAAAGGCATTCCGAATGAGTTATGTCCTCAGTCAACCGGTGGATCAGGCAGTAGAGCAGCTGTAAGAATGATGGTGGTGCTGCTGAGTCTGAAGGTGCTGAGGCTGAAGGTCCTGCTCTAAAGAAAGTGCTGGCTGCTGATGCGAGATAATTATTGTTGGTTTAGAATTTCACAAAATAGAATCTCTTCGTTTTCCCTTATAATGTAATTAAGATGTCACACTCTTGGTTGTGAGGAAAAGGGAGTTTTCAATCAAGGAACGTAAGATTAAAAGAACTAAGAAATGATCAAAAAGGGAATTAATGCAATTAAAAGGGAAATAAGGCCAAAACTAGTGAAAATGATATAAATGCATACAAAGCCTTGACTTGGGAATGAGAATTAAGGAATCCTATCATCGTCATAACCACAACTATAATGAGTCAATCTCGCTTCGTCAACCCCTAACATCGAGGAGTAAGTCAAGCAAGCATAATTGACCTTAATCCATAAGTCCTAGCTAACTTACTAATTTCTTAGTAAAAAGCTAGCATCAATAGAAACAAGAGCCAACTAACTACCCAAGAATTATCACTAAATGTCAGACATTATGACTCTAGTATCCTAAGAACTCATTTCCCAAGCCAAGGTGTGAAAATCTACTCAAAATTACCAAGTAGAATTTTTACAAACACTTGGTGGGCATAAAACCAAAAAATAGGAAATTGCAAAGCAAAATAAAAACTATAACCAAACTATTCACAAAATCACCAATAAACATGCAATCAAGCAAATAGAAATCATAAAATATTAAATTCATCAATCAAAACTTCAAGAAATAAAAAATTGCATATATTAACAAAGTAACTTGAACCATAGAAAAATGTAACAAGAGTAGTGAAATTAAAGAGGAAATTAAGGAATACTTACAATGAGATAAGCAAAATTCAAGATCAAATTTGAAACTATAAAATGCTACAATAGAAATTAAGTAAACCCTAAGAGAAAATTTCTATACTACATTATTCCTACTCCTAATAATGCTTTCTATGTAATCTAACCTAATGAAAACATAATTCCTTCATATGTGATGTTGTCCCCTTCATATAGCACTTCAAACCAGCCTTCAGCCTTCCAAAACTGGGTCAAGAGGCTCCCAAAATCGCGAGCCATGAAATCACTCACAAAATATATCACGGCATCGAATGGAATAAAAGTAGAATTAAAATGCTCAATTTAAGCACAAAAACACATGTTTTCACATTTATGTCCAAATTAGGGAGAAATCACAAAAGTATGCTATTTTGGTGATTAAGTGTGAGTTTATATGATGAAATTCGTCTAATTTAAGCCAAAATTTACCGTCAAATATGGACTCATCAATTTTTCCACACTTAAATAATAGCATGTCCTCATGCTAAACACAAACAAGGAGAATAATCAAAGGGTAACAACTTATTGAATGCAACTATCTATATGCATACAAGTATACTATATACTATCTATATGTATCTATACTATAGTGTCCTATTGATTTGGTGAAAACAAACAATCAAATTTCTAAGCAAGTATATGAACATATAGGGCTAAGCAAAGAAGTAATTCAATGCAATCAAAATCCAAAGAATTGATTCAACTCATCAAAATGAAGCAACTTGCAAGAATACATGATAAGAGGTGTGGAGACATAGAATTGAGTGATCGAACCCTCACTAGGCGTGTATACACTCTCAACACTCAGTGTTTAGGGTTTAATCACTCAAGTCTCCTCTAATCATGCTTTCAAAGATTTGCTTTTTATCTAACAATCAACAAACATGTGATGCATGAATGCAATTATCATGAGGACTTCATAGAGTTGTAATGGGGTTAGGATTAAGGTGGGATAGATATGGCTAAGTGGACTAAAAGATTGAATCCTTGATTAGCTCAAGTATCTTACTCAACCTATATCAACCAAATCACAAGAATGCAACCTACACTTCCATAGTTTTATGCTTAGGGTTTTGATGTGGTTACGATTAGAACAAAGGGAATTAAAAAGCTCAAAAGTAGCTCACAATGGTAGATATGATGGGTATGGCCATATGGGTTAGTAAGCTTAATTCAAAAATGGCCTCAATCATGCTAAATGCATTCAAACATCAACTATTGGAAATAAAGAATAAAGCAAAACCAATATCACAATCATAGAAGGAGCATATCACACAGAATAAAATTGTGGTTGAAATGTACAACCACACAATTATAGGTTCAACAACTCACAAGGTTGTTTGTTCTATCTCTCTTCTATGTTTCACAAAAATTTATTCAAACAAGTTTAAAAAGAATTTTCTAAATCGATTTAATAAAACGCCCTAAAAAACAAAATTCTTGAAATTTTTTGTTGTTTTTCACCAAAATTATTTCCTATATGTATGTATGTATGTTGTGATAGATGCAATATTAAAAAATTTCCTCGTTCTCTTCCTAATTTTCAACATCTAAAAACCATCATGAACAATTAGGACAAAATTAAACTAGGCACTATGCTATTCACATCATCCAATCACAACTTCTATCTATAAACTATATACCATGTATATATATTAACTAAAGTAAAGATGCAATAGTAAAAAAAATATTAACAAATATCTACAAGAAACATAGTTTAGAAAACAAAAATAAAATGCAAAGTGTTCGTAAAAGAGAATTTACGCCCCAAAAATGGTAAATCCTCCCCCACACTTAAGCGTTACACAGTCCTCCGTGCACAAACATAATCTGGGGAGAATGGCTCTAAAGGACTCCACCCTTAGCTGGCGGATGCGGGGGCTCAGGTTGCAGTAAAATTTGCCAAGGTCAATGCGGCTTGGCATTTCCATACTCGGCGTCCTCCTCCTCTACCGGCTCCTTGCCTTTAGGTCTCATCCTCAAAAAGAATGAATAAAGTATAATTAAGAATCATAGGGCAAGTAGCAAAAAAATCAAAGAATGAAGCAAATACAATGTATACTTGGAGCCAAAAGAAAACAAACAAGCATTTAATTGAGGAAGTTTGCATAGTGGTGTGGTATGATGAAAATAGGCCGTGTGCGTATTCCAATTATGTGCATGGTTAGAACACACGCAACAGCCGGTTAAAACGCATCCACACAATTAAAATGTAAGCATGAGTTCCTTAATTAAACGGCCTAAGAAGCAAGCAATGGATGAGCATCCATTAAGGACAAGCAAGCTTAGGCAATTATAACAAGAGTGAATTGAATTTAGAGAATGTTGGATATTGAAATTGTGCAAGTGAAAGCGCAAGATTAATAAAAATTAGCACAACAAACAATAACCAATTCAGTGATGAAAAGAAATCTACTTATTCATCATCAAGATTAATGAAATAATAACATGTACAAGGTGCTTGTTGCAAAAAGTGACACGCTTGATGAGAATCAAGTCAACACAAACAAATGTAAAGCATTAAAAAGAAACGAGGACCTTGTTATGTGATTATATTGATTTAAAAACCATGATGAACAAGCAATTCAATTCAATACACTAAATTCAATATGTACTTGTTAAAAATTCTCACCAAATAAGAAATCAAATGTCACTCTTTCATATCAATTTGGTGCTAGCAACTCAAAATAACAAACAAGTACATTATTGAAATTTCAATCCAAAATAGCATCATAATCATGCAAAAGTGCACCATTCTTGATTAGAATACCAAATAAGGATATAGTCTAAGACATATGGTAGCTACAACATGTAAGACCCAGAACTTTTGAAAAAGGACTATTATGAGCTAATTTCAAATTCAATATTTTTGTAGCTTTAATTTCAGAAATTTCTTTATTAAAGATAATTAAAGTAAGTTTTGATTAATTGAATTTGAAAAAAATTAAGATCTTTATTCAGTTTTATAATTATTGAGTTATTTTCTATATTTAAATTATAACGTTAGTAGTTATGAAATAATAAGAATTTTATATGATTTAATTTAAATGGTTAATATTTTTATAATTGAATACTTTAAGTTTTAGAAATAAAAGAAATTAATCTTATTATCTTGTAATTTCAATTAAAGTATTTGATTTTAAATTAATTAGTATTTTGGTACAAAAAATAATATTTTAAAGTAATTTTTAAGGATTTAATTAGAGTTCAAATTAATATCCTATGCCCCAATTTTATTCAAATTATCCTACTCTAATTAAACCCAAAAATTCTCAAATCAAACCCTATTTTTCAACTAACCCTAATTCTAATTTGACCTAATCCTAACTCCCCTAACCCAAGCAACAGCCGCAACCCCTATCCTAAACACACACACATGGTTCTCTGAAAGAAAGGAAAAGAAAGAAAGAAACAAACAAATAAAGAGAAGGGGAAAGCAGAATCAGGGAAGAGGAAAAGAGGGGGAGATTCTGCCTGTTGCTGCCGTTGGAGAACAGAACTGTTGCGGAGGGAGCGCCAGGGGAGGAGGGGCTCGCCGTCGCCACTGCACCTTGATGCATGCGCCGCCGCTGTCGTCCAGGGAGCTGCCACCTCTGTTCGTCGTCGCCATTCGTCCTCACCACGTCGCCGCCATCCTTGAGTTCACGAAGAGAGAGATTGACGGGAGGAAGTGGCGCGCACGGGAGAGGAAGAAACTGCCTCACCGGAGTCTGGTCGCCGCTGCCGCTTGAGGTGGCTGCCAGGGCCGCTGCCAAACTGGTTTAAAGCCCGCCGCTGTTTCATTTTGCTAGTTCAGTAAGTATTCTTGTTTCGAAAGCCCTGCGTTAGTGTTCTATTCTGTGTAATAAAGTATTTGCAATGTTAATGGTTTTAGGAGTTAGAATCCAAGTTTTCTTATGGCATTTGAAGCTGTTTCTGCTTTTGAAAGAGCAAGCGGAGCCGAGATTTTGGTTGCCGTCAATTTGGGTTGAGGCGAAAGGAACTCTGTGAGGCGTTTGGGCTATGGTTTCATGTATCGAGGTAGGGGCCTTTTTCATAAAACTAAACTTATTCATCTGGAATTGTTATATATGGATACTGATGTGAGAAATGTACCTTTGGTGATTGTATAAGTCTTGTGTATTATTTGATTGTCTTGGATGGATGTGAATGCTTGTTTGACTGGATTATTGTTGGGTCTTGTTAAATGGACTATTTTGAAGTGTTTCTTTAAAGTTGTTTCTTTAAATTTTTGGAATCGAGTTTAATCCGTTGGAAATTGATTTGAGTTTGAATTGGTTTTCTGGAAATATGAAAATGGTACGCACTTTTGGATCCAGCTTAATTTTGAACTGATTTTGGGTTTTGGACCGTTGAAAAGGATTGTGGAATGGTTTGGTTGGGACCCAAAAAGGGTGGCAAAGTCTAAGTTTTAGGGGAGGTGCTGCCAAAATTTCTATAAAAATCTTAGACTTTGCTTGAAAAGTTATTTAGAAAGGTTTGGATTTGAGAAATTGTATTATTTTATTTATTAAGAAAATAGTTATGTTTTCGAGTTTAATTTTATTTAAGTAAACTATATGTCTTGATTCGATTTATTTAGAAAGGAATTATTTTACCATTTTGAATCACTGAAGGAAAGTATTATGTTCTAATATTGATTTTTAATATAAAAAGGGATTTTGCTTTTAGTTAGACTTAAGAATTTCGTTCAAAGGAGCTTTTAGTGATTTTAAAGAAAATTAGACTTTTGATTAAATAATTGCATTTGTGACATTTTGGGAGAAGTCAGAGAATTGGTTTTAAGGAGGAACCTGAAAGTGGCTTTGATTTAAATGGATTGGCTCCGTTTCAAGTGAATTGGTTTTGGATTGGGTTAGGACTTGTGGCTCTATATGATTCGGTTTTATAATAAATTCTGTTTCTATTTACTTAAACCAAGAATCTATGATTTCAAGAGTTTCAATAAACTTTTAAGAGATTGAGATAGGTTGTCCTTCCCTAAAGTCTTGAGACTCTGCTGAGAAATTTCTATTACCAAATTCTGTTGTTGGATGATTGATTTTTGGATCTTTCAAAAGAGATTTTTAATTTGGCTTAATTGCTGAATCGTTTGGAAGCCTTAGAAGGATATTATGGAAATGTGGCTTGTTTTCAAAGAGGAAATTTTCTTTTGAGAAAGATGGCTTATAAGGTAGAAGTGATTTGAGAAATGTGGATTTTTGAAGTTAAGACTGGGATGAATTGAATTTGATTTCAAAGAAAAGTGATTTGAGAAAAGCGATTTATGGCTTGAATGATGATTTTATGAGTTTTATGATGTTGGATGGTGGAAGTGCTATTATGTTATGAGCCGGAATGGCTGTATATGATAATGAATTATGGCTGATTGTGGATTATGTTATGAGTCGGAATGGCTATATATGATAATGAATTATGGCTGATTGTGGAATATGTATGAGCCGGATGGCTAAGTATGAATATGGATGATTATTGAGCTAATAAAGTGATTGTTGAACTTCCAATTAGTTGAGATACGAGTTTTCCTGGGTAAAAGCAGTGGCTAGCCACGACGTGCTCCAAGTTGAGACTCGATACTCTGCTGACCCTATGTCGTAAGTGTGGCCGGACACTGTGAAAGTTCCGGATGAGCTCGCCCCCGTGGATAAACACCAGTGTGGGTGTTGTGTGATTATGATTATGATTGTAAATAACTCGAGTTGGGGATGCACGACAGATGGACAATCCAATGGTTAGCTACTAGGACTTGTCAGGTTGGCTTTATAACCGACAGATGAGACTCATCAGCCACTAGGACAGACATTCATCATATGCATCTATGTGACATTTTTTGAGTGTGCATATTGTACTTGGTTTGCCTATGTGATTAATTATGTTTAATTGCTAATTGCCCTACTTGAAGTAACTGCTTGATTGTGCTTGAACCTTTTACTTGTGTTTGTGACTGAAAAATTGGTTGTATTGTGGTAGATTGGCTGCTGTTTGGATTGTCTGGGACTAGGGCCGTGGTTGATTATGAGATTGGCCGAAGGTTGTGTTTGGTTTTGTGTTCTTGGTTTAGAAAAGTATAAAAAACTAAACTTGTTCAGCATAGACTTAATGAACCTATGCTTGGAACAGCTTGGTCGTTCATACTGTGTAAGGAAAACTTTCAAAAAGGCTTTTGGTTTATTTTATTAAGGAATTAACAGTTTTCTCTTTCAGAGAGGATTTTGGATTTTTGATATTAAACCTTTGGTTTTGGAAAGAAGCATAAGACGGTTATTAATCACTGTAACTGTTTTACCTTCACGTATCCTATTATAGTAATTCTCAAAAACCCTCTACTGAGAACCCTTTCGAGGATGATGTTCTCACCCCCTTACAAATTTTCCTTTTTAGAATATGGACGCAGAAGTCATGAAGAGTTTACCTAGTTGTTGTTGTCGTGATGTTTTGTATTGCGTTAGTTATTATTTATTATTCCCTCGCCTTTATCTTTCACAATCTGTAAGAGGGATAGGATTTTGACATGAAATGCTTGTAAATTAATATATATATATATATATATATATATATATATATATATATATGTATGTATGTATGTATGTAAGTATGTATTCTTTTTGAGTTTTGTAAGTTGTATTGTATGTATGGATATATGTTACCTATCAAAAAGTATTTTGGAGCGGTAATACGGTTTAAAGATTTAAACAGGCTCATATTTTACTATTAAATACTCTGAAAGTCGTCGTAACACCAGAGCTATCAGAGTGGCGCAGCCGGAAGCGTAAGCTTTGATAGTTAGGGTGTTACACAACACATGCATTAAACTTAAGGTTCATTCAGGCATTATATCAAACACATAGTATGCAGTACACATATTCAACAATTTCAAGCCAAAAATTCAAGAATCAACAATCCATAAATAAAAAATTGAACACTTGCAATCAACAACAACTAATTAAGCAAAACGTTAGCTAGATTATCATAATTAAATAAAGAAAATGAAAATTAAGCAAGCAAGTAAACAAAACAAGGAAGAGTAAAAAGAGAGAAGTAGAAGAAGAAAGAAGAAGAAAAGAGAAGGAAGAAGGAGAGAGAGGGGTGGGGGCACAGTGGTGGCGGCTCCGGCGGCAGGGTTGCCGGAAGGATGGGTGGGGTGGGTTGTGGCAGATGAAGAAGAAGAAGATTGGCTTGGGGGTGAGGCTGGCGCGACTGGGTTCTGATTCTAATTATTGCCCAGAATGCGACCTGTGCGTACGCACAATATAGTGTGCGCACGTGCAAAAGGGAAAAACAAAAGGGGATGCGAACGCACAAGGTGTGCGAGCGCTCCTAGCAGGAAGGGTGTCAAGAAGTGTGCGTGCGCACAGGGCTGTGCGCACGCACAGAAGACTCTTTCTTTTATATAAAACAAGGCAAAAGGATCATGTGTGGGTACGCACAAAGCAGTGTGCGTACGCACAGAATGAAAAATTGCTGGGGTGCGCTCGCACAAGGAGCTGCGAGCGCTATGAACAGAGCGTGTGTAAACAAGTGTGCGTATGCACAAGTGTCGAAAATCAAGAGAAGTGTGCGTGCGCACAGGGTTGTGTGTACGCACAATGCTCTATTTCTGCAACATTTTTAATGTCTCTAAGGCACCAAACATGATATCAATCAAAGGTTTTCAACCCCAAAATATATCATTCTTTAAAAACACATGATCAAACTAAAATGAAACTAAATTAAACCTAGAATCCAATCAAACTAAGCTAATCAAAGAGACAAAATTTCAATAAGCAAAAGGTAAAAGAAGAGAAAGGTTGGAAAGATGTTACCATGGTGGGGTGTCTCCCACCTAGCACTTTGGTTTAAAGTCCTTAAGTTGGACTTTTGGTTGAAGCTCACATCAAGGAGGCTTGTGCTTCCATCTATCCTTGAGTTACCAACCATGTTTTCTCTTCCAAAATCCTCCATGATCCCAAACAAAGTACATTAAGCTTACAAGCAACCTCAAGCAAGCAATTGGGATCCAAAATCGTTGATCATTGGAACTTATACTGGGATCCCATACTTTAGTTTCCCTATCATCCTCTTGTTGATTCTTGCTTTTGCACTTGGATGAACAACCTCCCCAAGCACCTTTGAAGCACCCAAATAAACCTTGGAATCCTCCTAATTGAGCCTTACACCACTTATACCTTGAACTCCTTTGGCAACCAACACCCATGTCTTCATTGTTGAACACCTCAAGAAAGATCTTAAGTTGGTGATCCGTTTCCAAGAAAGCAAATTGATGTGGGCCTATGAAGCTCATTGAAGAAATTGTTACCCACTCAAATTGCCCTTGGAATAGAATTGATCTCTTGGACTCTTGCATGAATACCTTCACTTCTTGGGTGACCACCTCTTCCTCACCACCTTTTTCTAGCTCTTCCTCACCAACCTCATCTAAGTTTTCT
The DNA here is from genome assembly GCF_003086295.3 of Arachis hypogaea. Taxonomy (NCBI): domain Eukaryota; kingdom Viridiplantae; phylum Streptophyta; class Magnoliopsida; order Fabales; family Fabaceae; genus Arachis; species Arachis hypogaea. Next base: position 46,308,462 of record NC_092046.1, on the reverse strand, counting down.
CTACTATCATTCAATCCAAACTTAGGAGGTTGTGTGAGGTCTACTTCCATATCTCTCTCAAACTCAAAGGAGAAGGATTCTTCAAGATCGTTGAGGAGATTGACCAAGGTGGACAAAAAATCATGGATGATGGAATCCACTTCTTGACCAAATTACCTCAATTCTCCATTCACCTCTTCCGGTTCAATTGTTTTACCTTTCTCCTCTTACGACTCAAGCTTTAACTCCACTCCTTCTACCTTGGACTCCATGTTCTCCTCCTCACTACACTCCTTAGTTGATCCTCCACATTTCTCAAGGAAAATGTCTTGATTGCTTGAGTGTAGTAAGGCTAAGCGGTTCACCGCTTCGGCTATAATAGCCATGAATTCCCCTTGCTTCTTTCGGAACCCTTCTTGCTCTTGGAAGAATGCTTGAAGGTCTTGTTGCTCTTGGGACAAGGGTTGAAAAACTTCACAATTAGGCGAAAAAGAAGGTTCAATGGTGGGGAGAATGGTTGTATAGTTGGAAGGTATGTTAGGTGGGTGAGGGTATTGAGGTGGTGTGTAAGGAGGTGATGGTTCATATGGTTGGTGGCAAGGTGTATAGACATTTTGATTCCATGGAGGTGGATGGTGTGGTGCTTGAAGGTTTGGTGTTTGAGGGTTGTGTATAGACTTTTTGATTCCATGCTATCATTCATACCTTTGGGTTTGGTATGCACATAGGGGAGGGTTGGGCTCGTTATAGCATGGGGGAAATGGTTGCCATGAGTGTTGCTCATACGTAATTGGTTCCTCCCTCAATTGATTCTCCCACTCCAATATGCAATTTCAATTTGAATTCATCATACCTTACAATACAATCACAACCAAACTCCAAGCAACAAGGGTGATAACTCATAGAGAAAGTAGAAAATAAAAGCAAAAGACATTAATAAACAAGAAAAACAAACACCTAATTATTGTTGGTTTTGAATTTCACAAAATAGAATCTCTTCGTTGCAAGCATAGCCGAAATAACCGAGAGTAATTAAACCTCGGATCGTTCTCTCTCGGAATGCAATTAAGATGTCACACTCTTAGTTGTGAGGAAAATGGAATTTTCAATCAAGGAACGAAAGATTAAAAGAACTAAAAAATAAAAGAACTAAGAAATGATCAAAAGGGGAATTAATGCAATTAAAAGAGAAATAAGGTCAAAACTAGTGAAAATGCTATAAATGCATACAAAGCCTTGACTTGGGAATGAGAATTAAGGAATCCTATCATCGTCATAACCACAAATATGACAACTATGATGAATCAATCTCGCTTCGTCAATCCCTAATATCGAGGAGTAAGTCAAGCAAGCATACTTGACCTTAATCCATAAGTCCTAGCTAACTTACTAATTTCTTAGTAAAAAGCTAGCGTCAATGGAAACAAGAGCCAACTAACTACCCAAGAATTACCACTAAATGTTGGACATTACGACTTTAATATCCTAAGAACTCATTTCCCAAGCCAAGGTGTGGAAATCTACTCACAATTACCAAGTGGCATTTTCACAAACACTTGGTGGGCATAAAACCAAAACATAGGAAATTGCAAAGCAAAATAAAAATTATAACCAAACTATTCACAAAATCAACAATAAATATGTAATCAAGCAAATAGAAATCATAAAATATTAAATTCATCAATCAAAACTTCAAAAAACCAAAAATTGCATATATTAACAAAGTAACTTGAACCATAGGAAAATGTAACAAAAGTAGTGAGATTAAAGAGGAAATTAAGGAGTACTTACAATGAGATAAGCAAAATCCAAAATCAAATTTGAAACTATAAAATGCTACAATAGAAATTAAGTAAACTCTAAGAGAGAATTTCTATACTACACTACTCCTACTCCTAATAATGCTTTCTATGTAATCTAACCTAATGAAAACCTAATGCCTTCATATGTGATGTTTTCCCCTTCATATAGCACTTCAAACCAGCCTTCAGCCTTCCAAAAATGGGCCAAGAGGGCCCCAAAATCGCGAGTCACGTGACATTTTAATGAAGTCACGCGCTGGGGCTTGTGCGTACGCACAGAGGATTGTGCGTACGCACACTTGCTGATTGCTTCACTTGTGCGTACGCACAGAAGGTTGTGTGTACGCACACTTGGCTGTGTGCTTCTCCTTTGTCTTCTTCATGTGTTCTCCTTTCTTACATGCTTTCTTCCACTTCTCCCAAACCATTCTTGCCTAATGTACCTGAAATCACTCACAAAACATATCACGGCATCAAATAGAATAAAAGTGAAATTAAAATGCTCAATTTAAGCACAAAAACGCATGTTTTCACATTTATATCCAAATTAGGGAGAAATCACAAAAGTATGCTATTTTGGTGATTAAGTGTGAGTTTATATGATGAAATTCATCTAATTTAAGCCAAAATTTACCGTCAAATATGGACTCATCAGCTGCCGTCTACCTCGACATTTGGTGGTAGGCTCAGGTCCAGACCAGTCGCCATGTGGGATTACTCTCTTGTGGCCGGCGATGGTCGGTCTCTCATCTGTGGCCATCCAGAGTACCCCCTACCTCTGTAGCCAACTCAGTGATCAAGCATGAAAAGGCTAAGTTGCCAATATAGTGAGCCCGCCCCATGTTTCATCTGATATGCCTTGGAAGATACAGTTGTTTACCTTCCAGGACACACCAGACTAAGACCGCCATATCAGAAGTAATCTTGGTCTCATGGGTGCTCGGCATCACATAATTGGACAGAATTTGTTGCCAAATACGAGCCTCATCAGTCAGAGTGTGGACTGAGATACCCTGAGGAGTCGTCTTATCAGCTTCAAACATCCACGAACTCTCAGGTTTGGCAATCACAACCAATACCTTGTCCCAGTCAAAAGTTTTCAGTTTCCTTTCACTTTCTGCCTCTTCATATGCATCCTTCTCAATGACCTCTTTAGTGATCTGAATCTTCTTGCCTCGAAAGTGAACTGCATCGAGGGCCCCAGTGTAGTAGTTTGCATAGAATTTTGGGACCCACAATGCATTCATCGTAGGAAGTTCCATTCCTAGGAAACCCCAACCCCGCTGAGCGATTATGTCATCAGTGTACTTGCTTAGCTCATCTGGGATTTGGAGCTTCCTCTCGACATGCAAGTTCCTCTCTAAGAACTTAGGAAACCTTTGCTCCGAGTACAGGCAGCTAAACTTGTACGGATTAGTGGGAAGTGTATTCTAATCAACTCTGTCTCTCCCACTAATCCGTCTCTCATAGAATGCAGCATTTGTTGCCTTAGCGGACTATGAGGTCCGTTTCCTTTTTTTAGACCCTATGGCCTTGCCCTTTCCTTTTTTGTGAGCCATCCTGAAAAACAACAGAGGAAATGGGAATATGAAACATGATCCTAGGGCACACAAAGCAGGGATATGTAACAAACAGGCAAGAAGCAAAAAACTGAATTACATCACAGCATATATATGAAGTGAATGGATAATATAAAATTGAATGAAAGCATGCATGAAATTCAAGGTAAAAGTAAACAGAAGTAACTTCCAATCAATCAAATAAATCCAAGATATCTAACTTGCTTGTTTATCACAAATAAAAAAAAAAAAGAAATAAGTGTTGTTGCTATGCACGAAGAAAAGGAAAACAGTTAGTTGAAAAAGAAAAGAAAAGTCAAAGGTTATGTGCATAGTAAAAACGTTCCTTAGTTCTGAAAAGTTTCAAAACAAGCAAGCTCATATTCAGTTCTCAACAATGCAATATGCCAAAACAGGTGATGTTAATGTATGTTTAGAGCACATATTCAGCAATTTAGGTTCATCACATCATTAAAGTATAGCATAGCCCTTGGTAATGAAATAGTCAAGAATAATATTGAACACAGCAAGTATAGTATTTCAAATGCCAAAAGACTTTCCAATACCAAATTCACAAGCTTGGTGTCAAAAGGTGAGTGTAATGCTTAAGACAACTCAAACCAAGACAATGTATAATGAAAACAAAGTGGTGAGTTACATAAGACTTATATGTCTCAAACTTGTAGAATTTTGTAAAGGAAACCTCCTTCAATCAAATTTTATGAATTTTTGGTCAACTAGAAATCAATCCAGCCCGTTTCAATGCATAGGAGTGAATTAAAATGGAACCAGGTATGGAAGTCAAAAGTGGACCAAAATTGTTCATTAAAAAGCTCACTGAGGTAGATTTGAAATAAGTTGGGCAACAAAGTCTTATTGACACAGAAAACCGTCAATAAGGCTTAGTTACACCAAATCACAGAACGCAGCTTAAAGAAATAAAACAGCATAAACCTCATCTTTCAGCAATAAAATAGTGAAGTAATTAGCCGGATGATTGAATAATTGAGCTTAGCGACGTTTCAAAGCAAAAGTGACATGATGCCAATCCCAATTACTCAATTGCATCAAGAATGAACAATTACAACCAAACCAAATAACTTCTGGTAGCATTTTAGCAGTAAACTAATACAATTCTCAAATTTACTCAATAAAAAAATTTACAAATGAATCCAACAGACAACAAACACAATTTACAATTCAGTTCATAGGAAATAAGCAACCAAGCAAAGTTGAGTGAGTAAACAGCAGCATTTCACAATTCAATCAATAACTAAGAAATTTATCATCACTCAACAAGTAGTATTCAGAAAATGATTCATTCCAAACAGCAGCAGCAAAGTTAACAAAGTTAACAGACCTAGCAATCCACTACAAACTAAATTCTAACTACCTGACCACCTAAATCAACTAAACATGCATAATCTAACAAACTCTAATTAGCAAAATTAACCAACTGACAAAACTAACAAACGAAATTAAGCTAAACAGAAATTAAAATGAAAATGGAAAAACCTGCAATCAGAGTGGTGAACTGGGATGAAAAGGGGAGGGATGGTAGAAGTGAAATGGCTGGAATAGTAGTGCCACGGCATCAAATTCCCCAATCCAGAGGCGGCACTGGTAGCAGAAGGTGGAGGGAGAGGAGAACAGGGCAAAGCACTGTTTTGTTTGTGCTGAAATGGGGAAAGGAGGAGAATGGGGGAGGATGAAGAAGAAGAATGGGTTAATGGAAGAGGGGAGAAATGTAGGTGGTTGCGGTTGCGTGGGTGGCCGCCGGTGGCTGCCCGCTGTGTTGTGGTAGTGACGGCAAGGAAGAGGGAGGGGTATGAAACAGCGGAAGGAAAAGGAATGGAAGGATGAGAAAGAAAGAAGAGAGAAGGAAGAAGAATGGCTGACGGCGCTGACAGTGAGGTGGTCGCCGGTGATTAGGGCTTCGCGCATAAAGAGGGGATGGAATTTGAATTCGTGCGTACGCATGAAATACCTATGCGTACACGATTTGGGAATAATTGGGCTTGTGCGTACGCACCACCGGGAGATGGGCCAATTTTTTGGTTATGCATACCCACTATTGACTATGCGTACGCATAATTCTAAATTCAACTATGCAATTCAAAATCAAAATTAAATTAGAAGCAAAATTCATAATCCAAAATCAAAGTCTAAAAATTATGCAATTTTACGATGCAATTCAACTATGTAACTATGCACATTCTAAAACAGATCAAAATCCAAAAATTGACTAGATTTCTAACATCCAAAAATTTATTCAATTATTCTATTCAAACTAAAATCTATCAAATCAATCTAACAATTAAGAGATATATTCACAAGAATGAAATAAAGAAGGGAAGTTGGAAGGTTTTACCATAGTGGAGTATCTCCCACCTAACACTTTTATTTAAAGTCTTTGAGTTGGACTTATTTTAGGAGATCTTTTGTCAATGTGGCTTATGCTTCCATTCCTCCTTGAATCTCTACTCATGTTTGCATTCCTACTGTCCTTTGGGATCCCAAATAAAGCACATAAAGCTCTCAAGAAATTCCAAACAAGTGACAAGACCCCAAAAAGTGTTGATTGTTGAAGTGAATTTTAGAGTCTCAAATCTTGTTTTTGCACCCATCTACTAATTGATCACGATGATTCCATCTGGGCGAAAAGGTTACAGAATCCTCATTCAAGCACCCAAACAACTTCCTAGATCCTTCTAATTTAGCACTACACCAACCATGGAGACCAAACCTTGAAGTTTCAACCTCAATGAACCTTGATTTACAATACCAACCACTAACCATCTCCCTTTTTCTCAGAGCCACAAAGAGCGCTAAGTTGACCATCCGTCTCGATCAAACCATATTCAAGCGGAATAAGAAAGCTATGGGATATGAAGTTTATCTACTTGAATGAAAGAATAGATGGTGATTCATTAGGGAGAGATATCTCCAACGGTCTTGACAATGCAATCTCTACTCCCATTCATCCTTTTTGAGGAACTTCAACCACTTGATAAGCTTCTTCGAATTCAACCTCTTCCTCACCAATTTCTTCTAACTCTTTGCCATCACTTAAGTCATAAATCGGAGATTTAGTGAAATCTACATCAACATCCAATTCCAATTCAACAGGAGAAAATTCAATAGATTCAAGAAAATCAAGCGTTGATGCAAAATCTTCATCACTAATAGAACTTCTTGCTTGCTCTATTTCTTCCATTTCTTCATTAACAATATGCCTTGAGGTAGTGTACTATCCTTCTCAACATCAATTTCAAACTTCATGGAAGAAAGCTCTACAACTTTGGATTCCTCTTTACATTCAACATCTCCTAAGTCTTCGACCACTTCTTCTTCAATAATTTCCGCTTCCTCCACTTGTTCCAATACACAAATCCACTCCTCATTCTTCACTTGAGTTTCTAACCTCTCTTTCATACTACGCTCTTCAATTGATTCTCTACATTTGGCAATGGGAGTGCTTTGAGTGCATAGGTGTCATGAGGCTAAGTTGCTTACTACCTTGGTTAAGGCAGTCATGAATTTTTCGTGCCTCCTTTGAGCTTCACGTTGTTCTTGAAGAAATGAAATAAGAGTGTCATCCATGAGTGTTTGAGGTGGGGAGGAGAGTTCATTATTTGGGAGAAAAGGTTCATAGTTAGAAAGTAGTTCATATTGGTGGGAGTATTAAGGTAGTGTATATAGAATTGGTGGTTCTTGGGGGTATTGATGTTGGAATGGGAGTGATTCTATAGGTCTTTGTTCATAATGGTCACAAGGGTGAGGCATATAAGGTTGGTGACATGGTGGATGTGGGTTATGGGAAGGTGTTTAGTAGGATGGGGCTTGTGAGTAAGGTTGTGGCCTATGTTGAAGATGTGCACATTGGTGTGCATTATGGGGTAGATCGTAGCTATATTAAACCGGAAGAGGTTTCCGCCAAGAAGGTTGTCCATATGCTTGAGGTTCCTCCCATCTTTGATTTTCCAATCCTTGATGCAAATCCTCATTGAAATTCCTATTTCCTACAAGATAGTTATAACCAAACTCATAGCCAAAAGGGTGAGAATTCATAGTAACAAGGGAAAATCAAAACAAAAGCTAATAAGAAACAAAGTAAACAAACTCCTAAAACTAGCAAAAACTAGCAAACAAACAAAAAGTAAACTATTCACAATATTAACATATATACAGTAACCGATAACAAGCACACATTGCAAGTCTCCAGCAACGGCGCCAAAAACTTGACGGAGAGAAATCGTCGATTCAGAATTTTCACCAAAATAATCACGTTGCAAGTATAGTTCCAAATCGACAGATAACTCTCAATCAAAGTTTAATTTATTTGTCACTTAGGTCAAACCAATAAAAATACAGAGAGTATTAGATCTCGGGTCGTCTCTCAAAGGAATTGCAGGGAAGTATGCATATTATTGGTTATGAGAAATTGGGAGTTTGATAGTAAAAAACAAAAAATATAAATAACAAGAAATTAAAGAGCCAAATAATAACTAAATACCAAAAGCAATTAAATTAAAACAATTAAAGAGATCAACTAAAAAAGATCTTGGGAAGGGTTGTAAATCAATTATCACTATCTTTATTACTAACCACAACATGATTATCATAAAGAGCACTCCCACTTTGTCATCCCCTACATCGGAGGAAAGTCAATTGGCTTAATTAATCCTAATCCATAAGTCTTAGCCAACTCACTAATTAATTTAGTGAAAGGCTAGAGTCAATGGAGACAAGACCAATTAAGATCTCCAAATTATCAATCAACTTGGACATTAATAACTCAATATCACCTAAGTTACCAACCTAAATCAAGAATACAAAAATCTACTCTAAAATCAAAGGAGACATTTCATCAAATACTTAGTATGCATAAAAGGAAAAATAACATAAATTGCAATAATGATAAAACTTAAAGCTACCAAAACATAAAAACATAAAAACATTAATTATCATTAATAGAACTCAAAAGTAACAAGAAGGTTCATAAGCTAAAAGTGACATAAATGAGAATTTATCAAAATAAACTAAGAGAATCAAGGCAATTAAACAAGGAAAGGCAATTGAAACTAGATTGAAACAAGAATTAAAACCTAAATCTAAGAGGGAATTAACTAAATCTATCCTAATTCTAGAGAGAAGATAGAGCTTCTCTCTCTAGAATATAACCTAAAACATGTTGTAAACTCAATCTAATTGCTCTCCCCTTGTTTCTTCTTAAAATTAGCTTCAAATACCTTAGAAATGAGTTAGATTGGGCTTTGAGAGGCTAGAAATCGTGACCCACGTGTTTGCATTAAATGAACTCACGTGATTGCATTTGTGCGTACGCATGGTACACATGCCTGACCATGCGTACGCATGGTTGTAAAAATTGCAAACGTGCGTACGCATGAATGCTTGTGCGTACACATGATTGTAAAATGTTCCAAACTCCATTTTCTCATGAATTCTTTACTTTTGCATACTTTTTGTAACACCCTACCACACAGAACTTTACGCTTAAGCCGTAAAACAGAGGTGGTGTGGTATTACGACCTCTAAAATAAAACATATATACGTATAATAATTGAAAGAATATAATATTCGAGGAGTCTTGAAGGATAGTTAAAGCAAAATCGTGAAATTAAAAGTGCAACATTCGGAAATAACATTTACTTGCGTACGAAGAAAGCATAGGTACATATATATATATATATATATATAAAGAACAGAGTGTTAAGGAATACAAAATAATCAAGCTCCGAACTTAGCCTGCGAAGTTAAGACTGGCCGAAGAATATTTACATAGATACATATAAAATCTGAGTCCCAAAATATTCAAAAGAAATCTTAGTTCTCCATAAAACCTCTATGAGGTGCAAAAGTAAAACATATATATAAGAAGAGTTTTATACATATAGATATCTCTAAACAGAACAAAATATACATCCCAAAAGTCCCACTTCGCTACATAGAACTCCAGACGCCTAGCGAGGTGCCTCTCAACCTGCATCTAAAAAATACAAATATCCGTATGGAATGAGAACCAGGGGTTCTTAGCATGATAAAGGTGCCCACATATATAAGATATAAGGTCCCGGAATAACTAGAGAGAATCCTAGAACTCCAATATTCAGATTATAAAACTTAAAGATTTAAAATGGAAACCATAAACAAGGGTGGTTCTCTAAGGTTCTTAAACTTAACCAAACTCTAACCAAACCCTTAATCCTCTGCCTTCCTCCAAACTTCAAACTCTGGGGGAACCACACAGATAAACAAACAGACAAAGGCAAACACAATTAGAGTACAAGTAATGTAGGTAGCATGTATAGCAATTAGGCATACTAATTCACAAAGGAACTCCCAATTAATGCACAAACAAGCAAATCAAACATATGTATATGATGTATGCCTGCCCTGTGGCTGATGAGTCTCATCTGTCGATTATAAAGCTAACTCGACATGTCCAGTTACTAAACCCTGGACAGTGTAACTCCCTACCACACAGAGCTACCTAGGATGTAAAACAGAGGTTGAGAGGCGTTATGACCTCTAAAAGTAAAATTATATATAATATAGGGGAGGGATTGTTTTATCTAGGAGCCTTTGAAGAAAAGTTTAAAACAAAGTGTTAAACAGAAAAGCACATCACTCACGTAAGCGATAAACATAAAACCGACGTGATACGAGTGAAAAGACATATACATAGGAAAGGAATTTCAAAGATACAGATAACAAAGCTCCTTATCCAGCTCGCGAAGTTAAAAATGGCCATGGGTATATAAACGTACATAAATACATACATACATACATACATACATGCATGTGAAATCCAAAAGACCCAAAATACTGTTTACAGAACCTGTTTCTCCAAGTCAACCTCTAAGAGGGACAAAACATGATATATATATATACAGTGGAGATATATAACTATGTACATATGCATCTAAAACCAAAATAAAACCCCAAAACGGGTAGAGTTCTTGCTTGTAGACAGCTTCGAGTATGCCTCAGCGAGGTACCCCCACGTCCTGTATCTGAAAACCACAAAATATGTATGAGATGAGAACCGGAGGTTCTCAGCATAGTAACGGTTCCCACATAACTAACATATAAGGTCCCAGAAAAGCCGAAGGCGATCCTAGAACTTCTGATAAGAGATTCAGACTTAAAACTAAAATTGATAATCATAAATAAGGTGAGGCATCTAAAGATTCTTGATTCTATCTCAATTCTAACTTAATCCCTAAATTCATCGCCTTCCCTCCAATCCTTCGAAACTGGTGGAACTGCCTTTGTCACTCCTCCTCCAGACAAGAGGCATCTCAATTACACAGACAAACAATGGATACAAGGAAAACACAGGTAGTTTACATATACAGCAAATAGAACATAGAGCAGTTAAGCATGAATATCAAATAGCCAAATACAAGAATGCAAACCAAAGCAAATAACCAAATGCATATGATGTATGCCTGTCCTATGGCTGATGATATCATCTATCGATTATATAGCCAACCCGACATGTCCTGGTAGCTAACCATGGACAGAAACACTCATTGCGAAGCAAGTGGGTTTGAGCTACAACCCCCTTGCTATTAGCCACTTAACCCAGAGCAAGTGGAATAACCACTACTACTGCTACTACCCAGGCGGGTGTTTAAAATCTCAACCTGGAGCAAGCGAGACGAACCACAATCCTTGTTACTTGTCCAGGTATCTCAAATATACATTCATTCAGTCTAAAACAATCATCATTATTATCAAATCTCAAACATTGACTCGGAGCAAGCGAGACGAACCACAATTCTTGCTACTACCCAGGTATCTCAATGAAGAATTTATCCAATCTCAGTTCAATCATTAATCATCGTATCATTATACATCATGAATTTAGCCACCACTCACAGGATACATAACACTACAGCACTTCCTTAATCATCATCATCATCTACTTTACCTTTTTCTTCATCAACAAGTTACCTTCCTCACAGTCCTAATTATACTCCACTACCCACAATCCACCTACCAGGCTTTAAACAAGAGTTACAAGGATTTTGAAAGCTAGAGGAACGCTTTTAAAAACAAAAATTAATATTTTGGAAAAATAGGGGTCTGCATACGCGGCCCCTTTCCCATATGCAACCCCTCGAAAATCCACTTTCCTCACGTTGCATGTTAGCCTTCGCATATGCAACCCCTCGAAAATCCACTTCTCGTGCATGTGTATACCTGCTCACGTACACGAGACACCAAACCCGTAGAGAATGGCCGCGTCGCATGCGAGGGTCGTGTACGCGAATTCTGCAGGAGAGGCAAAAATGTTTAAGTGCTGCAGAATTTTAATTTTGCACACCGAACTTTCAACAGACATAAATTTTTTGTTTTAAAATATTTTTCATCCATTCTTCGAACGAAGTGTAAATATCTCAGACCAAATTTTCATTCTAGACAAGTTTTATAAAAATCGGAGGTTCGAAGGTCAAGTTATAGCTCGTTAAAATTGGTCAAAAATTTAAGATTTCATTAAAATTCCAAACCTCAACTTTCAAAACATACCAATTTTAAACTTTTCAAAACCAAATCAAATCTTACCATAACAGCCTCAAACCCTCCCAAATCATAATTCAATCCTCCTTATTCACCCCACAATCTATCAATTCACCACTTCCATCAATTTCAATTCAAATAATTCAAGTTTAAAACAATATTTCAACATACATAATCAATTATCTCTATCAAATACAATATCAACATCACAACCAATATGGCACCAACAATAACCTCAAATTTAATAATTCCTCATGTATATCAACCAATCTCAATCATCAACAACATCAATATTTCAATCCTATCTTACAGTTAACTAGAATAAGTTTTCACGACACATTATATTTTAGCTATGAGAAACCGAAACCATACCTTGGCCGATTCTTCCCTAAACTCGGAATGCCTCAAATATCCACCATTAACAAATATCCACAGCCCCAAATTTCAAGCTCAAGCTCCCAATTTGCCAATTTGCCTCCAATATTACCAAATTGTTTCCAAATACATAATTCAATCTAAATTTTCATGCACCAACACTAGAATTACCTTAGGATTCACAAATTAAATAATTTGACAAGGGTTAGGATTTTCTTACCATTACCCACGAGTCAAATGGACAAAATCTGGTGATTATCCACCGCTAGAGTTCACATAACCTATCAAAACACCAAAATCCTCAACATCCAAAACCCAAAAATCACGAATTGAAGAGGGAAGAACTGAACACGAAATTAGTGTTAAAATTCATATTTTAATTATTTCTACTTCTTTAAACTATAAAATTTAAGTTTCTAATTTCTTTAAATAATAATTAATTTATTGGTTAATTATTTACTAATTACCCGGGGTTTACAGACAGTCCCTCGTGCATGCATCTCCAAGAGTCTATGTATAGCTTTTTCTCATTCATAAATAAATTCTGCTCATTGGAGGACTTTTCGGGGCGTTAAAGTGTCCGGCCACCTCTTGCGATGTAGGGTCAACAGAGTATCGAGTCTTAATACATAGCACTTGAAGGACTTGTGTCAATCAAGAGAGACTTAAAGCTTGAAGATTAGTAAAGCGTGCCCTTGGCGTGTTGAACACTAAGAGTGCTCACCCCCAAGACCTCATTAAGGAATGGCATGTTATATGCCAGAATGAAGAAACGTGTGTCTTAAACACGCCAGAGAAGAAGCAAGTCATCAAGGAGGGGCGTGTTACACGCCAACATCATGAAGAGTGTATGTCAAATACACCAGGAAGGAAGCCTTCAAATTCACACTATTGAAGCGTGTGACACGCCCCAACTATGAAGCATGTTCACCACACGCGCCTTTAATAACTTCATCCCCTAGAAGCCCCAAATACATGGCGTGTGACACGCTAGGAGTATTGATGCGTGAGCATCTTTCTTATCTTTTCCTAGTGAATTTTCATTTAAAATTGTAAGTTTAATCAAGATTTAAGTATTTTTGAGCCACTATGAATGCTACTTTAAGTCGTGTACAATTTGGTTTATTTCAGGTAGCATTCGGACGGATTTGACAGGGTCTATATAGAAGAAAAAGAAGAAAGTGGATGATGCTGTGAACCCTGACCTTCTTGCACTCCAACGGACATAACTTGAGTTACAGAGGTCCAATTGATGCCGTTTTAGTGGCATTGGAAAGCTAACTTCCACAGCTTTCCAACGATATATAATAGTTTATACTTTTTTGATGAGTTTGGAAAACTCCAACTTAAAATTAATGATGATCAAACATTATTAACTGCAAAATTATTAATTTGATCTTCAATTCACATTTACTAATTAATAATTTTGTTGTGCAGATTCTGCTGTTGGGCCGAAAAATTGGCTAGCCCAACATGAAGTCAAACATTTAGCTTTGCCCAAATTTTACAATATAATGTGTGGCTGAATCATTGTTTTGTTTATTGGGCCAGATTCATCTAAACAAGCCCAAGAACTATTATTTGCTACAAGACCAAAAAGGTTGGTCCGAAAGCAAAGAAAAGAAAATGGGGCATAATACTTTCTTTACTCATTTAACTTAATGAAATCCATTTCCTTTAATAAAAATGCTACATGCTCCAACGGATTCCACACCCTTTGCTTGATGGAATTCAAATTTTTATTAAGAATAGTTAATGCAGACATTGGAACAATGAGAGAGAAATTAGCAATTGATTTGATTGTCCTCATCAATGCTACACGCTACCTAAAGCAAAAAAAAAGGGAAGTAAATTAATTCATTTTAATTTCTTTATTCAAATCCACTAAAGTTCTCTCTCTTCTCTCTCATCCCTCTTCTTCATTCGGTCACTTCACAGAGAAAGCATGGAAGTTATGGCAAGCTACTGAAAAGAAGAAGAAGTAAGTAACAAGACCATTGTAATGATGGCAAGAAAAAAAACAAAAAGTATGTTGTGGCTGAGATCTTCACCAAAGGAGGTAAGATTTGGTGAAGTAAGCTCATGCTCTCCATACCAAAAATGGAAGAAGAAGATTTCGGTAAGAGGAAGAAGATCTCAGAGGCATGACTCGTCTCTGCTTTGTGTTCACTCATCACAGAAGGTAGCTAGGAAGGCTACGTGAAAGAGGAAGCAAAAGTGGAGCAGGAGGAGCTGTCATACATCAAGAAGCATCAAGGGCTAGGGATCCTTCTTAGAGTGCAAGTCAAGATGAATGGCTCGGATTGGTGAAGCTTGGTGTAAAGGGAAGACACAGAGGTAATTGCATGTTGGGTTTTACATTCAATTTCCTCTCCTCTCTCTCTGGCCGAACCGGTTTTGGTTTGAAAAAGAAGAAGTTTAGCTTGGTTCAACAGTTTCAACCGTGAACGCTTCTCCTTTTATAAATAAGGGAGAACATTCAGGGTTTGAAGCAAGGAAAAGAATGAGCACAGAGTTCCTATAGCTCCCCAAGCTAACAGAAGTTCTTCTCCTTTAATGTTCTTCATTTTGTATTTTTCTATTTAATTTTGTCTGTCTTGAGTCTTATGGAAAAAGGCAAACAGTGAGGTTTGTAAGAAAAAGCCATAGAGCGAAAAAAGACAGAGTATACAAAATTAAAAGAAAAAGCCATAGATGTCCTAGAGGTCCTTTGTACATCTGTATTGTGTTTCATGATTCTGTGAGAATTCCCTTGCAAGTTGGGTTAGCACTTAGCAGTTGAAAGCTTGGTAGTGATAAAGTCAAGTTCAGGATTGGGGTATTAGATTTTGGACTTGTTCCGGATAGGAAAGGTAGTTCCTAAGGAGAATTGGTGTATGTAATCATGAAGATTATAGTGAAATTCCATCATTGTTGTGATGGAGACTGGATGTAGGCTGCATTGCACTTGGCAGCTGAACCAGGATATATCGTGGTGTGATTCTCTCCCTTTCTTCTACTCCATTTCTGTTTCTGCTGCATAGGAGATAAAACCGAAAAATATCTCGTGCCGGGTTACGAGATAAAAAGAAACAGTCTCGTGGCTGGGTACGAGACAAAAATAAAAAAGTCTCCAGAAGTTGTTTCAAAGACCAGCAAGTTTAATAAGCGAAAAAGGGGCTAAGATTCAACACCCCCCTTCTCTTAGCCACTGAAAACCATCATTTTTTTCTAGAATCATTGCCTTGGTGGTGCCAAACTTGGGATTTTCTAAGTTTGGCATCACACTCACTCTAATCTCCAAGAACTCACTGCCTTGATGGCGCCAAACTTGGGATTCTCCAAGTTTGGCACCAAGATGAAGAACAAGGAAGATGGCATTGCGTTGAAGTGGCGCCAAACTTGGGATTCTCCAAGTTTGGCGCCAACCTTAAGGAATTTGGTGGTCCCCACATCCTTCAGGAGCCAGCTCGAAGATCTTTTATATTTTGATTAAACTTTATTTTGTTTTACAAATAGAAAAAGATATTATTTAGTTTTAGAAAATATATTTTCCATTTATTAGGTTAGATATAAAAGGAAAAAGATTCAGCCCTTCGGGCTCTCTTCTCTTTTATGCACCTCATTCTACAGTTTACAATTTTTTTGAATCCTAGTTTTCTCTCTAAGCCATGAGCAACTAAACCTCCACAGTTAAGGTTTCAGAGTTGTTTATCTTCTGGATTTCTATTTCTTACCAACTATTTTAATCATGCAAGATTTAATTCATGGCAAACCATAAGTGACTAAACCCTAATTCCTTAGTAATTTACCCAGTGTACTTGCCGGTTAGTTTGTGGACAATTGAATTCCGCACCAAGTATGAAGCGTGTTACACACACACGCCTTCGATTTTGAGCATCTCACTAGAGCTTCAATTCACACTAAAGGAGTGGCGCGGCATGTTACACGCCAAACATCATGAAGCGTGTATGGCACACACGCCAGTGACCTTGGCCACTTTCTAAAGCTCCAATTTTCATCAAATGTGTGGCCTGTGACACGCCACAAATGAAAAGAGTGTCCCTCATACACGCCCTCAAGCTTCCAAATTAGCCCAGCTATAAAGCGTGCAACACGCCTCAATTAGGAAGCATGCTTTAGACACATGCCAGCGGTTTCAATTCAGCTCCTGGAAGCTCTAATTCACACCAATATTGAAGCGTGTAACCCGCCACAAAGGTGAAGAGTGTATGACACACATGCCTTCACCTCCTGGAGCTCCATATTGGCCCAAATGTAAAGCGCGTAACACGCTAAATTACTGAAGATTGCATGGCCAAACACGCCCTCAACTTGTCACTTCCTGGACTCTTCAATTTGGTCTAAAAAACTCACATCGAGTTCACTCCAACTTTCATGCAAGCAAAGTCCACAACTGAAAATCAATCAAGGCCACAAAGGACCCATTAGCAAGCAAGAATCATCTAGAGATAGTTAGTTAGAATTTGATGTAATTTGAATTTAATTTGAATTTAATTTGAATTTAGTTTGCATTTGAATTGGAGAGTAATATAAAAGCTATAGAAAACACTTTGTTAGGGGGCTTTACTTCATACAATTTTCTTCTTCTTTTTGAATTATAGCTTTGTAGCATGAGTCACTAATTTCTCTCCATTAAAGGGAGGAGCTCTGTTGAATCATAATGAATTGATGTTATCTTTCTCTTCTTCTTGATTCATGCATTGCTGTTTTAAGAGAGAGTTTTGTTCTTCATAACAAAGATTCAAATCTATTGAAAAATAGTTTGAATCTCACTTGAATCTATGATTAACTTGAAAAATGATCATAGTAATTGGACTTGAAACTTCTCTCTCACAATTCTTATGATTTTAGATCTAGAATTTGATAAGTGACATTGAATCAATCTTAATCTAGATCTTAAGAATTGTGTGGTTTTGAATCAGAGATCACACTTCACCTCTTTTCATGAGTAATTGATCAAGAAATTGACAATTGATTAAGTCAAGAGAAATTGAATCACCAAGAAATCGGGGTTCAATTACTTACGATTTGCTAGAGATCTAGCTTGCATGATTGAGAAGAAAGTGAGAATATTTAATCATGAAGATTCAACATCTCCAATCCTTAATGTTTTAATTCGAATTACTCTCTCCGTCATTTCATTGCTTTCTAATTCAAGTCACTTAATAACTCTCTTTTTATTCCAGCAATTTACTACTTTTCTTTAATATTTGTCATTTGATTTCCCATTTTTAATTCTCCGCTTTCACTTAATAACTTTCAGTTTAATTCTTGTTATTTACAGCTTCCTCTAATTCTTGTCAATTAATTGTTTCCTTTTAATTTCTAGCATTCATTTAATTACTCTTATTTTACTGCTTCAATTTACTGCTTCATTTACTTATGCTCATTTATTTGCCTTAGTTTAATTTCATCAGTATTGCTTTCATTCTAAATTTTGAATCTCAACCTATAGTTTGAATCGTTTAACTAGAATAGTCAATTAATCATGTTACTTGATCCGTAAATCCTCGTGGGAACAATAACCCACTCACCGTAGTATTACTTGATATGATTCGGTGCACTTGACGAATTATGAGGTTGCTATAGCTCGCATCAGTGAGCCAGTCGAATACCTGATCGAGTCGCTCCCAAATTTGAAACCAAGCCAACGCTCTGCCTTCTAAGCTGACAGCCACTAAATCCATCTTTTATTCCTCTGGGATGTCATAGATCTGGAAGAACCTCTCCGCCCGAAAAATTCACTGAATAACATCTTCGGTGCCTGAAAAACGCAGAAAATTGACCTTCATGTGCCACTGCAAAAAATCCTCAAGCCCCTGGGGCGAGTTGGACTTGTATCAACACCAATGACTGTGTAATAGCAGTGAGTTGCTCCTCGGCTAAACGGTTAATAGCCGCCTGCATTGATTGCATTCTCGTGTTCTCAGCCATTCTCTCGGCAAGAGCACCAATTGATACATAGGTGTTACTGCTTACTTAGGGAATAAATCAAAATGAAAAATAATTATATATAGTAAAAGCAATAACGGGTTCTAAGGTTCAATGCGTAAGGATGGAAATATATCAAGTATAATAAGAAGAAAATGAAAAGACAAAAAATAAATAAATAAATAAAGAGTACATAGAAAGTATAGAAAATAAACAGAAAAAAATAAAAAATAACAAGAAGAAGAAGACTCACATTCCATAATACTTTTTGTTTTGCCCTTTTCTCACTATTTTTACTCTTTCTCCCATTAATTAGTGATTCTTCAGGATTATGTCTCTTCTCAGTTTTCACTATGACCCATTTTCTAATCGTTTTGTCTTTAGGTAGCGTTTGGTGGAGAGACAGAGACGGAAAGACTGAGACTGAGAGACAGAGACTAAGAGACAGAGATTGAGTATTCTGTTTGGTGCAAAATGGGAGACAGGAATTGAACAAGAATGAAACTCTAATTTAATTTGCACAAAGGGTAAAATTGAAATTAATTAATTAAAATAAAAATATTTTAGGTATAAAATGTTATTAAAGTTTCAGTCTCCATCTCTAAAAATTTCAGTCCCTGTGTCCCTACTGTTTGGAGGTACTGAAATACTGAAATTTTAGAGACAGAGACAGAAATTTTAGTACCAGTCTCTGAACTAACAAACACGATACTAAGTCTCAGTCTCTCAGTCTTTATCTCAGTACCTCAAAACAAACGCTACCTTAATAATAATAATAATAATTCAATTTTATTAATAAATATTTTAAATAAAACTAAAATAAAAAAAACATATGCTAAAAATTAGTAATAATAATTCTGTTTTTAAAATAAATTATTGAAATTCAAGACAAAAATCTAAAAATATGTACTAACAATTCATAATAATTCAATTTTACTAATAAATATTTTAAATAAAACTAAAATAAATAAAAAAATAAATTAAAAATAGTTGCAACTTCTAATATTTTATATAAAATACCAAAATATCTAAAACTAATTCTACTCATTAATAATAAAAAATATTTTATGTAAAATAACAAAATATTTAAAACTAAATACTAATCATTAGTAATAAAAGCTAATCATGTGTGACATGTGGAAAACAAAATTACAGACGGTAATGTCGTTTTTCGTCTAATAAGTTGACGTTTTACAACGTTAAGATTGCTGCATCTCACACCCGCGTAATATATGTTTTATGGATAATTTTGGGTGAGTTTTACACCACTTTGGGCCCAATATATGCATATAAAAAAATATTGGATAGTCATCAGAATTTATCATTTTTGATTATCAATTAGCAATTAATATTTAAAAATATGAAATAAAATATATTGTTAAATTACTAGATTAAGTATTTATTTAAGTGCTATTAAATTGATAAAAAAAAATTTTTCAATAAAAAATCTTTTTATTTTTTAATTTTTTAACGTATTTAATAAATTTTTAGTACTAAGAATAAAGACACTAGAAAAATAAAAAACATTTAAAAAGTTATAATTTATATCTTTTTAAAAAGATCTTTTTCTTAAAAAAATATTTTTACATAACAAATAAATAAAAAAATATTTTTATATTATTATATTTAAACATAATTGATAAAAAATATTTTTATATAAAATATTTAAATTTAAAATTATTTTTATTTTTTATAAAATTTTTTAAAAAAATAACTTAAATTTTTTTTATAAACTCACTTAAACAAATCCTAAAATATTTATAAATTAAATTAATAATTAAGCAACGGCCAAAATCAAATAATTTTTGATAGTCCGTAACATTTATAAAATAAAATTCATATATATACCGTGTGCAGTGTCTTAGGATTTTCCCACCAAATTTGACTCTATAATAAAAGGTAAAGCATAAAGCATATAACAAAACCAAAAACGAATATTTGGAGCTGGAGTGGAATTTGGTTTTGACACCAATCTTTATTCGCCGAATTAAATTGTTAAAACCTTCAAAAAATTGGTGTCCTCTTTTTTTTTTAAAGGTTATTTTAGTAATTTTACAGAAGATATAAATACAAATTAGGTTTCACACGAACACTGAACCCAGTTACCCGGCCTCACCCTGACCCTGAGCTCCCTCCTCCCTGACCCTGAGCGGCTGGGCTCCCTGCTTCCCTCTTCACTCTCCTCTCTCAAGCTCTCTCGCATTTTCAGAGCACCGGCGGCGGCAGCGGGATTCCCTCACACATACGCGGCGGCACTCGTCTCTCCTCTCTCACAGCTCTGCCTCTCTGCGGCGGCAAGTCTCCCCACATTCGCGGCGGCGCGCTCGTCTCTCCTCTCTCACGGATCATCTCTAGCTCTCTCGGCGGCGGCAAGCTCCTCCTCTTGGTAACTGGTACGCTATTTGTTTATTTTGTTTATTTTTGTGTTTGTGGGAGGGATGTTTAATAATTGTGTTTGATTATGTATTTGATTACTGATTCTGTTTGATTACTGTTATTCATTTTGTTTGAACATTTTCTTACTGTTATGTTGTAATTGATTTAGCTATTGATGATGTAGTTAGTAGTTACCGTCGCCGAAGATTCAATAAATCAGATACCCACTTTTTCAATTTTTGCTATTATTGTATTATTTTAAATGAGTATCTTCCGAAATCACATGTGAATTATCACATTATAAAAAGGAAGAGAATGATAATAGAATATTATAAAATAACTAAATAAGTAATAAAATTAGGAAAATAAATACTAACTTGTACTAAGATATCTAGTGAATCAGTGGTACATCATATTCACATTTTAATTTATTTTACCTTCTTGTGTTTTCCTCCGGACACTCTTTTTCTGCTGCTGCTTCTTCTTCTTCCCTTGACAGCCACCATGTGTGGGATTCTTGCAGTGTTAGGTTGTGTTGACAACTCTCAGGCCAAACGTGCTCGCATCATCGAGTTATCTCGCAGGTTCGATTTTCCATCATGCACTCACATTTCTCGAAACTTGTTTCTTTTCATTTTAATTAGTAATAAACTTTAAATATTTTCAATTTATTTAACAAAAACATTGAAAATTACAATTTTCTAATTGCGTTAGTGTGCGCGCTTTTGAAAGATTCCCTGATGCTTGGCATTTAAGCGACATAGGAGTTCAGTAATTTTTTAATTATTTTTGTGATTTGGTTCCGATTGATTATAAAATGGAATCGGAGAATGCAGATTGAAGCATAGAGGACCTGATTGGAGTGGATTGCATTGCCATGGAGATTGTTATCTTGCTCATCAAAGGCTTGCTATTGTTGACCCCACTTAAGGGATCAACCTCTTTATAACGAAGACAAGACTGTTGTTGTCACAGTATGCACCAGTTACCTATGATTACATTATTATTATAATTATATATTTGTATCATTTGAATGTTCTTTAGAAGAATGCTTTATTTATTTCTTTTAATTCTAAAAGTCAGATGAATGTGGTAATATGGAGCTTTTAAGTCTACAGTCGATGCCTATTGATAGTAATGTATATTTCTATTTATTTTCTCCCAATAATTTTTGGATTAGGTGATATTGCACAAAACATAATACAAATATGCATTGTGTCATATAATCTAATTCTGAAAGATGTTAGTATATATGATTTACGAATAAAGAGGTGTTGTGTGTTATACTATTTAGACAAGAGGCTCTAGTAACGTGTACTTTTTTGAGCATGTATAAGAGTTGACATTAAAAATCAGTTGTCGAAAAATGGAGTTCAAATATACTCATGTGTGCAATCCTTTTTATTGAACTAATTTTGATGATATGTATGTTTAGTAAAGTTTCCAAATGTTTTAGCCTTATATATTTTCTTTTCTTGTTGAAACTGTGCCATTAGGTAAATGGGGAGATATATAACCATAAGGAACTGAGACAGAAATTGAGTTCCCACCAGTTTCGAACTGGAAGCGACTGTGAAGTCATTGCTCATCTTGTAAGTGTTAAGAAATCTTTTATATTTACTGATTATTGATCAACTTCCCCCCATGAGTTATATGTATTATCTGTAAAATGTACTTTTGTTTCGTTTCATCTTTATCATAACATGGTTATCATGCAGTACGAAGAGTATGGAGAAGAATTTATTGATATGCTGGATGGGATGTTCTCCTTTGTGCTTCTTGACACAAGAGATAAAAGCTTCATTGCTGCTCGTGATGCTATAGGCATTACCCCTCTTTACTTGGGATGGGGGCTTGATGGTTTGTGGCTTCCTCTTCTTGTTTTTGATATTATGAGACATTTTTGAATTTTTCACCTTGAGCTTAATGATGTCCCACATCTCAAAGGTTGTGTTTGGTTACTATTCTGAGATAAAGGAAACACATACACCGGGGGATAGAAATAAATTTGTAGAAGGGAACAAAGACAAAAACTTGAAAATCGTCCCTATACCAGGAAAAATCTTTAGATAGTGTCTCTACTTCTAAAATAGAGAGACACTAAAAACATGTCTTAGGAATATTTTTAAACTAATTTGTGTATCTTCTAAAAGAAGGGATGTTGGAGACGTATCTCTATCATCCTTCGTCTCTTGGTACGAACCAAATGCTGGTGAGCTATCTATTGTCCAATTTAAGTCAATTCGAAATATTTACAGAATGGTTTTAGTGGCTCTAAAAAGTGAAATAAATCACGAGCTGGTTGCCATCTGAGTGTTTCCAGCAGTTGAAACATTTTGAGTGTCTAAACCAATACATACCCTTGTGTTTTAAGTATAATTAACACTACACAACATATTGGTTTTCAAACACAGTTTAATCCTCTCAGTATTTGGCTTGTTTGTTTATGCTTTTGTGTCACCTATGGAAGGGATGATTTATTTGCAGGATCGACATGGTTTGCGTCTGAAATGAAAGCTTTAAGTGATGATTGTGAGAGATTCATATCTTTTCCGCCAGGGCATATATATTCCAGCAAACAGGGTATAGACATGTTCATGCCTTGTATTCTTGTTCTTTAAATTATAATTTTTTTTTTTATATATTATGTAATCCATGAACATTGTTGAAATATGTTGTGCTTGTAGGAGGATTAAGATGGTACAATCCACCATGGTTCACAGAGCAAATTCCATCAACACCCTATGATCCTCAGATCCTACGTCAAGCCTTTGAAAAGGTATGATACTATTTGGTCGTCACAATGTAATTCATTTTCCACTTTGAAATGATTCTTCCTCATTTTAAAATTTCAATTATTCTGCATATATATGCTTAGAGAGTGGTTCAGATACTCTTCAAAACTTTAGATAGCCTGGCATGCCGTATTTGTGACTATTGTACGCTTTGTTTAGGAATCTGAAACCATTAGTTTCGATCGGCAAACTACTTAGGTGGAAGAAGCGTGACAGTAAATTTTGGGGGAAAAACAAAGAAATTAAAAAGGGACTGTCAAATTTCTATGTGCTTTCTTAGGAAATGGATGTATCAGTTTGAATAAATTTCTATATGAACTCAACCGGATATTAATTATTTTTTTTAATTATTATTATTATTTTATTTAGGTGGATAGAGTTAAATCAAGGTGGAATCGAGTTACCTCTTTTTTATTTTTTCTTTCTCAGATATACACTTTAAAAGTTTATTCGAGTTCAGATGCACCCGATATAATTACCCTATGAAAAATATATTTGCATTTCATGAATATTGCATCACTAATATGTTGAATCCAATGGCTTGGTACCCGAATTATGGGGTTACATATATAGTTTAAGAAGATTTCAAACATTAAATTATTTGATACACTACTAATGTGTGTGCTGCATGGACAATAATTTGAGGAGTCAGGATTGATTTTTCCAATGTCTATGCTATCATTTAGGCTGTGCTTAAGAGGTTGATGACTGATGTACCTTTTGGCGTTCTTTTGTCGGGAGGACTTGACTCATCGCTTGTCGCTGCCGTGACCAATCGTTTTGTGGCTCAATCTGCAGCTGCACAACAGTGGGGATCGCAGTTGCATACTTTCTGTATTGGTTTAAAGGTTAGAATTCATTCTTCAATATAGGTGAAAATAAGCCTCATTATCCTTCTTTAAAAAAATAAATTGGTGTATTAGATTGTACATGCTTCATTTGAATTTTGTCACCGTTCAGGGCTCTCCAGATTTGAAATTTGCAAAAGAGGTAGCAGATTATCTTGGTACTCGACATCATGAACTTTATTTCACAGTTCAGGTGATTGTTTATCATCATTGCTCTATTTTTGAAAAACATTAATCTTGTCCTGGCATTTCAATTTTTTGTTCTTTTTTCTTTTGTACTTTTGTTCCATAACAGGAAGGTATAGATGCACTTGAAGAAGTCATTTACCACATTGAAACATATGATGTAACGACTATCAGAGCAAGTACTCCAATGTTCCTTATGTCCAGAAAAATCAAATCCATGGGAGTGAAAATGGTTCTTTCGGGAGAAGGTTCAGATGAAATATTTGGAGGTTACCTATATTTCCATAAAGCACCTAATAAGGAAGAGTTTCATGAAGAAACATGTCGAAAAGTAATAGCAAATTGTTACATCATCATGTTTGATTCAATGCAATTTGAAAATTTAATGCGCTTAACCTATTAAATTTTCTTCCTTTTCATTCCTAGTGTACTTTACCTTTTCATTCAAGATTTTGGTTTCCTGATCTCACAGATCAAAGCTCTTCATCTTTATGACTGCCTAAGAGCCAATAAATCAACTTCAGCATGGGGTATAGAGGCACGTGTACCATTCTTGGATAAAGAATTTATCAACACAGCCATGAGTATTGATCCAGAGTGGAAAATGGTATTTTATGTTCACTTTTTTCTGTGTTCCTCTTGGTTTGATCGCCTGCAATGTTGATTGAATTTCTCTTGCTTCAGTTTAACTGTTAAGGTCTTATTCTTTTGATCATTGTTCATCATCATAACTCTTCTGTTGCATCAACTTCTTATCTACTCTTTAAGGTGTTACGGTGTAGCTTACTGGATAAGGCATGTCTTGACACTACTAACAAGAAACCTTTGTGAATTTGATTCAATGGTCATGTGAAGTTAATCTTTTTAGCTAAGTTTTTTAATCACATAATGAGATATATGACCATTTCACAGATACGACCTGATCTCGGAAGGATAGAGAAGTGGGTATTGCGCAATGCATTTGATGACGAAACAAATCCATATTTACCGAAGGTTTGTAAAAAATTTCCAGCTCACACTGATTGTTATCATCTCACATGGTGAAGGCTATCTGAAACGTTGTATTGCTTTGCCATTTTTAGCACATTTTGTACAGGCAGAAGGAACAGTTCAGTGATGGTGTAGGGTACAGCTGGATTGATGGCTTGAAGGAGCATGCTAACCAACAAGTAAGCTCTTACTTGCAGCTTCTTGTGTTGCAAACTATCAGTAATTAACTTTTATAGAGTTCCATTGATGCCATCCCATGGTTTCTGCTCTTTTTCACTTTACAAACTGACAGGTCACAGATGGAATGCTGTTGCATGCTAACTATGTTTACCCTGAAAACACTCCCACAACAAAAGAAGCATACCTCTACAGGACAATTTTTGAGAAGCACTTTCCGAAGGTGGGTTTTCTAAGTTTCTTTTTAAAATAAACATCCCCCCATTTCTTTTTTTGTGCTCAAGAAATTTTGTTGAAAATAATGGATGTTAATGAATGCAGTTAGCAGTGTGATAATTGATAAGTATTTAGAATAATAGGATGTGATAATATTGTGGAAAATAGTGAAGTTATGGCATTTTTATTATTGTTCTTTAAATTTCCGTCCGAAATAACATAAAGATATGGCTGAAAGGGCAGTTATAAACACTTAAGTAGTTTTTATTATCGAGCTAGCTTTTGATATAGAGTTAGATTCGCAGTTTTTGAAGACAAATCAAATTGACTTTGCTTACAAACTTATATCTTGCCGAAACCCATCTCTAATTATGTTGCAACCATTTTAACAGAATGCTGCAAGGTCAACCGTTCCAGGAGGTCCTAGTGTTGCGTGCAGCTCCGCAAAAGCTGTGGAATGGGATGCCGAATGGTCAAAGAATCCTGACCCTTCTGGCCGTGCTGCTCTTGGTGTTCATGCAGCGGCATACGAGGCTGCAGCGGATGCAAAATCAGCCGAGCAACGGGACCCTCTAAAAGGCCCTTTATTCTGACTTCGAAGAACAAAAAAATGCAAAGCTTTGTCTAGTGAGGCTTATTTTCAGGTAGATGAAAAATTAAACTCTTGAAGAAGATTGTGGTTGCTCATTTGTATTTCGCACGGTTAGCACAGCATTTTAAGCTGTTTTGACACTAGCAGAGTAAGATAACCTTTAATGTATACTGTTCGCAATCTTTCTTACATTGTGTTTGAGTAAGATTCATTTAACTGGAGTTGCAATGGCAACTCAAATTCATAAATAACAACAATCAAGAATTCCTGTAAAGTGAACAAAAGATAAGAACTTTGCTCTTTGGTTTGCTATAGTACTTGAGGCTCTGAGGGTACCCTCAAGCTGCCAAGGGCACTTTGATGGCGTTCTGTGTCTCAACTCTCAATAGTCTTTCAACTTGGGACATCATGCAAAATAAATAAATAAACTTTCTCAGGATAGCTTGCCTTTGAGAAGCACACTATTGATTCTTTTCTATTTTGGTTATTTTAACGTGTTCCTCTTCCAAAAATTCAAAAACAAGACTCAATTCTTTGGAATATCCAATTACTCCTATATGCTATTCTCTTTGTGCAATACTATTTGTTAGATCAATAGATTTTCTCAATTTTTTTAAATCTTAATTGATGTTGTATAGTGTAATTTCAATCCAACACCACACAAGATTTAAGTGGAAAAAAAAACATGCATGAGAAAATTTTGTACGTGCGAAATCACCCTTGCACCCTTTACAAAATCAATTGAGAAAACAAAAAAAAATTAAAAAGAATCCATTTCTACCTGAAAATTGCTTAAAAACATAAATTTGCTCCAATTTGTATCCTGAACAAAATCGACTGACTTTTTCATGTGTACGGATTCCATATATACAGGCTTTGGTATTTACATGCGTTCGTTAGTTGTAACATTTTTTTTTAACATGAACTTCGCATTGCTCAAGAGGGAAAGTGAACATTATTCCACCATGAAATGCAGCTCCAAAGTCCAAACCTCTTTGATTTATTCACATCAGGTAAATATTCCGCGAAATTTAGGTGCCTCTGTTCTGCTAAATGCAAGTACTTCTTCATATTTTGAAGCATACACAAAGCCCCATAACTGTGTATATGAGAGAAAGACCAGTTAGTTCTTCAGCTATAAATGTCTCTTGAAACTAGCAACCAGAAAAGATGAAAAAGAAAGGATGAAGGAGTGTGTAACATTGTGTGCCAAGTGAGAAGATTCGAAGAAGTTGCATGAGCACCTCTACTTCCTTCACTTCGAAATCTTGAGAATTTGCAAGGCAAGGATTTCCGTAGGTTTCCGAGACCGAGCTTGAGCCATTCAATCTTCAAGAATATTGCAAGAGTTTGAAAGGGATTAAATAAAAACACAAGGTGATGATATATGATTGAAGACATGTTCACATTTCTTCCTTTTTATATTTTTCAATTTTTTTCTTTTGGCAGTGTGAAAACAATTTAAGCAGAGAGATAGCGACGGAAGTAGAAAGTTCTTACAGATCACCATCCAAATAAAGCGCAAAATGACTTCCCCCTCCAATTGCTAAGAACTCACTGTTGCATAGTGTGAAATAGCGGTTTAACCCTGCAATGTTGTGGTTAGTTTAGGGTTTAGCATTTAGAATTCTAAACCAAACAAAAGAAAAGAAAGGGAAAAAAAAGAGAGAAAAGGAAAACCAAACAAACAAAAGTATTCCAAAATTTGAGAAAAGCCTCATGCTGAGGCTGAAGACTAGCAATAGATTTCAAGGTTCCAAGATTCTACTAGAGGCAACTATTGAGCATGATAGTATTTTTATTATTTTTAACGATTCATAGATATTCGGATGAATGTGAAATTATGATGGAGCAAATTCAACTCTCATTGACGAACTAATCATTGAATGTAGCAGACGACATTCTCACATTTCTGAATAAAAGTAAACTCAAGCATTCCTCATTGGCTCATAGGAAATGGTTCTTATATATAGTTGAAAGACGACATTATGTTCACCATATGTCACACAATTCCTGAAATTTAACCTTTTAATGATTTTCATGGGCATAATTTCTAAGGTTTGCACCATAGATTCAAATATCAATGCACCACATAACAAGAAAAACTAACACCAATTCATTAATCTTGGATTTTGATTGTTAGATAAGCACCGTATAATTATGACAGCAAAAAGGATGAAAGAGTAACATGTTCAAACTCGGACGGAAGAAGATACCTGTTGGACGATATATAACAGGATGGCCAGAAATATTTGTGAAAACAAATGTACTTTGTTCCCTGTACCAAATATTTGTCATCAATAATACAATTACAGATACAATCTATCGGATAATCCTTGGATAAATGAGTTTTGGTTTGACCTGGTATTTCTTGTTGGATGGTCTAAGAGGCGCTTCAACTAAGCTTCCAAACACTGCTCCTCTTCGGTCTCCGACAACCTGAAATGGAATAACTAACATTTGGAACCAATCCATGATAGAAACGAAGAGAAATTAACCTTACAAGTTACAAATAAAAGATTCCAATACTGAATATATCTTTGATAATTCAAAAGGTATTAAGAGTTTTCAATCCATAGCAAAGAACTCAAATGTCATGTAGGACTTGCAGGCTTCCAAACTGGGACTTGAATTTGTAGAAAACATGAACTATCCCATTCTACAACTAATGCTAGTGTTGAAACTCCATAGAGAAGTGTGTGCTTATGGTTAAAATTTGCTCAGGGAAAGTTATAGGGTACCAGGCCAAAGCTTGCTTCTTCGATAAAGGGTTGAAAGTGATATACCGTTCCTCCAAGTGAAATAAAAATCATAATAAAATATCAATAGCTTTGGAATGAATCTTCATCTCTTGATACCTGTACAGCAACAGCCACTTCCTTCCATGAACAAGAGCAGGAAGAGAAACATAGAGAGTACTTCTCATCGCCTCCGAAAGGAGCATCGACGGCTCAACCAAAGACACAGACTCTGATTCTTTCCCTTTCACAGTTGCAAGATGATTCATCTCAACACCATTCAATCCAGAACCATTTAGACAATCAGAATTCATTTCGGAATTATTATCCTTCCGCCCCTGATGGCGAAATCCACCGATCCTAGCAGCTTGGCGAATAGCTCTACCAAGTGATTGCTTACTCCTAGAGAACAAGCTTTTCTTTCCACCATTATTCTCCTTCAACGATGAATCGGGTAAAGGGTTATTACCTTTGCATTATCTCCTCCAGCATCTGATGAAGACAACAAAGAATATAGAAATGCACTGAAAGATGAGGTGTCAGGGCCATCAACTAAATCATTGCTACCCTCTTCAGTTTTCTCTGATCCACTTGTTGTTCCTCCAAATCCCCCTACCTCATCCTTAGAAGGAAAAACAATCAATCATCTTCAACTTTACTCTTAAGCCAGAAAACAAAAAACGAAAAATAACCTTCAAAACTTAATTAAAGGGCAAGAAAAGGAACAATAACTAAAAAAGCGTAAACCTCGTACTTGGAGACCTGAATTTTAGCCAAGAAGCAAAGAGAAACATCAGAAAACAATAATATGAAAAGGGGAAACTTACAGAAGGTGGTGGAGGTGAGTGTTTGAGAGTGTCAGAGTTAGATATTGGATTCAGGATAACAGATACAATCTGGGTAGCTTTGCTACGCAAAGATTGCTTCTTTCCCATTCTTTTTTTTCCCCCTTTTTTATGTATAGAATTGGAATAATTTCGGATTCTGATTCATTCCCTGTAGCTGCTTCTACAAAAGCAACAACAACAACAATAATAATAATAATAGTGTTGTTGCTTTTGTTGGTTATGGTGGTGATGGGGTGCTGGCTTTGAAGTTCTAGTGTTACCAAACTATGGATGATGAAGACTAGGATATGCAGCAGAAGCTTCAATGGGGATTGATAATACACTATATTGAATTGAACGAAAGGCTGAATAAATTGAATCAGCTAAACTCTTTTGAAAGACTCCATGGCCCAATGGATAAGGCGCTGGTCTACGGAACCAGAGATTCTGGGTTCGATCCCCAGTGGAGTCGTAATTTTTAAGTTGAAACTTTTTATTTTTGCTATATTTGGCCTCAACATTACGCAATTGATTTTCCTTTTAGTAATCTTTAACAAGGAAATTTTTTTTCCCTTTTGTTTATGGGTCTCCTCAATACTCTTTTTTGTCTTATAACATGAGATGTTAAATATAATGAGAAAAAATAGCAAAATAGTTATTAAAAAAATATAGTAGTGAGTTTCGGGTAATGATTTTTGTCGGTTCATCCTTAAACAAATTTTATTAAGTAATGGTTGATATCTAAAAGTGTGATCTACTGATTTACGTTAATCATATTTTTTTAAATTTTCAAATGGGGTACCTATATTTTTCTACCAACAGAAAAAAAAAAAAAAAATTAAAGTTTATAACTTGCTACTGTGTTTTATCTCTAATAATATTTTCTAAAAAATGTTATACTTATTATTTTGGCCATATTCCTTACTCCAATATTTTTGTAGGAGTATCATTAACTTTCATAAAAATAATTACTAAATGTACCCCTTTTTTTTTTGAAAAAGTTACTAATTGCATTTTGATTCTTCTAATTATTGGTTTTTTAACTTTATCTCCATTCCCTTTTTTTAGGTACGAAAAACTGACAGAGATTAGAGTTCTTGGAGAGTATCATCGAGATTGAAGCAATCTCCTTCCGAAATAGAGTGCGAATTGGAAAACCCTAACTCTGCCCTCCCCTTTCTTTTTGATTTTAGATACAGAGGCATTCAGAAAAGAGAAGCAGTTAGTGTTTTCATCCAACTTCAATCCCTACCATTCTCATCCTCTTCCTCTACTGCAAGTTTCGTACTCCTCCGCCGCCGCCGCAACACGCCTCCTCCGCTGCCACTCCCTGCTTCCGCCGCCGCGCCCTGCTTCTTTTCATTCTCACATTAGAAGCATTCAGAGAAGAAAAGGTCCGCTAGGGTTTTCATACAATTTCAATTCCTGCATTTCTCTCTTCCTTTTCATCTGTTGCACATCTCACTAGCATCTTTCAGTTAATGATTTTTTTTTATTTGCATGGTATGAAAAGTTTTTTATTTGTGAAATTTATCATCACGATGTGAAATTGTGGATCATATAAAACTTTTCAAATACACCGGTGGATTTTAAAAGAAATATGCTAATCCCCTTTTTTCATGTTAATATGCTTGTATTGCTTAGGTTCCACTTAGAGGTTTTGCATAGTTCTTTGTCATTTATTGGTCAAAGGACAATATTAGTCCATGAATTGAGGGAATTCCCCGTATCTATATACTAGTTAGTCGTGTTCTGCTGTTTGGTCAATAACTCTTGTTTTTCTGCAGTACGAGTTAGGCCACACTGGTATATTGATCATTCAGATAGCATATGAGAATATATTAGCTTTTGGAGCTAATTTATAAGGGTTCTAATCTTTTAAATATCAAATAGGTGTTCTACTCTGACTTAATTATGCCGTGGATTTAATCTATTCGTGAATGACAAAATTCTATTCACAGAAAATTTTTGAAAAGCTCATGAGCAATACTGTTGATACCTAGGAACTGCACTTAAAAGGAGTTGTGTATGTAGCAATACCTGAAGTGCTTTTATGATTTTAGTATCTAATTTATAATTGAGGCTTGGTGTTTTGATGAGTTATTGTCTGCTTAATGCTATTAATTAATATTTTTGCATTAGGAGGTTGGTGCTCGCCTTGTATCCATTGGTCGGACACAAGAGCTTGAAAAGAAACAATTTGCTACTCGTGTAAAGAAATTGGAAATGTAACTATGTAAGGTTAAGTTTATTTCTGGATTTAATTTTTTTTCTGATGGTAACTTTTAAGATACTGCATTATATTCATGTTACTATCTTCACTTGGTGCAAAAAGACTTACTTATTTGTAATTAAAATTTACTAAAAGACATTTTTCGGGATAAAATTATGCTTGGCATAGTAACAATTTACAAGGAATAGTAGCAAAGATACAAATTATGCCAAGTTGTCACAATTTAGCAAGGTTCAGAGAGTTATATAAAATTAAAATTATTGCTGACTACAACAATTTATATAAATTTAAAAAAGACAAAAATGTAATCAAATTTCTCATTTAGAATAATTAGGTAATACTAGAGTTAGATTAATTTATTTATATAATTTATCCTTAGAATTACATACATGTCAAAATCAATATCTTTTAGTTTTGATGTAACTTTGTATATATTGTATACATGTATGATGAAGATGATAAACTAACAAATCATAAATCCTAAATGAATTATCATGGTTTATCATATGTAAGTGAAAAATGAAAAGTGAAAACCGGTCATCAATATTTGATTTAATTATACTAGTAATACATTACAATGTTAAAAGCTATAATGTTAACTTAGATTTTAGTACTTTATCTTTCCAGTAAAATTGATTCTTAACTACAAGAATTTAACAAATTAGCAACGAATTTTTGCGAGAAATATGTTAGGTCACTAATTCGTCACTAACTTGTGAGGAATTAGTGATGCACTAACGACAAAATTAATGAGCGGTCACAAAATACCTGAACTTGAGAAAAGCGACTGATTAGCGAGAAATTTACGAATAAGTTTGTTTCTCGCAGATTGACTTTTGTGGCTAAAAAAAGAGCGGAAAAAATTTCCTCACTAATTTGTCACAAATTAATTAGCGAGTGACAATGTTCTAGCAAATCAATCACTTAGGGGTTCAATCGAATAAAAGTAAAGTAACGAGTGATATTATTGTCACTATTCCGTCGCAAGTGTTTGATATACAATTAGCGAGAAACAATTCACACACTAGTTCGTCGCTAAATTAACTTTGTGCGAAATGGCTAATTAGTAAGGAACAACGTTCCTAGCTAATCCGTCACGAAGAATTGAAATACATTTTGCGATGGATAATTTCCTAGCTAATTTGTCACCAAAGTTTTTATTTTTTAGCGAGCAACTAGTTTCTTGCTAATTTGTCGCATAATATTGTAAAATTCAAAATAAAAGTAGCGACAGAAAATAGTCGTCGCTAACTCGTCGAAACAGATAAATCATTTAGCTAAGGAACTGTTCCTCGCTAATTAGTCGCTAAAGTGGAAATACGGATATTGAGCGCCTAGGACATAAGTAGTGAGAAATTTGCGACCATTTAACAACTGACACAGTTTGTTCGCTGATTTCAAGTCGCTGATTAGCGGGCAAAATACATTTGTCGCTAAGTTGTCGCAAGTTTAATTTAGCGAGCGACTTGGCAACTGCAATCTTGTCGCAAAGTAAAAGCTATATCCTACCTATTTTGTAGCAAATTACTCGCTAATCTCGTTGGAAATCCGTCGCAGAGTTATAACAAATCCAAAGCTGATCAAGAAAATTTTATAAGTAACTGGTCGCAACGGAGTCACTAATCAAAAGCTTATTTAGTGAGGAATTAGCGACCGTTTAACAACTGATATACTTTTCTCGCTTATTTGATGTTGTTACTAATTTGTCAGAAAAATATTAGTCCCATGTTGCTACTAATCACTAACCACTATATACATCCATGGAAAATTCATGAAAAAAATCGTTAAAAAAATAATACAAATTATTTTAATTTATTTATTTTAATATAAGATCATTGATATTTACATAAATATTTTCGTATTTTTTTAAAAAAATTTTATCTACCTTATAAAATATTTTTTAAAATTTAAATTCTTTTTAAAAAAAATCAAAATGAAAATTTGAAAACAAAAGAAAAAAAAAAGTAACTCAAAAAACAAAAAAGCATTTAATTTCAAAAATTTAAAACGTACCTATAAGAACTTTTTTTTTAATTATTTCAAATAAAAAATTGCGTATAAGCATTATTTCTAATGCTTTAAATCAAAATTTGAAAATTCTATTATCGTTACATGAAAAAACTAAAATGAGCCCTATTATATATACTATATATGAGATTTGAGATTGAGGATTTGAGATTTTGTTATACATTGATGCAAGACGTAATCAATACCTATGCATATGAATAGATTCATATATATATATATATAATACTAACAAACTTGATTTACACATATAATCAAACTTTATAAATAACATATTCAAATTTATAATCATAACACACATATACAAATGTACACTTGCTATCATAGTTGTAAAAATCGAATCGGACCGGTCGGTTCGACAAAAAACCGGTGAACTGGACCCTAATCCAACTCGGTTTACTCCTTGAACCGTTTAAGAAAAAAACCGGTATGATCCGGTAAGAATCGGATCAAACCGGCAAGAACCGGTGCAAACTGGTCTAACCGAACCGGACTGCGTGAAATTTTTTTTAAAATGTCTCCACCAGGTCTCGAACCAAGAACCTTGGAGCAAAAGCAACCTCCACTTGCCACTTAGCCATTGCACTTCTAATTATTTTTTAAATCCAGTTCGGTTTACTCCTTGAACTGTTTAAGAAAAAAACCGGTATAACCTGGTAAGAATTGGATCAAACCGGCAAGAACCGGCACAAACCGGTCTAACCGAACCGGTCTGCGTGAAAATTTTTTTAAAATGTCTCCACCAGATCTCAAACCAAGAACCTTGGAGCAAAAGTAACCTCCACTTACCACTCAGCCATTGCACTTCTAATTATTATATTTGACAAATACTAATTATATAGTATACAAAAATATAATTTGCACTACTTCCATTTTGTTCCTTAGTCTTTTTCTGTTCTGGTAAGGAAAACACATGTCTCTGTTTAACACTCCTGCTCTGCCTTTTCTGTTTGCTGATGGAACTATCATAGGAGATAGTATTGATGATAATAAAGAACTGTTAGAGTTGCTGCTGTTGCTGCTAGTTTGATTCGAGTCTGTTGCTGCTACAAACTAAAACAAAAGAGGGGTTTGCTGCACTTAATTATCGAATTTTGGCTAATCGAGGTAGGGAGTTTAATTTAAACGATTTTAATTTAAGAATGTCGACAAAGTTTATTGGATAACTGCAAATAGGTATAATAGTTGTGAGTGATTGATTGATTATATGAATGTTGAATTGTGGCTGAGATTGTGATTGGAATGATTGAGATTTTGGTTGGAACTTTGATTGAATTCGTTGATTTTGTGAAATTGATCATGCGTGGTTTATGAATTGTTTGATGAGAGATTGTTGTGAATTTTGTACTTTGATGGATTAAATTGAAATTTTTGTTATTAAACTGGTTATATGATTATTGTAATGGACTTAGTTGGTGATTGATTGGAGTTGGGTTTAGAGAATATTTGGAGGAATGAATCTTGAAATGTTGAATTGATTGTTGAGAATCTGAGTTTTGAAAATAAATGGAAACTTTGGAAGTAAATCAGATATTCAACAGTAATCAAAATGATAAGAGAGTAAAAGCTAAGTAAAGTAGGATGAAATTCGTTGTTGGAATTTAATTTTGAGAAGTTTGAATTAACTGGAGAATTAGTTGTGATTTTCAAAATTAAACTGAAAAATCTGATTTCCTGCATTATCTTTAAATGATATCGGTAACTTTGAAAAGCTATAAATAATTCTGTGATGATCAGAATTGTGTGAGACCAAGTCTGGATTAAGCTTGGGAATATAAGGAGCTGGGCTGGGGAATTTAAGACCTTTTTGTTAAGTATATGATTTATGGTGAATTTTTGAGTTATGGTTGTGGAATCTGATTTTTACTGCAGAATTTTTAGAACAGCAGTAACTTGTTGGCTCTGCTGTGAGTGTTTCGAATTGAATTTTGAAATGGAACCAATTTTAAATGAAACTTTAGTCCTATTATTTTAATTTTGTAAAATTTCAGAACGGTTGGACTTGTAGTTTTAAAGATATGAATTTTTGAAAGATGATGCATTTTGAAGTAAAAGCCAGATTCTGTTTCCTTAAATAAGTAACTTTGAGAGTTTATAACTTTGGATTTTGGATAGATATTGAGATGGAACCAATTGAAGGTGAAATTTAAGTATGTTTATCATATGTGATTTAAATTTCAGGACTTTCAATGTTTTAATGAGTAAGTTATGGGATTTGAAAGAGGATATGTTCATTAACTTTTAAAACAGAATTCTGCAGAAAATTACTCAACTTCTAAATTATATAACTCCTTCATTAAAAACGATATTGATCTGGAACCAATTTTAAAAGAAACCTGGATGAGTGAAGTTGAACCACATTAATTTTTAAGGTCGTTGGATTTAACTTGGATTTTATATTGAATTTTGAATATCACATGCTGCTGCTATTTTCTGATTTTAAGACACTGCAGAGCAGTCACGGTTTTGCTTCTATTCTCAAAGTTAGAGTAAGTAAAAAATTATAATTTTTCATTTAATTTAAAGTTTAATCCGAGACGGTCATATGGATATAAATTTTGTGCAATTCCAAATTCATTTGATATTTTAAAAACAAAATTGAAATTAGGCTACCAATGTTGTTTTGGTAACTACCCTGGGTATAGGGTTTAAAATTTGATTTTTACACTATTATTAAGTATTTTGAGAATATATTGTTGTGGTACTTGTTGATAAAAGGTTGGTGAAATGTTGAGAAAGAGGGAACCCGTATGGGTGGCTAAGTTCTATTTTTAGAGGAGGTTATGTTCGAATTTTTATAAAAGTATAAGGTTGTAATTAAAACGAATATTTAAGACTTGTTTAAAGACGATAACTTTGCTGATTCTTTCGAGAAAAGATTATTTGGTTTATGAGGTTGTTGGCAAGGGCGTGGAAAGAAGGTTAACATCCTCTGCTGATTTAGTTGGTTAAACTTGCACAAATTACTACTGTAGAGTGATGTTATTGAACCTGTTTTCTGATGCAATCTCTTTTAATGGGAATCAATTGTTTGATTTTTGGTCAGTGTTAAATAGTCAATTATTGTACTCTCTTTTTTCAACGTCTCTTATCAATCATTCAGCTATTTGTTGGCTCATGCTATTTTCGACTCACCTTGTTCTCTTCTGTTGAGAGGAGCTGAAAATGAATCCTGTTTGTGTTTCTTGGTAAAGTTTCTACTTTAATTTCTCATCTTGCTTTCTTCTATTTGATTCTGTTGTTTATCTTGATTAATTTTTTTGCGTGCAAACAAGAATCACATGATGTTGTGTAGTGTAGTACAGTGCCTTTGATTTTGACTGTTGTTGGATTCTTTATAATTATGAAAATTCTTTTCTTTTCTTTTTTGTTGAATTTCTTGCTACTTCTTTGGTGATCATCTTCTATAAATCCATTTATGGAATTTTTCATCATAGGTTAGTTTGGCTTATAGTTCTATGACCTCATGTATGGACACAAAATTTTCCATTTTTTTATTGATTCGTGTTGCTTTTCTGTAATCTGCAGAACTGATGAGGTAATCAACACTCAATTGATGGTTTCTCGGTAAATTTTCCAAAAATGACTCAAGCATTTTTCTCCATATTTCAGCTGGAAACAAAGAGGTTGTTATGGCTTATTGGCATTACATTTGCAGTATGTAAATTAAATTATTAGTTTTATTATAGAATTGTAATTTTTTAATTATAATTATAGCATGTAAATAATTCATGTAAATCAATAAAAAAATAAATTCTTTTTATACTTTTTTATTTTCTCCCTTCAAAAGCGTGGCTATGTCTCCCATTGGCACGCTTTCGAAGTGTAGCTAACACTAACTCAATTGGCACGTTTCTAAAAAAGCGTGGTGAAAAGATATCGCTACACTTTTTGCAAATTTGGAATGCTTTAAAAGCATAGCAAAAGCCAGTTTTTCTTGTAGTGCGAGATACTTATCGATTTGTTACTAGTTTAAAAGGAATTTGCGATGACATTTTGCGATAGTATTACAACTAATTGACTACAGATTATTTCCTAGCAAATTAGCGACTATTTCATAACTCTACTTTCTCATTTCGAATAGATTTGGTTTAGCAACAAAATTTTTACAAATTTGATTAAGAATTTTTAAAGATTAGCTATAGATTTGCTACAAAATGTGACAGATTTGCGATCATATTAGCGGACAACTTGCGACGAGTTAGGTTCGGAAAAATTCCTCTCGAATTAGCGTCAACTAATCATTCTATTTCGTCTACGAAGTTAGCTTGCATTTAGCGATGAGTCTGCTGCAATAGAGTTTGTCGCTAATTAGCGACTACCGTTTAGTCTATTTCTTCTATGGAATTAGCTTTTACTTTAGTGATGGATTTGCGACTATCTATTCGGTAGCTAAAAAATTTTCCGATGAATTAGCGACTGTTGTGTTTGCCTCACTAATTTGCGACTTGTAATCAGCGAGGAAAGCATTAGTTGCTAGGTGGTAGCTAATCCGTCACAAATTATATTTTGCGTCGGATTAGCGACGATTTTACGACTCTTTTTGTGGTAACTAATCAGTCATATTCTTGTAGTCAAGAGAATGGTACTCTTATATGAGTGGTTTTGTTTTGTG
The DNA here is from genome assembly GCF_003086295.3 of Arachis hypogaea. Lineage (NCBI taxonomy): Eukaryota > Viridiplantae > Streptophyta > Magnoliopsida > Fabales > Fabaceae > Arachis > Arachis hypogaea. Next base: position 46,269,645 of record NC_092046.1, on the reverse strand, counting down.
AATATAACATTAAAAAAGTATAAAAAGAATTTAATCTCATAATTAGCTACTTTTGTGAATATATCAAGTGTACCCTTATGACTCTATTGAATCTTATATCAATTGCTGCTCTAAAAAAATTAAGACTGTTGAAATTAAAGTTTTATCAAATTGAATTTAAGATTTCTGTTGTGATTGAATTTGTTTGTTTGCCATGCACAGAGGTGACCACATAGTAAAGATAATTGATTGTGAAATTGGAAGTTGCGTAAAGGTGCTAGGTGGTCATAGAAGGACGCCTTGGGTGGTAAGCTTGTAATCTAGCTTTCCATAGTAATTTATTGGATCTATGCCATTACTTTCTTTTGGTGCCTATTGTATAGAATGAATCCTCCAGCATGAATTTTGATAAGATATGCATTTAGGAAGTGACAATTCTATGAAATTCAGCACCAAGTTTTCATTATTATCCATCAAAACCATTGGCTGCTGTTCAAATTGTGTGGTTTTTTAATGTTTTGTTATTTGCTTACTGTATCCTAAATTGGTATTTGAATAATTTGTTCAAGTGGTTAGTAGTTGAGTTCAAGTTGTTAGTATCTGAATACTGTATTATGAAAGTGTGGGTTGAATCGAAAAAGAGATTTCTTTCAATTCAGTGTAGACATCTAAAATTAAATTGTATTCATTATAATTAAGAACTCAACTACTTTTCATAATATTTTCGATTTGCTTGATATATCTGATACATATCTTAACTAGAGATACTTGATGTGCTTGTGCTAAACAAAAAGAGCATTCTTTTTATGATAATGCATAAAGGGCTAAAGGGCAGATTGATGCAAATGAAACGAGTCCTAGATGATTGTTGAAGCAAGAAGTTGTTCTGCTAGTATGGATAGAGTACTACTATAAAAGCAACTGTATGGACCATGAGTTTATGCAACATATGAGCTTATACTATTATGGACCAAGAGTGTTGCCATGTAATTAGAGTATCCTATGTGACACTAAAATGGGACGTTTTGCAAAACATGTTTGAATGCTAGCAATTTGTGTTCTAAAGAGATTTCAGGAATCAGTGGCTATGCAGTACATAAAAGATTAAAAATGGAATAGGACCTTGTTGAATATATAAAAGGGATCCTTTCTAAGTCTTTCGCTCTCCATTATGGGCAAGAATTTTGTATATGGTGTGGAAGGTACCTGTTACATAACAATCAAACTAATATATCAAAAACAAAACACACAAATCTCCAATCCATGATATATATATATATATATATATATATATATATATATATATATATATATATATTTTTGCCTGGTATTTCTTTTTTCAATTTGTTTAATATTATCTTATGACACTACTATTTTATATTTATTTTTTCCTGCTTCTTTTATATTATATGTTGCTATTCTATTTCTACCTTTTAGGTTTGCAATCTTTACAAGTAATTCGGGTGTAGTTTTATAGAATTAAATTAAGAAAAATTAAAAAAAAAAACAGGATAATAGCAATCTTTACAAGTAATTCACCTTCTCCTTCCATCGCATCATTGAGTTTCTTTACAGCAGCAATTCTTTGATCCGACAAAATAGCTTTGTATACAATGCCTCCTGCACCCCTTTCAATCTCTTGGCTGAATCCTTTTTCGCCCTTTTTAGCTCAGAATAGTTAAATTTTCTAAATCCCACTGTTGCAAGATAATGGCCATGTAGATCTATGCTAGAATTCTGCTGGCTCTTGATTAAGAACAAAACAACAAAGACGCAAGTCATTTCAAGAACTCCAATTGCAGTAGCAAAACACAAAAGGAACTCACAAAATGGCTTACATGCTTTTTCTGTTTTAGTACTCTTCTAGTTCCACCATTAGATTTTGGATTCATGCTTTTTCATTTTCCCCCCTTAATACAATAAATGAAACTCGTGTCCAATTCCATGATTCATAAGATTGACACTATTGGATTGATTTTAATTTTAAAAGATTGTCATTTGTGATGGCTGGTACTCGGTGTGCGGACAATATCAAGTTCAATGGTTCTACTTCTACTGTTACTATTTGGTCGCTATTTTACTAAAATATTTGTTCTTATCATATTTGGCAATTTATATACAAACTTTAGTTTCATTTTGAATTGTGTATTGGTGTTTAGGAAGTTATGGGTCAGGAACTTTCTCATGAAGGGGTTAATAGCGAGCATATATCATATGATCACTATGAGCAGGAGGAAGAAAAACATGAGGAAGTTGACGTGGATTATATGGATGAGGATGACACAAATGTGGAACCAATGTTCGAGTATCACGGCTTCGATGAAAGGTATAACATTGACTCACTCGAAGACATTGGGATGATTGAATTTTGGAACATCAGGGACGAAGATGTATGTCATTTTCACTTTGCTGATGTCAACATTGCATTTGAGTTCTACAATAGATATGCAAGGACAAGAGGCTTTAGTGCTCGGAAGAACAGGACTAGGAAGAGTCGTGTGTGCGTACTTAATTTGAAAAATTTTGTATGTCATCGCGAAGAATTTAGACCGCAAAATAATTATGGCATTGGAAACTCTAAGAGAAAACCTACTCCCGAGACAAGGTGTGGCTGCAGTGCAATGATGGAGATTCGTCTAGATGCACCTAGTGGTCGTTGGTTTATTTCTTATTTTTCTGATGAACACAATCATCCGTGATGAGCGGATAATTTATACGCTTTTTGGCATTGTTTTTAGGTAGTTTTTAATATGTTTTAATCACTTTTTATTATATTTTTATTAGTTTTTAAATAAAAATCACATTTCTAGACTTTACTATGAGTTTGTGTGTTTTTCTATGATTTCAGGTATTTTCTGACTGAAATTTAGGGAGCTGAGCAAAAATCTGATTAAGGCTGAAAAGGATTGCAGATGCTGTTGGATTCTGACCTCCCTGCACTCGAAATGGATTTTCTGGAGCTACAAGAGTCCAAATGGCGCGCTCTCAATTGCGTTGGAAAGTAGACATCCAGGGCTTTCCAGAAATATATAATAGTCCATACTTTGCTCAAGGATAAATGACGTAAACTGGCATTCAACGCCAGTTCCATGTTGCATTCTGGCGTTAAACACCAGAAACAGGTTACAAGTTGGAGTTAAACGCCAGAAACAGGTTACAACCTAGCGTTTAACTCTGGAAACAGCCTAGGCACGTGTAAAGCTCAAGTCTCAGCCCCAGCACACACCAAGTGGGCCCCAGAAGTGAATTTCTGCACTATCTATCTTAGTTTACTCATTTTCTGTAAACCTATGTTACTAGTTTAGTATTTAAACAACTTTTAGAGATTTATTTTGTACCTCATGACAATTTAGATCTGAACTTTGTACTCTTTGACGGCATGAGTCTCTAAACTCTATTGTTGTGGGTGAGGAGCTCTGCTGTGTCTCGATGGATTAATGCAATTATTTCTGTTTTCTATTCAAACACGTTTGTTTCTATCTAAGATATTCATTCGCACTTCAATATAAAGAAGGTGATGATCCGTGACACTCATCACCATTCTCAACCTATGAATGCGTGCCTGACAACCACCTCCGTTCTACCTTCGATTGAATGAGTATCTCTTGGATTCCTTAATCAGAATCTTTGTGGTATAAGCTAGAATCCATTGGCAGCATTCTTGAGAATCCGGAAAGTCTAAACCTTGTCTGTGGTATTTTGAGTAGGATTCAAGGATTGAATGACTGTGACGAGCTTCAAACTCACGAGTGTTGGGCATAGTGACAGACGCAAAAGGATCAATGGATCCTATTCTGACATGATCGAGAACCGACAGATGATTAGCCGTGCGGTGACAGCGCACCTGGACCATTTTCACTGAGAGGACGGATGGTAGCCATTGACAACGGTGATCCACCAACATACAACTTGCCATAGGAGGAACCTTGTGTGCATGAAGAAGAAGACAGGGGAAAAGCAGAGATTCAGAAGACAAAGCATCTCCAAAACTCCAACATATTCTCCATTACTGCATAACAAGTATTTATTTCATGCTCTTTTATTTTTCGCAATTCAAACTGATAATCATAATTAATCTCCTGACTAAGATTTACAAGGTAACCATAGATTGCTTCAAGCCAACAATCTCCGTGGGATCGACCCTTACTCACGTAAGGTATTACTTGGACGACCCAGTGCACTTGCTGGTTAGTTGTGCGGAGTTGTGAAAAGTGTGAATCCCAATTTCGTGCACCAAGTTTTTGGCGCCGTTGCCGGGGATTGTTCGAGTTTGGACAAATGACGGTTATTTTGTTGCTTAGATTTGGAAAAATTTTTCTTTTTGGTTTAGAGTCTTCTATTATTATTTTTTGGTTGAATTTTTTTTAAATCTTTATTTTCTCTTTTTAATTTTTTTCAAAAATTTTTATAAACTAATAATTGAGTTTTTCTGTTTGAGTTTAGTTTCATATTTTAAGTTTGGTGTCAATTGCATGTTTTTATTTTCTTTTAAATTTTCGAATTTGTGTTTATTATTCTTTCTTAATCTTCAAGTTGTTCTTGTCCAATTTTCTTGTTTGATCTTTAGTTTTTCTTGTTCTGTGTCTTTTCTTGTTTTTCTTGTGCTTTTTCAAAATATCAATTTTCAAAAAAAATTTATTTGTTAAATACCTTTTTAAAACACGTTAAATTTATAGCTCAGTTGACTAGAACGTTGTGCTTATGTTCTTGGTAATTGGGTATCTTCGTTTTAAAACTTTTCAAAAATAATTTTTCTTTGATTAAATCTTGTGTCAAGTTTTAAGTTTGGTGTTTTCTTGTCAGTTTTTATTTAATTTTCGAAAATTTATTTTTGGTTTTCTAAAAATTTTAAGTTTGGTGTTCTTTTTATGTTCTTGAGTCTTTGAATTTTTGTTCTTCGTGTTCTTGTGAATCTTCAAGGTGTTCTTGAGTCTTGCTTATGTTTTGATCTTAAAATTTTTATGTTTGGTGTTCCTTGGTGTTTTTCCTCAAAATTTTCGAAAACAAGGAGCATTAGATCTAAAAAATTTTAAATTTTGTGTCTTTTTATTGTTTTTCTCTTTCTTCATTAAATTCCAAAATATTTTCCCTTTTTATTCTAATTGATTTTCGAAATTTTCCTTTAAAAATTCAGATTTTTATTTTAAAATTTCTATTTTATCTTATATTAGTTTTAAAAATTTTGAAATTCAAATTTTTTTCAAAAAAAAATCATATCTTTTTCAAAAATTTATCTTATCTTATTTCAAATTTCAAAATTCAAAATTCAAAATTTAATTTTCAAATTTAAAATTTAAATTTCAAAACTTTTTAATTTAAATTTCTTATCTTCTCTTACCTAGCTTATCTTATCTTTTTCTAATCTCAAATCTTAAAATCAAATCTTTTTCACATTTTTTCTTTTTTTATTTATTTTATTTTATTTTCTTACAAGTATCTTTAATTTTAGGACATATCTTTTTCAAAACTTCCTAACCAGTTTCTCTCTCTTCATTTTTTTCGAAAATCCTCACCCACATCTTTTTCAAATCTTTTTAATTAATTAATTAATTTAGTTTTCAATTTTATTTTATTTATATTTCTTCAAATTTTCGAAATTATAGTCAATTTTTTAATTATTTTATTTTATTTTATTTTAATTTCGGTTTTAAAAAAAAAAATTATTTGCAATCCGCATCATCTCCCTTTCTCCATCATGGACCTAAGTGGAAATGAACAGTCCAGAAGGACTCTGGGGTCATATGCTAACCCCACTACTGCTGCATATGGGAGTAGCATCTGTATACCTCCCATCAAAACAGGCAGTTTTGAGTTGAATTCTCAGCTCATTATCATGGTGCAGCAAAGTTGCCAGTATTCCGGTCTTCCACAGGAAGAACCTACAGGGTTTCTGGCACAGTTTTTACAAATTGCTGACACAGTACATGATAAAGAAGTAGATCAGGATGTCTACAGATTATTATTGTTTCCATTTGCTGTAAAAGACTAAGCTAATAGGTGGTTAAATAACCAACCTAAGGCTAGCATAAGGACATGGAAACAGCTGTCAGAAAAATTCCTGAATCAATACTTCCCTCCAAAACAGATGACACAGCTAAGGCTGGACATCCAAGGCTTTAAACAAGGAGATAATGAATCTCTTTATGATGCCTGGGAGAGATACAGAGAGATGCTAATAAAATGCCCCTCTGAAATATTTTCAGAATGGGTGCAGTTAGACATCTTCTATTATGGGCTTACAGAGAAAGTTCAAATTTCTCTAGATCACTCAGTTGGTGGATCTATACACATGAGAAAGACAATTGAAGAGGCTCAAGAGCTTATTGATACAGTTGCCAGAAATCAGCATCTGTACCTAAGCAGTGAATCTTCCATGAAAAAAGAGGCTAAAACAGTAACTGCTGAACTCAGTCCTGCAAAACAAATTACTGAATTCAATCAGCAATTAGACTTTCTAACAAAACAGCTGGCCGAATTCAAGGAGATACTACAAGACACAAGAATGGCTAATCTAAATATGGAAGTACAGTTGAAGCAAACAAAACAGCAGTTATCAAAACAAATAACGGAAGAGTGCCAAGCAATTCAATTAAGAAATGGGAAAACATTAAATACCTCACTTCAAGGCAGCAGGAAGCCAAGAAATGAACAACCTGCTATCCAAAATCCCTCTAAGGACAGTAAGAGCCCAGAGAGGAATAACTCTGGCGTTCAAACGCCAGAAACGGCCAAGGATTTGGCGTCAAACGCCCAATGGAAGCTCAGTTCTGGCGTTCAAACGCCAGGAACAAGTAAGGAGTTGGCATCCAACGCCACTCTAGCTTATAACCCTGGCATTCAAATGCCAGTGAGGGATCAGACACACACAAGTGCTGATAACAACCCCTCTAAAAAGGCTTCTCCAACCACCTCTGTAGGAAATAAACCTGCAGCAACTAAGGTTGAGGAATACAAAGCCAAGATGCCTTATCCTCAAAAACTCCGCCAAGAGGAGCAGGATAAGCAATTTGCCTGCTTTGCAGACTATCTCAGGACTCTTGAAATAAAGATTCCGTTTGCAGAGGCACTTGAGCAAATACCCTCTTATGCCAAGTTCATGAAAGATATCTTGAGTCATAAGAAGGATTGGAGAGAAACTGAAAGAGTTCTTCTCACTGAAGAATGCAGTGCAGTCATTCTGAAAAGCTTCCCAGAAAAGCTTAAAGATCCCGGGAGCTTTATGATACCATGCATATTAGAGGGAAATTGCACCAAGACAGCTTTATGTGATCTTGGGGCAAGCATCAACCTAATACCTGCATCCACTATCAGAAAGCTTGGTTTAACTGAAGAAGTCAAACCAACCCGGATATGTCTCCAACTTGCTGATGGCTCCATTAAATACCCATCAGGCATAATTGAGGACATGATTGTCAAGGTTAGACCATTTGCCTTCCCTACTGACTTTGTAGTGCTGGAAATGGAAGAGCACAAGAGTGCAACTCTCATTCTAGGAAGACCATTCCTAGCAACTGGACGAACCCTCATTGACGTCCAAAAAGGGGAGATAACCCTGAGAGTCAATGAGGATGAGTTTAAGTTGAATGTTGTCAAAGCTATGCAACATCCAGACACATCAGAAGACTGCCTGAGCATTGATATTATTGACTCCCTGGTGGAAGAGGTCAATATGACTGAGAGTCTCGAATCAGAGCTAGAGGACATTTTTAAAGATGTTCAGCCTGATTTGGAGGAACCAGAGGAAATAAAAGAACCTCTGAAAACTCCTCAGGAAGAGGAGAAACCTCCTAAACCCGAGCTCAAACCACTACCACCATCCCTGAAATATGAATTTTTGGGAGAAGGTGACACTTTTCTTGTAATCATAAGCTCTGCTTTAGAGCCACAGGAAGAGAAAGCACTAATTTAGGTGCTAAGGACACACAAGACAGCTCTTGGGTGATCTATAAGTGATCTTAAGGGCATTAGCCCATCCAGATACATGCACAAGATCCTATTGGAGGATGATGCTAAGCCAGTGGTTCAACCACAGAGGCGGCTAAATCCAACTATGAAGGAAGTGGTGCAGAAAGAGGTCACCAAATTACTGGAGGCTGGGATTATTTATCCTATTTTTGATAGCCCCTGGGTGAGCCCTGTTCAATTTGTTCCCAAGAAGGGAGGCATGACAGTGGTTCATAATGAAAAAAATAAACTGGTTCTTACAAGAACAGTTACAGGGTGGCGCATGTGTATTGACTACAGAAGGCTCAACACAGCCACCAGAAAGGATCATTTTCCTTTACCATTCATAGACCAGATGCTAGAGAGACTAACAGGTCATGAATATTACTGCTTTTTGGATGGCTATTCAGGTTACAACCAAATTGCAGTAGATCCTCAGGACCAAGAGAAAACAGCATTCACATGTCCTTTTGGAGTATTTGCTTACAGAAGAATGCCTTTTGGTCTGTGTAATGCACCTGCAACCTTTCAGAGGTGTATGCTCTCTATCTTCTCTGATATGATAGAGAAGTTTCTGGAAGTCTTCATGGATGACTTTTCAGTATTTGGAGACTCATTCAGCTCCTGCTTTGACCATTTAGCACTTGTTCTGAAAAGATGCCAAGAGACCAACCTAGTTTTAAACTGGGAAAATGTCACTTTATGGTGACTGAAGGAATTGTCCTTGGGCATAAAATTTCAAACAAGGGAATAGAGGTGGATCAAGCTAAAGTGGAAGTAATTGAAAAATTACCACCACCTGCTAATGTTAAGGCAATCAGAAGCTTTCTGGGGCATGCAGTATTCTATAGGAGGTTTATAAAGGATTTTTCAAAAATTGCAAAACCCCTTAGCAATCTGCTAGTTGCTGACACGCCATTTGTTTTTGACACAGAGTGTCTGCAGACGTTTGAGACTCTGAAAGCTAAGCTGGTCACAGCACCAGTTATTTCTGCACCAGACTGGACTTTACCATTTGAACTAATGTGTGTGACCACGCCATTGGTGCAGTACTAGGGCAGGGGCATGACAAGCTTCTGCATGTCATTTATTATGCTAGCCGTGTTTTAAATGATGCCCAGAAAAATTACACAACCACAGAAAAAGAATTGCTTGCAGTGGTTTATGCCATTGACAAGTTTAGATCATACTTAGTAGGATCAAAAGTGATTGTGTACACTGATCATGCTGCTCTTAAATATCTATTCACAAAGCAGGATTCAAAACCCAGGCTCATAAGATGGGTGTTGCTTCTGCAAGAGTTTGATATAGAAATAAGAGACAGAAAAGGGACAGAGAATCAAGTAGCTGATCACCTGTCCCGGATAGAACCAGTAGCAAGAGCATCCCTCCCTCCTACTGAGATCTCTGAAACCTTTCCGGATGAGCAATTGTTTGCTATTCAGGAAGCTCTGTGGTTTACAGACATTGTAAACTATAAGACTCAAGGTTCACCTTCTGTAACCATGGAGAGGAAGCATGAAAAGCTTCTCTCACTATAGAGTCAAACAAAATCCCCACATTCAAACTCTAAGTTTGGTGTTGGGAGGCCACAACCAAACTTTAAGTTTGGTGTTGAGAGGCCCCAACCTTGCTCTGGCTATCTGTGAGGCTCCATGAGAGCTCACTGTCAAGCTATTGACATTAAAGAAGCGCTTGTTGGGAGGCAACCCAATGTTATTTAATTATATCTATTTATTTTCCATTGCTATTTTATGTTTTCTTTAGGTTGATGATCGTGTGAAGTCACAAAAACTACTGAAAAATCAAAAACAGAATGAAAAATAGCACACCCTGGAGAAAGAGCATTCTGGCATTTAAACACCAGAAACAAGCATCTGTCTGGCATTTAACGCCAGAAACAAGCACCAAGCTGGCATTTAACGCCAGAAACAAGCATCAACCTGGCGTTAAACGCCAGAAACAGGCTACATTTGGGCGTTTAACGCCAAATACAGGCAGCAGTCTGGCGTTAAATGCCAGTATTGCAGACAAAGGGCATTTTGCACGCCTAATTGGAGTAGGGATGCTAAGTCCTTGACCCCTCAGGATCTGTGGATCCCACAGGATTTGTGGACCCCACAGGATCCCTACCTTTTCTTCTCTCCTCTTCACACCTTTTCATAACTCTCTTCCCCAAAATAACCTCCACCAATCACCTCCATTACTCCTCCAAAACCATCATACAACCACCACTTCTCCCCCTTAGCCGAATACACCTTCTCCCTCAATCTCCTCCATTTTCTTCTTCTTCTACTACTTCCTTTCTTCTTTTGCTCGGGGACGAGCAAACCTTTTAAGTTTGGTGTGGTAAAAGCATTTGTTTTTTGTTTTTCCATGACCATTTATGGCACCTAAGGACAGAGAAACCTCAGGGGATGCACTTTCCTCCACAAAACTATTGGGAGCAAATCAACACCTCCCTAGAAGAATTAAGTTCCAACATGGGACAACTAAGGATGGAACACCAAGAGCACTCCATCATTATCCATGAGATTAGAGAAGATCAAAGAGCTATGAGGGAGGAGCAACAAAGACAAGGAAGATACATAGAGGATCTCAAGAGCACCATTGGTTCTTCAAGAAGAGGAAGACGCCACCCTCATTAAGGTGGACCCATTCCTTAATCTCCTTGTTCTTATTTTCCTGTTTTTCGTTTACTATGCTTCATGTTTAATTATGTTTGTGTCTTTACTATATGATCACTAGTATCTAAGTGTCTATGTCTTAAAGATATGAATGTCCTATGAATCCATCACCTTTCTTAAATGAAAATTATTTTCTGAAAAAGAAAAAGAAGTACATGAATTTTGAATTTTAAAATAGTTTAATTATTTTGATGTGGTGGCAATACTTTTTGTTTTCTGAATGAATGCTTGAACAGTGCATATGTCTTTTGAATTTATTGTTTATGAATGTTAAAATTGTTGGCTCTTGAAAGAATGATGAAAAAGGAGAAATGTTATTTGATAATCTGAAAAGTCATAAAAATGATTCTTGAAGCAAGAAAAAGCAGTGAAGAACAAAGCTTGTAGAAAAAAATGCGAAAAAAAAGAGAGCAAGAAAAAGAAAAAGCAAGCAGAAAAAGCCAAAAGCTCTTTAAACCAAAAGGCAAGAGCAAAAAGCCAATAGCCCTTAAAACCAAAAGGCAAGGGTAATAAAAAGGATCCAAGGCTTTGAGCATCAATGGATAGGAGGGCCTAAAGGAATAAAATCCTGGCCTAAGCAGCTAAACCAAGCTGTCCCTAACCATGTGCTTGTGACGTGAAGGTGTCAAGTGAAAACTTGAGACTGAGCGGTTAAAGTCGAGGTCCAAAGCAAAAACAGAGTGTGCTTAAGAACCCTGGACACCTCTAATTGGGGACTTTAGCAAAGCTGAGTCACAATCTGAAAAGGTTCACCCAGTTATGTGTCTGTGGCATGTATGTATCCGGTGGTAATACTGGAAAACAGAGTGCTTAGGGCCACGACCAAGACTCATAAAGTAGCTGTGTTCAAGAATCAACATACTGAACTAGGAGAATCAACAACACTATCTGAATTCTGAGTTCCTATAGATACCAATCATTTTGAACTTCAAAGGATAAAGTGAGATGCCAAAACTGTTCAGAAGCAAAAAGCTAATAGCCCCGCTCATCTAACTAAGACTGATCTTCATAGATGTTTTTGGAATTCATTGTATATTCTCTTCTTTTTATCCTACTTTGTTTTTAGTTGCTTGGGGACAAGCAACAATTTAAGTTTGGTGTTGTGATGAGCGGATAATTTATACGCTTTTTGGCATTATTTTTAGGTAGTTTTTAATATGTTTTGGTCACTTTTTATTATATTTTTATTAGTTTTTAAATAAAAATCACATTTCTGGACTTTACTATGAGTTTGTGTGTTTTTCTGTGATTTCAGGTTTTTTCTGGCTGAAATTGAGGGAGCTGAGCAAAAATCTGATTCAGGCTGAAAAGGACTGCAGATGCTGTTGGATTCTGACCTCCCTGCACTCGAAATGGATTTTCTGGAGCTACAAGAGTCCAAATGGTGCGCTCTCAATTGTGTTGAAAAATAGACATCCAGGGATTTTCCAGCAATATATAATAGTCTATACTATACGAGTATCTCTCTTTCACGCAAAGGGACATGAATAAAGGTGGCAGGTGTGATTAATATTTTTGTCTAATAGTTTGAGTGGATATACTAATTTATAAGGAAGTTATTTTTTCTAGACTAAACCATGCTATGTACTCACACGAGTAAAGTGTATAATTAAATTATCAATTCAAAAATAGTTGTTAAATTGAAGGCATATTTTCATTTAACAATTTTTTTTGTATGCAGCGATATGCTTTAAGCGACAAATACACACCGGCTGAGGTTATCTTTGATTTCCTTGGAGCATATATGTCACTGATAATTAGCCACATCGTTAGGGTACAAGTGACCAATTTGTTTCCCATTAATATACTGTTATATTTTTTAGTGTTTATAATGGTTTAAGGTTTATCGCAGGTTTTTATCCCTATCTGTGAGGAACTACATTGGTATTTGGTTATTGTTGACTTTACGAGTCGTCGCCTAATCATATTAGATTCACTGCCTTGTGTCGGAAAAAATCAACAACGCAAAAGGAACGCAATTAAAGTGGTAATTATTTGTTCTAAATCAGTACTCAATCTTCTGGAATCACTTAACAATTTAAATAACCATTTGTTGTAACTAGTACTCTTAGTCAATTTAAATCATTTACAATTCACTCTTCTTGTTTTTTTTTTGTCATGAATTCACTCTTGTACAGACAACTTATTTAGAAGCGATGTTAGATGATCATATTTTTTATGATGATAAGTCTAAAGTTGTAGATTGCTCCACTTTTTGGCCTATGACACCTTTTGGCCTACCCACTCAAAAAAATAGATCGCAAGTCTAATATTAAATTTTTTTTAATATCATAACTCGTTCAATAGACTATATCTTATTTGTATATAATAACTATTTGTTAAATACTTTTTATCATAGGAATGATAGCGGAATTTGGGTGACCAGTTGGATGAGAGAATGTACTTTACAAGATGACTTCAATATTCAAGTCATATTTATAAGAAAGTATTTTTAAAATAATTTTTCCAACACACTTCTAATTAGAATTATATTGTTGTTGCTCTAAACAGATTAACGACTCCACACGAATGAGACTTGCCGTGGATCTGGTTTTAGAGGAGTACAATGATTTATGTCTCGTAATACAAGAAAATGCTCGGAAATATAGGACCAAGGTGGAAGCAGAGCATGAAGACATCTGGGAATGAGGAATTATCTTTGTAGATATTTTAAATATTTTCTTTGAAAGACAAATTACTAAGCTATGTTTCATTTGTTTTTACACTAATTTATCCTTCTATATATTACAATTCTATATTACTAATTTCCTTTACTTTATCGATTAATATAAATTATTCATAACATATATATTCCCGTAAATAACGATGAAATCAGTCACATGACCCAGGAGACTTCGGTTTTGAACATTATGGTATCCTTATGTATTGGAATTATTATTGTAGGCCATAAAATATAGGTCAGTGGTAACTCCGTACAATTAATTATTTACCAATATAAACATAGATACCTAAAAGATAGTTTATTTTGAAACATCTGCCAAATGTAACATATGAATTTGAAGCATCTAGAAAAAATATTATCTTTCATTCAATCAATATAACAATCTACGAAGTTACAATGTCAAAGACATGATGACATCACAATAATAATTTGGTGTAAAGGCTATTAAGTGTTACAGCTTTTTCCTTTTTCATTTGTGTGTGTGTGTGTGTGTGTGTGTGTGTGCGCTTGTGTGAAGGGGGGAAGGGCACAATGAAGGAAGGAAAGGAACCATGATGGGGATGGAACTCTGAAATCAGTTCAAGCACACAGGGCAGATAAAGTAAAATGGTAAAAATCCTAACAAGTCACTGGATATTGCCAACTTTCAACTAATCCTAAATCCTTACCATGACTATCCGTATAATCTACTCACCAAATCCTAACAAGTCACTGGATATTGCCAACTCGCCACTCCAATTCACTTCTTTGTACAATATCAACACACGCTCAATATTCAACCTAGTGCATTGTGTTGTCAAAATCCAGAATTGCTTAAAACTCTGAAAAATTTAACGTATAAACCAAAATTCATCTACAGTAACAAAAGAGTGTAGAGCACAAGAACAACTAATTCAAAGAAGATACCTTGCAGTACCAGAAAGTAAAAGATCAACTTCTTTGTCCCTAATGGAGTATGCCCTCAACGTATTTCCTCTAATGTGAGATCCAGGTGCAGTGTTCATAGAGCCCGGTTCATGGGCAACCAACAGCAACCCTTTAGGAAGAATCAACTCATCCCCTTCCTTGACTGAATCTAGTGTACGTAAAGCAGGCCCAAATTCTCTCAATAAAAGGCAAAAGAATTTTTCAAAAAGAAAAAGTAGGAAAAAGAACTTTGTAACAAATTTGTAAAACAACTCAAAACAGAAATCATGAGTTTATGTTTCATCAGATCTGTCAAAGTCTCACTTTGTTTAAGGATATGACTGAGATAGCCTTTATAAACGTTCGAGGGATCTTGCCCAATGAGCTTAGGCTCACCTAATTCTTAAGAGTGATATTTACATGCTATAAAATATATCAAAAAACTATAGATGTAAAAGATGTTATAGGTTCATTAGAAATATGACCAGCAAAACTTTTTTCCACTAGATGGGGTTATATATGTTCACTAGATATGCGGCCAACAAAACACTTTTTCCCCTAGATATGGTTGGCTATATAGATTAAATGAAACATTTGTCCTATCTGTAGAAAAATTTAATCAATAATTTCTAAAAGAAACTTCTTATGTCACATTTTAGATAACTGGCATTAGAAATAAAAAGTGTATTTAATAATTACCTTCTCCAGAAGATAAGCTATCTTGTTGCTGTAAAGATCTAGGATATTCTGCTAAGGCCCTTAGATTCTCTGGAGCTCTGAAATGTAATCCTAGTAGAAGGCTATAATCAATTATGTGTTGAAACTCCAAGAAAGTGCAGTCTAAAAAAATTTGTCTGCACCAGAAAAATGAAATCCAGTCATAAATAGAAGGTAAGTTAATAATCCCGAGTCAATGAGAGGTTGAATGCAGTTGCCACTGATAAATAGTTCAGTTCATAGTTCATACACACTGACACTACTAGTCACAATCAAAACTCAATGCTACCACAGGCCACAGCCAGGTATCCATATGAAAGTAAATCTATCATAACTTACTATATATGAATAGATACTACTTGTTAGAGTCCCATATCACCTAGAGATAACAAGACCTAGATAACCTTTATATGAGCTTTGGCATCCCTCACTTTATAAGCTAACTTTTGGGCTTTATGGCCATTATATGAGATTGAAATTTTTCACAAGTACTCCTTAATTATTCAAGAAAAATGTGTTACTTATCATTTCACTTCAACAGAGATACCTCTCAAAAAGTATGAACTTACTTGAATAGAGATTCTCGCAATTTTTTATCCATATGAAATTCGTATTTTAGATCAAGATCTTTTAATGTTGTATGGCTGCTAATTTATCCTTTTCCGTAAATCTTCCATGAGAAGACCCCTTCAAATCATAACGACGGTGGATATGCAATTCTGTGCAAAAAATATTTTCCATGACCACAAAATGAACCTAATTGAGAAAATAAGAAAATTTCTATAGCTTTGCCATTTAACAAACAAGGAAGAAAAAAGAGCTAGAGAAAGATATTTGGTGTACCTTTTTCCCACCCCTTAGTTTTATTCGATGTACCCAAAAAATTTTGTAATAAGAGTATTCTCATGATGTCCTACATGGTAATAGTATTTAGGAAGCATATTGAGATAAACCTACAAGAAGATAACCAAAAGTCCATTATCATGGACATTTAAATACGCAAATCAATTCATTATTGATTGCCATAGAGATAATAACATAAATGTATCATCTACTTCTCTCTCTTTAACATAAAAGGAACTTCTAATGTTGGACTTCATGAACCTTGCCTTAAAAATTGTCAACAGATTAGTGCATCTTTTAAGAGAATAGTGGCCCACCTAAATAGGAACTTATGCAATCAATTATTTCTCCCTAAAAATGCATGTTTGTTAAAATCATAAAATAAATGTATTTCTCCTGAAAATCACTATTCAATTGGGGTCCTAGTTAGCCACTTGGCATTAGATTTCATGTAGTTTGTCCCTCAAATTTGTCACACTCTATTGTATCACTCTGCAGCATAGTTGTCAGAACCGAACCGGTGATCGAACCGGTCAGGCTACTGGGTCACTGGGTCACTGGTTTAACCAGTGATCCACTGGTTGAATCGGTTAACCCGATCCCACATAAGTAAAACGTATAAAATAGCTAAAAACTTAAAAATTAACAGTTAAAAAATATATCTCCAATAACATTTTAGAGGTCCATAAGAACATAACATATCAGAATTTCAAGTGAACAAGTATCACATTGGAACTGCGAAATTGACCCCATGGAATAAATTTATAACAACAGAGTTTTGATGGAACACCAAAAGCTTAATTAAGAGAGAGTAAGGTAACTACCCAATATAATCAGCAGATGACCGGTCCAGGCCACTGCATCCAGCCCAAGATGATCCACGGAAGATGTTACCCCCACCAACTACTATTGCAACCTGAAATATCAGCCTAATCAGTAATCATCTAAAACTTAACTTTGTAACAAGTGAAAAGCTTAAACAGTTTCTACTTTCATTCTTTCAAGTAATACCCTTTACCTTGCAATAATATTATGAACTCTAACAAAATTGCCATTGGCACCGAAATACCGGAATCCAGATCTTTGTGGTGCTAGAATTTTCTGTATTTTGGGCTTCTATTGATTGTAGATTGTTTTGGTTTTGGTAAAACTGGTTGAATGGAACATAAAAGATTAACAAGGCGGCGATGCAACATAAAAAAAAACTACAACAATAAAGATAACAAGATTATAGCATACAAAGAACAAATCAATAAACTATAGTCACCTCAATGCCAAGACGAGTCACAGCTGCTACCTCCCTTGCAATAGCCATAGTTATCTATAAAGAAAAATTAAGAAACAATGTTGAGGACAAGAAGGAACATATCAATGTTATATTTTTATCCATCTATTCATGATGCTTTTGAATAGAGCATAAAGATGTGATTTTGGATTGGAGACCTTGGGGTCAATATTCTGGGAGTGATCTCCGGCAAGAGCTTCTCCACTGACTTTGAGCAATACCCTTTGCCACTTGATGGGTTGGTTGCTGGATTCATTCATTGACAGTGCAAACGGAGACATGGATGGAATTTCAGGCTTCCTGACAACAACAACAATAAATTCCAGGGTCCAGGACTAAATGACTAATCTCCAAGAATAATACACAACAACAATCCACTAACTACTAAGAATAATATACAACAGCAACCAACAATGAATAATCAACAAACTGAACAGAAATAAAAAATAAATCAAGAAACAAGAGAGATCAAATAGAAAAATATGTGGAAGTGTTCATGTTCTCATTTGCCCGCATACAAAAATCAAACAGAAATCAAAGTATCAAACATATGTGAACAACCAACAATCTAAATTCTAATAGAAATCAAACAGAAACCAACATACATAATCAATCTACAATAATCAATTAACTTCAAAAAATTAAAAAATTAAAAATACTTACCTGGACGGCTGGACCCTGGACCTGGAGGGATGGAACGACGAGCAGAGAAGAGGGAGACTGGAGGTGGCGACTGACGACTGACGACCAGGAGGCAGTAGGCGACGATGGACCGTGGACGTGCTTCTTGGCGGTGGTGAGTGGCGCACTGCTCTGGATGCGGTGGTGAGGTGAGTGCCGCGCTGGTTGAAGCTGAACGGGGCGACGAGGTGGATGAAAGCCTGAAACTGAAGCAGAATAGCAGACTCTCTATCTCTCAGCTCTCAGCTTTCATGGAGTCATGGTGCCATGATGATGGTGGTCTCTCAAACCGTTTGGGAATGGGAAGGGAAAGTGGGAAACAGGGGATGGAGGCTAGGGTTACAATGTTTCAGCAGCAGCTTTTGTTTTTTGTTTTTTTTTTCAAAGAAACGACGCTGTTTCAAAAAGGGCAGAAACAAAAAAAAATCTCGAACCGGTTCGGGTTAAACGAAACTCGCCGGTTCACCGGTTTTGATCAAACCCGACCGGTTCAATATGGGTCTTTTCGATTTGACTCCTTGTTCGGTTAGATGCCTCATCCGGACCGGTTATGGCACCGATTCACCGGTTTTCCGGTCCGACCGGCTGAGTCAGTCCGGTTCTGACAACACTGTTCTACAGTCTATGTGCTATCTAATATGATTAGTACACAGGGAAGTGCTGAAACAATCTGAAAGGGTAAGTCATGAGGATGTATAATGGGAGGTGTTGGACAAATTCATTCCGCAATATATTGAAAAGATATCCTGAAGTTAGTATCTATTAAATTCCAGGGATAGCCTAAAATACTACAAATTTTAAGAAAATCCTATCAGACTAGCCACGAAAAAATTTAAATAAATAAAATACCAAAAACAGTAATAAAGATTCAGCAGTCGATCATCCATATTTTAAACAAGGGCTAATTGGGGAAGGCTGCAAAAGTAAGGAGACGGGAAAACAGATTATCAGCAAAGCATTTGCTATGCAGCCAAAAAACTGGAGAACATACAGAGTTAGAATTGCTGTCATCCTTGAGAATGTCTGTCAGCATTCTTGCGCGGCGGGGGCAGCGTCTTGCGCGGAGGCGGCGTCTTGCCCGACGGCGGCGTCTTGCGCGGCGGCAGTCGCAGGTTACGGCGTATTGCGGCGGCGAGAATATGCTAGTGAGATGTGCAGCAGAGGAAGAGGAAGAGAGAAATGCAAGAATTTAAATTGTATGAAAACCCTATCGGACCTTTTATTCTCTGAATGCTTCTAATGTGAGAATGAAAAGAAACAGGGAGCGGCGGCGGCAGAAGCAGGGCGCGGCAGCGGTGGAGGCGTACGAAATTTGCAGCAGAGGAAGAGGATGAGAATGCCAGGGATCGAAGTTGGATGAAAACCCTAGCTGCTTCTCTTCTCTGAATGCCTCTGTATCTGAAATAAAAAAGAAAGGGGATGGCAGAGTTAGGATTTTTCAATCCGCACTCTATATCGGAAGGAAATTGCTTCAATCTCGTTAATGCTCTCCAAGAATTCTAATCTCTCTCAGTTTCTCGTACCCAAAAAAATGGAAAGGAAAAAACGTTAAAAATCAATAATTTAAGGGTCAAAATCTAATTAGTAAATTTTTCAAAAAAAAAAAAAACGGGATATGTTTTGTAATTATTTTTATGAAGGTTAATCATACTCCTAAAAAAATGTGAGAGTAAAGAATCCATGGCCTATTATTTTATCTGAAATGTTGCATTTTCTACTTAAAAGTACACTACACGTTATGTTGTTTTTTTTTTTTTTAATAAAGAAACATATGAAAAAAGAAAGAGATATGTAACAAAAAAAACAACTTTGTTCTATAAAAAAAAAATGTGTCCAAATATTCATCACTAGTGTGTTTTCTGTTTTTATAAATGACTATTATCTTATTATGAAAAGAAAATTCTATTTTTCTAAAAGAGACAGTGGTGGTTTTAAGAAATAATTTGTCCACATTTTAATTTAAAAACTAAAACTAATATTATCTCATCATGAAAAGAAAAAAAAAATTATAATAAAACATATGAGGATCTCTAATATTGATTTTAATTATAATTTTAATTTAAATTTAAATCTCACAAAATACTATATTAATATTTGTAAAACCATATATAATAAATAGTATTTTGAGATTAAATATAAAATTTATCATTTCAATACTTAATTTGTAATCAATTTGAATTTTGTATTATTTTTAATTATTCCAAAAATAGTTATACAAGGTAAAACAATTTAATTGATTTTCTATTAAAATATTATCATTTCTTTAAACAATTTTTATTTTTAAAACAGTCCACTTCTTATAAATCTCAAAAGTGATACCCGAAAAATACTATTTTAAAATTGTTCTAAGTAGCTACTTTGGACCCTTTAATTCTAAACCCCTATATCAAAATTATTTGAAAATTTTTAATTGTACCAAAAATGTTCCGGCAATTAGCCAATGAGTCCCATGGTTATTTTGACGTAAACAATTATTATCATGCCTTACAATATGATTTGGTCATGTATAATCAAGTGATGACGTGTTTGTAGTGGTCATGTTGAAATGGTCGATGGCGCTTTGTGTCACACTCTTGTTTCTCCACGCCTCCTCCTACATGTTATCCTTTCAAGTTAATCCCAAATGAAAAATGTTAGGATCAACAATTTTTTTTTTCTTTTATCTTTGAATTAATATTAGCCAATTCTCAATATTTTTATTATAAAAGTGTTACCTTTGCTAGAATTTTCCTAATTAAGTTACTCTCTCTATATGTTGCAAATAATTTATTTTAGTGTCTGAAATTAAAAATGAAAAATTATAAACTAAATTAATTTTTGAACCAATCTCACTTATTTTTTGCTTAATAAATTTGAATTTTTAATATTTTAATCAATTATATAATTTTTTATTAAAATAATATATTTACGTACAATTTCTAATCAAACAATCATAAATAATTTGAGCATTGCTAATTTTAACCATAAAAAATATAAATTTTTAAGATGTATATCAAATATTAACTAACAAAATTATTGAATAAACTATTCATTTTGAGTAGTTTCTCAAACTAACTAAATCTTTGATAGGTAACGTTTTATTTTACATATTTTATTATTAGAATTATCATTACTTAAATATTTTATGATTAAAAAAAGATATTTTATTCATATAATTATATATTATTAAATATAAAATATAATTTTAATTTTAACATTTAAAATAAATTTTAATTTCATTTTTAATATTTAAAACATCATATTTTAAGTCACTATAACTACAACTATCACCACGGTCATTATAATTATAATTGTTGCTTCTACAAAAAAAAAAGAAGACAACTGATGATGATGATAATGATGAAAGAAATGTGATATTTTCATGAGAAAAAATTAATTATGACTAGATAATAAAAATACGATAAGATAAAATATTTATAAAATATTTCAAAAACTAGAAATGAAATTTAAAATATATTTTACACTATTATAAAATTTATCATCATTAAATTATTATAAAATATTTCGTATGATCAATTTAAAAACATAAAAAATTTTTGTTCACAATCTTTTATTTTAAACTAAAATAAGTCATTCGTTACAAATTCGGTTGGAGATCAATTTGATTCATTTGCAGTGATGATACATAAACAAATTATGTTGTGACAAATCCAATAATTTAAAAATATGATAAAAATAATTTAATAAATAATATATTTTTATCAGTAATAAAAAAAATTATATTTAATAAATAACTTATACATTTGATTTAAATTTTTATAGTAATATTGAAATAATTATTTAAAAAATACATATAAAAATCAAAACAAAATTTAATCTTTAGAATGTTTTACTTTTTACAAAAAAAATTAGTCACTTATAATGTTTTTTTAAAAATTATTTGACATAAAATTATTAAATTTTAAAGATAAAATTTTTTTCTTTCTTTAATAATATTTACAAAAAATTATAGATTTAATATCTAACTATTTTTATCACAATTTTAATTTTTTTTTAAAACTTAGAGTAATATTTCAAATAGGTCTCCAAGAAATTCACGATCAGATAGATTTGTCCCCTAGAAAAATTAACTAAGATTTTGACCTTGAGGTTTTTAGATATACACCAGATACGTTCCCAAGTCAGTTTGTCCCGGTCAGGACTAACGGTGACGTCCTACGTGGAGGTTAACGGGATAACATATCAAGTAAACTGCGACATGTCACCTCCAGGACATTTTGGTCCCTATCCACCCTGAACAAAACGACGTCGTATTGGAACCAGGGGCGAAACGAGGTCGTTTCGGGAGGACAAATCCGTCCCCATTTGGACAGAGCAACGAAACGGCGCCGTTTTAATGTAGGAGACCAATTCGATGCATAAGTTTTCTCATATTAATGGTGTGGTGAAATTACTCCATACTCCGTTAGCTATTTGCTTGGTTTTGCGAAGAAACCCTTCCAATTCTTCAGCAACGTTGTTCATAGTATTTGCTCTGGTTGATCGTGACAGTGGTTGTGACGGAGCTCGTGATGGCAGTTGGTTCCATACCCCATTGATCAAGGTTAGTCGAAAGTGTTTTTGAATTTTTGATTTTGTGTACATGCATTGTTATGGGTAGTTGTAGTGATTAGTGATAGTGGATAAAATAGGAAATGTATTATAGCTCTTTATTTAGTTAGAATCTCTTTCTACATTCTTTTTGTGAATAAACAAATAAGAGGTGGTACTGATGTTGACATCTGAATTGTTTGTTGGCATTTAGATGTCCGAAGATGTGGTCCCTATGTGTCATCATGATGGAAGCTTTGTTCGAGATAACAAGGGTGACTTGGTCTACATTAATGGAAACGTGAAAAGGTTCCCCCGATGGACGTCGACCTCATTTGCTTCTTTGAGTTGAAGAAACTTTTTCTGGAGTTGGGATACCATGACTACAAAGCTATGTACTGGTATGATCCTACTCTGCAATCTTGGAATATGGTCTACACCGTATTCATGAGGATAAAGAAATCATAAGCCTGCAGAAGAATAAGATACAGAATGAAGATACGGATGAATTTTACATTTATTTTGACCATCCGATATTGGAAGGGGTGGGGGAGATATTATCTGATAGTGATGAGGCTGTTGAGGAGGTAGTTGTTAAGGATGTTGGGTTGGAAAATGATGCAGACAATGAGAGTAGTTCAAGTGATGATGATGGGTATGAATCTACTGAAGATGAGCCATATAAGCCCCCATATTCAGGCTATAGTTTTTCTTATTCAAGTGAGAGTGAAGAGTGTGATAGAAAAAAGAGTGGACGAAAAGGTGATAAACCACAATTTTATTATTTATCTTCTATTGAATTTGGTAGATTTTATCAACTTTTTCCATATTTTTTCATTGAAATACCATGGCTTTGTGAATTCTTCCTAATTGTGCTTAATGATTGAAAACATGCTTTTTAGGCTTTTAATTATCTAAATTTAATCCACTTTGATTTCACTCGATGCCTTGATGTGTTTGTTAGTGATTTCAGGCTTAGGAGGCAAGGATTGGATCAAAGAAGTGAAGAAAAAGCATGTAAGATGGAGAATTCATGGAAAATAAGGATTCGGTGAATGCAAGGCCATGCGTATGCGTAAGGAAGAAATTCTCCAGGCCACGCGTACGCGTGACATGACGCGTACACTTGACAAGCAGCACGTGACCAACTTAAAGAAACATGCTGGGGGCGATTTCTGAGCTCACCCAAGCCCAAATCCAACTCAATTCTGAAGCACTTGAGGCTAAATTCAAGAAGAAACAATGAGAGAGCAATTAGGATAGAATAGAAACATGCTTTAGGTCATATTCTAGAGAGAGAAACTCTCTCTTCTCTCTAGAATTAGGATAGATTAGGTTAGATTTATCTTATATTTAGGTTTAATTCTTGCTTTGATTTAGTTCTCCTTGCAATTTATTATTCTTACATCTTTGTTCTTTTAGTTTTACTTATTATTTCCTTTATTTTGTTGCCTTTATGTTCATGACTCTTGTTGATTTGAATTTCCATTAATGCAATTTATGTTTTATGGTTCTTGTTGTTTAATTGAGTTGTTATTATTGTTTTCTTGCGTTTGGTAGTTTTATATTTCTTGCTATTTTACCATATTTTCCTTTTATGCCTTCCAAGTATTTGATAAAATGTTTGGTTGGATTTTAGAGTAGATTTTCATACTCTTATCTTGTGATTGAGGACTTAGGTCCCTTGAGATCATTGATTTCCAGTTTCATTGGTGATTTAGGATTGTTAGTTGGTTCTTGGACCAATTATGTCCACTTAACTTAACCCTCTGATATTAGAGAAAAACTAAGTGGAATTAATCCTTTTGTAATCAACATGTTGTGGTCAATGGTCTAAGATAGAAAACCTTGACTCTTAATCCTTGTCATGAGTGATTTTTAGCATTTATAATTTCTTAGTTGTTAGTTTTATTTTCTTGTCCATTAACCTCCAAACCCCAAAAGAAACCCGATAACCAATAATATGCACACTTCCCAGCAATGCCTTTGAGAGACGACCCGAGGTTTAAATACTCTCGGTTTTTATTAGTTTGCCTAAGTGACAAACAAATTAAACTTTGATTGAGGGATATTTGTTAGTTTAGATCTATACTTCGATGAGATTATTTTTGTGAAAATTCTATACCGACGATAATCCTCATATCAAGTTTTTGGCGCCGTTGCCGGGGAATTGTAAATGTGCGCTTGTTATTGGTTATTGTATATATGTTGATATTGTAAATAGGTTGATTTTTGGTTTGTTTGCTAGATTTTGCTAGTTTTAGGATTTTGTTTTCATTAGTTCTTATTAGTTTTTGTTTTTATTTTCTCTTCTCACTATGAATTCTCATCACTTTGGCTATGAGTTTGGTTCTAACTATGTTGTAGGAAATGAGAATTTCAACGAGGATATGCATCAAAGATGGGACAATCAAAGGTGAGAGGAGCCTCAAGCATATGATCAACTTTCATGGCAATAACCTCCTCCAATATACTATGAGCATGAACCATACCATGATGCATATCAATCCAATGGATATGGTGGATCTCGTTGTGGTTATCAACCACAACCACCATATGCCTATGAACCCTATCCTCAACATAGCCCTCAACCACCATAATCACAAGTCTCATACCACCAAACACCTTCCTATAACCCCTATTCATCATATCACCAACCTCATTTACCTCACCCTTGTGACTATTATGAGTGAAAACCCTTAGAGCCACCACAATTCCAACATCAATACTCCCAAGAACCACTATTTTTACATATACCACCTCAATACTCCCACAAATATGAACCACCTTCCTATTATGAACCCTTTCTCCCAAACAATGAACCCTCCTATCCACCCCAAACTCCAATGAATGACACTCTCATTTCATTTCTTCAAGAGCGACATGAAACTCAAAGGAAGTAAGAAGATTTCATGGCTACCTTGACCGAGGTAGTAACCGATCTAGCATCATAACGCCTATGCACTCAAGGCGCTCCCATGGTCACATGTGGAGAAGAAAATGAAGAACGAAGTATGAAAGAGAGGTTAGAAACTCCGGTGGAGAATAAGGAGTGGAATTTTGTATTGGAACAAGTGGAGAAGGCCAAAATAATTGAAGAGGAAGAAGTGGTTGAAGACTTAGGAGATGTTGAAAGTCCATGGGAACTGAAAGTTATAGAGCCTCCTTCTGAGAAGCTTGAAATTGATGTTGAGGAGGCTAGTACACAACCTCCAAAGCATATCATGGTTGAAGAATTTGGAGAGGTTAATCAAGAAATTGATTCAACCATCGATGAGTTTTTATCTACACTAACTAATACCTCGATGATTTTGTTGAATCCTCTTCTATTGGACATGAAATAGAGTTCAAAGAAGAATGTGCACAACCTCCAAGTCTCTTGGCAAGCAATGAAGAAAAGATTGAAAGTGAAGAATCGTGTTGTCAAGAGGTGGAAGTCCTTCTAAAAGGATGGACGAGAGTGGAATTCGCTTTGTCAAGATCATTGGAAACTTCTCTACCTAGGTCACCATATATTCCTTCATTTGAATGGGTGAAACTTGTATCCTTAAGCTTTATTGTCCCACTCAAATTTGGTTTGCTTGAAACGGATGGTCAACTTAGGACCCTTTGTAGAATAAAGCGCAAGAGAAGGATGATTAGTGGTTGGAGTTGCAAATCAAGGCTCATTAAAGTTGAGACTTTAAGAATCAAGTGCAAAGATTGGACTAGTACTCAATTGGATGGGTCTAAGAAAAGAGTTTGGTATCTCATTGAGAATTCGGCTTGTTTACCACCCAAATGGAACCACAAGGATCAACTTGAAGACGAGTGTGAAAATAAGATATGGGATCCCGGATTACAAGATGAATATCAACTTTGGGAGCTCATATTTTGTGAAGAACTTTATCGAAGCTTGGTGAAATCGGTTGGAAATTCTGACAACCACTTGAAGACCAAGCATTCTTGGAAGTTCAAGGATGAATAAAAGCACAAGCCACCATGACAAAGAGCTTCCCAATTGTCCAACTTAAGGACAATAAATAAAAGTTCTAGGTGGGAGACACTCTACCATGGTAACCTCTTTTCATTCTCTTGTTTATATAATTAATGAATGAATTGAGTTGCCATTGTTAGGTAATTTCTTGCATTGATATTACTCTTGTATATATTGCCTTATGTGTTAGTTTGTTTGGATAGGTTTATGCCTTAAGTTGTAGGTTAGTTGTTTTGAATTTCATCTTTGTTTGAATTTCATTTTTGTTTGAATTGCATAATAGAGTATTTGAAAATTTTTTTCAAAAAGTTAAAGATTTTGTTAGATTTGAATTCTGGTTGGTTTAGAAATATAAATAGTGGGTAGGATAGTCTTGGTTCTATTTTATATTTCTTAAAAAAAATAAGAGAAAAAAAGAGAGGCCCTGTCATGCGTACGCTTGACCCACGCGTACACGTGACCCCCAGAATCTGAACGTGCTAGGATCGTGCGTGGACTGTACCATCGCACGGTCCCGACAGTGAGTTGTGCACGTAGTGTGTGGGAACTGTGTCTAGCATAATTTCTTTCCACGTGTACATGTGACCCACACGTACACGTCACCCCTCTTTTCTCTTGTGACGCATACGTGTCGCTCACCATTTCGCCCCTGCCATGCTTAGGCGTGACCCACGCATACGTATGGGTTTGAATTGTATTATCCCTGACGCAAGAACCCTATTCTCATTCGCGTCCCAATTCTCTTCTAACATCTCTGTTTTCCTTCTTCACCCCCAATCCTCCATTGACGACCACCACTCACCACCACCGCACCCAACCATCACCGGCGAACCCACACACTACAAGAAAAAGACCCATTCAAGTACACGTGAAAAGTGTAGCCAAAAGTGAAAAAAATGATGCCTTAGGCTACGACTACGCTTTTTGGGCTATTCTCAAAGGCTACACTTTTCTGCACCAAGGGCTACGCTTTTGGCATTTGAGAATAGGGTGCGCTTTTCAAGTGATGCTGTCCAAGATTAAAGGCTACGCTTTTCAGCTTCCATTTTACCAGAATAGGCTACGCTTTTCAATGCTACTGCATCACCTATAAAGCGTAGCCACATTGTATACCATGGCTACCGTTTATAAGTGTAGCCTTAGGTCTCTCATTTTTTTTGTATACTATAGCTACTGTATATAAGTGTAGCCTTAGGTCCCTTATTGTTTTTTTCTGTATATATAATATTCTAATAATTATTAATACAAAATAATATTTAGTAATGAGTTAAATATTATAAAATAAAAATAAATACATAATTATACTAAATAATTTCTTTAAATAATAAAAATTATCTCTAACCAAAATATATTTATAATAATAATCCAAAAGTACTAGAATAAAGTTAATTGTGAATATTCATACATCTCACACTAAAATAAGCATAGCCATATCAAAATAACCATGATACCACTTAGAATTTACAACTAATACTCTACAAAAAATATATCCTACATAAATATCTTCTAATAAAAGTCATTGGTCAACCATACATGTATCCATTAACAACACAACTCTATCTTAGCCAATAAACTACAATAATAATCAACTTAATCTTCATTATTATTCTGCATAATTATATAGAAAAGTAGTTAGAAAAATATTCATAATGACATTCGCAATTATAAAAATTAAAAAATCAAACTCAAAACTATCAATGACTGATATCATTAATTCTTTCTGTACTGTGTACAAGTTTCACCAATACATAGTAGTATTTCATAAATCCAAATTTAGAATTCAAAAATAAAAAAGCATAAGCTATAAACCATGAAATAAAAAGCTATAAATGATTGGGGAACAAGTAGATTCACAAGAAATATTCATGTTGTAGTTTATATCTAATTAATTATTAAGGAGATTAAATTGCACAATATACAATTATTTCATGATTAGGACTAGCAGAGGTCAGACACCTAAAAACTAAAATTTAGTGAATATATTATTAATCATATATAGTTAAAGCAAATCAATGTACTTTGCTAATCATGCTAATCATAAGTTACTAGAAAGATCAAAGATAAAAAGGTAATAGAAAGATGTAAATAATGACTTTAACTATTCTAATTGTAAACAAATCATGAAAAAACTACATAAAGTTCTTTACACACCTTTTCATTTGGGAAAACTTGATCTGAAGTAATTGTATATTGGCCAGTAGCATCCATAAATCTCCTATCTGCCATCTCTTTCAGTCTTTTTTGAACATCAGCAGGTTGGAGAGCTGATGAGTGCTACTGCTTCAAATACATTACATCCTTTCTTCCCATTTTCATTCCAACAACAATATGGGTACCAAAGGTCTCAATAAACTTGGGACACTGCGAATGGAACTAGTTGGCCATTGTTTCAACTTTCAAATGAAAATATAATTATAAAGATAAATAAAAACAATAGCATAATAGAACTAAGTTATTTTTTTGGAGAGTCAACCCAAGTTGCACCCTGAAGTTAGTCTCAATGTGTAACTTAGAGATTACAAACTAAATGATAAGAAGATTAAAGCTCCAACTCAATCCTAATTTGGTTATAACCATCTATCCATTTATATATTATTGATTTAACTGTAGGTAAACATAAAAAAATAGAGACAAATATGCCATCATAAACAAGTCCAATCAAATGAAGCCTGTCACTAAAAATGCACAGCTGTATGAATGCATTGACATAGTTTTAGCATTATCATTGAAATATAAATCCCAAAACAAATAATTTGAAAACTCCTCTATGGAATTGATAAGGATTTATATTCAGCTACATCTAGATTTCTTTCTATCTTATATATACATAGAATTTTAATATAATGAAAGCCAAAGGCCCATGAAACCTAAAACCATTCAAAGGTTAAACAATATAATAGGAAGTGATAAAACATGTCCAAGAGGTCAAAATTAGAATTCAAACAATAACATTTTGTTCGGCATCAAAATTAAAAAAGTTTTACCATTTGAGATCTTGTTTTACCTTGCTAATTCAGGTGGGTCCCAAGCAATCATCAGGTGAAGCAACATTATAAAGATGGGAATGCTCATTACCAAATTTTGGCCATCAAATCTCAGTTTTAATAGAACTATAATGTAATGGTATTAATACAACAATTCCTACCTTTGACCTTAATCTACTTGGTAACCATAAAAGCCTCAACTCAAAATTTGAAGTAGCATGTACTATACCTTGCACCAGGTCTTTTAACTTTGCAAAATTGTCAGCATTCTCTTGCAAAAGCATCAAAGTACTAGTGTGAATAATAATATGCATCCAAGTTACATTATCAAATTAAATCAATAATTGGAAAGTAGGATGATGCGCATCGAATATTTTTTACAACAGCCCCAGACATCTTCTACTATAACTTTGTTTAATTCATCAAAAATAAAATTTGGAACGAAGAATTTGACAATTTGCAGAAAGCAAGAAAGAGACATTGAAATACCTGTGACATTGTTTCTCCAAAGAGACTCCAATTTTTCTCTATCTGATTATGCCAGAATGATTAACAGAAGAAGAAATTTTCAAATTAGCACACACATCACACTGCATTGTTGTGAAATTTGTAAAACTCTAAATATCCAAACAACAAATCCTCAAAAAAATTACAAAACCAGATAAACTAGGCTGCAAAAAAATTTGAAAGTTGCTACCAGTTCTCTATTAATGGTGGCATGAGAATGTCAAGATAAACCAGGCTTCCAAACAAGGAAAGAAGCAGTTCATATGAAAATTCATTAGATACAAAAGAGCGCAATTGGCTTTATCATTCTACCTGCCCCAGTTTCGGACATCTGTCCCTCCTCCGAGTCCAAGTCCTTCCCATACTAACTACAACAATACAAACACCATCGTGTCAGTAAACAAAATAACTATATATTCTTAATCAGCTGAGGAATTTTGTAGAAGAAAAATTCTATAGATCGATGCAAAGTGAAGAAAACACAAGTCCTCAACTTGAGCCATTACTTGAGCAGCATCCTGTCTTTCCCAATAGTCTTCGGTACTACCTATACCACAAAAGAAAACCAGTTTATATTAAGCTATTCAACAACAAAGTGTTTTCACAAGTCATAACCAAATCAAATAACTCCTAAGCGATTCGTAAATTTTGTATTAGGTCTACTCTCTTTAAAGCCAATATAAATCCAAGATAAATCCTAAAAAGGTAAAACCCCAACACCAACAAGCATGGTTAACAGAACCGAAACGACACTGACATGGTCACCTTTTTTACCAGGTCACAATTAAATAAACATATAAAACTATAAAAAAAAACTTAAATAAAAATTTAAAAGCCTCAAGTTTGTTCTTGAGTTAGTGTTTGTGATTAAGAAATCTTTAAAAGTGAAATAGAACTAAATGAACAAATTAACAACCTAGCAGCTCAATCAACCAATGAACTAATTAGCTAAAACAAGAACTAAATCAACCTAATTAGGTAAATGAAGAACTAAATGAACCAATTAACCAACAAACTACTTTAGCTAAATGCCTAAGTTGACCAATTAACTAACTTAGGTAGACAAAATAGAAAAAGAACACACCAGATCTGAGCAGTGGTGCTAAAGTGAAGCAAGAGAAATAGAAGTGGTGAGCAAAGGAGAAAAGCTGCGACCAGAGGCGAGGAGAGGCCGAAGCGCAAATAGATGCGGCAAACCACCAGCGGTGACGGCGGGACTCAAATGCGCGAGCAGAACAGCCAGCTGCGGCGGAAACAGAAGAGACGCGGACCCAGGAGGTGAACCACCAGCGACGAACCGGTTCTCTCTTCTCCGATCTCTCTTGGTTTATTGTGTAGGAACTAGGAAGGCTAGGTAGAGTGCCGAGATTGTAAATTAGGTTTTTCTTTTCTTTTTTCTTCCAATCTTTTAATGAAACGGTGTGAAGAAAGAAACTAACGAAAGAAAGAATGCGTACGATTTTCATCAACATTTAGCAGTGAGGAGACGCGACACGAGTGGTGGCAGCAGCGGTGGAAGAAACTCGTGCGACGGAGAGAGGAAGAAAAAGTGATGGCAAAGTGGTAAGCAGGGAAGATGAGCGACGGTTCTGGAGTGGTGAGTGGTAACCGGAGAAGAGGAGTGACGATTCTGGGGTGGTGAGTGGTGACACCGTGAAGATGAGTGATGGCGAACTAGGGATTTCGGGGGTGATGAGTGGCGGGAACAAGGGAAGAAGGGTGAGTCATGAGTGTTATGTTCTCTGATGGCTAAGTGTTAGTGTAGTATGGATGAAAAGGGAAAAAATTACTAAGTCTCGCATGGGTTTGGGCCTACATAGATTAGGCAACACTTTTGAAACGCACCCAAAACTTAACAAATGGGTTACTTTTAAAAAGCACTCCCTTTGGTAAAAAAGGTGTATCCATAGCTTTTTAGATTTGGCTACGCTTTATAAGTGATATTTAAAATATCTAAGGAGATACTTTTGAAGTGATGCCTCAACAGTGTTTTCTTTTCTCTTATAAAAGAGCACCATGCGAAAAAGCGTAGCCTATTCCTAGAATAGACTACGCTTTTCAAATGTAGCTTAAAAAAAGTGTGGCTGAATACGTGTTTTTCTTGTAGTGACACTACCGCCGACCACCCATTTCTTTCCCTTCCTTCTTTATCTCTTCCCCTTCTCCCTCTCTTCCCCATTTCAGTCACCCCTCTCCTCTGCCAACCCCACCGTCGCAGTCATCCTTGCCGCCGATGACCCCCACCAACCTCTACCCTCTTTACCTCTCTTCTTCCTTTTTCTTTTACCCCATTTTCCCCTTACACCACTATTCTCATTCACCACAAGAACAGGGACTTCCCCTATTCCCCTATTTTTGATTCTGTTGCTGTCAGCACAGTGCACCACTGTCAGCGCAGTGCCACCTCTGGGCCGGCACTACTCTGCCACCACTTTTCTTCCCTTGCCACTCTTTGATTCTGCCTCATTCCCAGGTTCTCCCTATTTTTATTTTTTCTGAGTTTAATTAGTTAATCTTGTTTTAGTTATTTTAATTATTAGTTTAATTTTTTTAGTTAGATTAGTTTTTGTTAATTAGATTAGTTAAGGATGCATGTTTAGTTAGTTTTAGGTAGTTAGGTAGCATTTGAATTGTAGTGGATTTAGATTGCTTATTTGTGTTGATAATAATGTCTGGAATCATTGGTTTACTACCTTGTTTTGATTGAGTGATGTTGGTCATGGTCTTATTATGCTAATTTGTGAATTGCTGCTGATTGCCATTTTTGCTTGTTGCTGCTTAATTCATATGAGCTGTTGAGATTTGTGCTTGTTTGATGTTAATTGAGTTCATATGGATTGATTCTTCAGTTTGTTTAAATTCGGGAATGTCCTATTTACTGTCGGAATGCTGCCGAAATTTTTTAAATTTGGTGCATTAATTGATTAGGATTTGTTAATTAAGTTGGTAATTTGTTACTTTAGTTTTGTTTTGTGACCAACTCAATTAATAAATTACTCGGCCAACGTTTCTGTTTCTTTTGGTTTCCTTATGTTGCATTGTATGATTGGTTGCAACAAGAAGCTATTTGATGGATTTTTGTGTCAAATAGACCCTTGTTAGCCAATTATCTTTGAACCTCTTCTATGATTTGAATTGTCAAGTTCGGTCAATTCTTTCGCTTCTTGATTTGAATTCAACTAATTTTCATACAATCATTGAAGTTCACACTTTTAATTTCCTAATTGACCTAAGCTTGCTAATTTGATTATTGAGGTTCTTTAAAATTGTAAAAACTGGTGCATTTTCACTTTTGTAACCAATTGCATAAAATTTTGATTTTCAATGAATTTTGGGTTACATTAAGTTCATGTTTCAATCTTTTCACACCAATTTTTACAAATTCAGTGATCAAACACATTGATGGTTGATTTCTCCTTTTTATGCTTATTTTGCCTTATTCAATTCATCATCAATGCTTGCATTATATTACATGAATGTGAGTTTGCTTGTTCTTAACTATTTTTGAATATTTTCTTAATTTAAGAACAATATTTGCTATGCTATTAACATTTAACTTTCTTTTTTTTCTAACTTTTGATTTTAACTAACTTTTTAACTTTTCTTTCTAATTTTCCTTTTTAAATTAACTCTTTTACTGTTCCTTTAATGCATAGTAAGTTTGTTTCTTCACAGACAAGCAATTTGATTTTCCTTATACACAATTACTTGGAATGTGAATTTGACTTATTTTTATTTCTATTTTCATTCTATTCCAAGTTGATTGCATTTTATTAACTAACTTTATGCATATGCTTTTAATTCCTCTGTTTTCTGTCTCTTGCCTACCTATTATATTATTTTTGCCTTACACCCCTTAGCTTCTATTTGATATCCCGTTTCTTGTGAATTTTATTTTTGAGGATGACTGGCGGAAAGGGAAAGGGCAAGGCTAAGGCAACATCAAGTAAAAGGAAAAGATCACAACCATCCACTGAGATAGCGAATGAGACCTTATATGAGAGGCAGCTTACTGCGAAGGAGAAGGCTGATCAAGCTATGCCTTCCTCTAACCCAGTGAAGTTTGCTAATCTCTAATGTGAACTAAAGTTTCTGCACTTCCTAGAAAAGCAGAACCTTCACGTAGAGAGGAAGCTTGAGATACCACCCGACATGACGTAGTTTACTAAGTGTCAGATTGAGTCACTGGGTTGGGTGTTCTTGGATCGAGACTTGGTGGGAGTGAACTCATCTTAGGTCCAAGAATTTTACTGTAACTATTACCGGGCAACCCTAGATGCGGTTCAGCTCCGAGGTAGGCAAATTTTAGTGACAGAAGAGTCTATTGAAGAGATCCTCCACTTTCGGTTGAAGATTAGTAATAAGGATGATTTCTGTAAGGCCGAGGATGCGATTCACTGTATGGAGTTTGATTCAGATGCAGTCCTCTATACCATAGCTGTCCATCCTGATGTTCCTGAGGCATATGGACTGTCAAAACTGACTTTTCGAGGCATCAAGGTTGATTATCTAACAATTGAGGCTAAGATGTGGCAGCAGATCGTGAGTAACTATGTCATGCCTAGCACTCACGAGTCTGAGGTCTCGACAGGCATGGCTGTGCTTATATGGTGTGTTTTGGAAGGGAAGGAATTATACCTTCCAAGACTCATTAGGAGATACATGGCCCGGGCCAACGTTAGTGGCAGCCTAGCATTCTCATGTTTGATCACTCAGATGGCTCACCGGGTTGAGGTCCCCTGGGAGTAGGGAGATGAGAAACCGACAGTTACCGACCGTAAGAAAGCTATCTCGCACGGCAACTGGTTCGGAGATCGTCCAGCGTCTAGACGCCGTGATCATCCAACACTCGCTGCTTCTACAGAGCCATCTACTTCCTCTGCTACAGCAGGACCCTCAACGACAGCATCAGTACCTTCCACAGCAGTACCATCATCTACTTCCCAGCCGATCTATCATCTCGTGCAGCACTTTTTCGAGCACGTGGATCAGATGGAACATCACAATAAGCGACGTTATGCACATTTGAGGCGGATTGTGACTTCTGGCAGCATTGATATTCCTTCTGAGCCCGACACTCCGATCAGTCTGAGAAGGAGGAAGCCCAGGCTAAGGAGCCGGCAGAGCCACAGCCACCCGCAGCAAATGGTGGAGATACAGGCGATGACCTCTCTCACCCAGCTTGATTTCAGGAGCATCGAGGACGATGCTAACATTTAAGTGTGGGGAGGCCGCCTTCACCGGCAGAGTTATTTTGGTAAATCATTCCATTCTAGACACTTTTATTTTATTTTATTTTCCGTACTTGCATATTTATTTTAGTATACTTTTGGATTTTTGTACATATTAGTTGTTTTGAATACTTTTTAGTTTATCGCACTTTGCACTTTTGCTTGTATATATTTTAGACTTTGAGTTAGTTGCATCCTTTTATGTTGGTAGTATATAGATTTAGCTTAGTTATTTTAGTTTATTAGTTGTGATTGGAAAGTGCGCATAATTGAACTTAGTTTATTTTTATTCTGATACACATGAGAAATTGATTTGGTTAAAAATGGGAAATAAACTAAGGATTTTTAGTTTTTCACAATCACACACACACACACACACACACACACACACACACACACACACACATATAAATAAATGTTGATCAATTTGATAAAATTCCCAAGAAATTCTTTTTTCTAAAAAGGGCATTAAGATTCAAATTGATTTGAGTTGAAATTTTCATTGAAACTTGCATGATGTATATAGTTTGGAATATGATTTTTGAGCTAAGAATACACAACCTATGAGTTTTTGAGCCTAATTATTTGGTTATATCATTTAACCATGATTTTGATTTTTGTGTGTTTTCTTCTCTATGATTGCAATCTTTGGTTTGTTTAATTCTATATGTCCATTATTTAGTGTATATACATGCATTTATGTGATTGAGGCCATCACTTTATTATAGCTCACTTAACCCAAATAGCCTACTATTTCATTTATCTTTGTTTGCCACTCCGAGCCTTTTTATTCCCCTTTTGTTCTTTATATTACCATATCACTAACCTTAAGCGGAAAATAATTAATTGTCCTATTTGAATCTTTGGTTAGCTTGAGATAGTGAGTGTGTGTGTCAACTAAGTGTGGGAAAAATGTGGAAATTTTGGTTGATGAAAATGTGTTTTATATTTATTGAGAAATATTGGGAGTTTGGGTACATACTCATGTAATAGTATGAAAAGCATATGCATTGATGTCTTGGTATACATTATGTTCTTAAAAAAAAATAATGAAAAGGGGACAAAATTACCCCTATGAGAAAATAAAAATCAATGCATATGTGATTGAATTGAATTTAATACATGAGTATGTGTGTGTATATATGTAAAAGTGAGATTTTGGGTAGCTAAGCTTGATTTTAGAATTGTGTAGATTATGTATGTGTTAGGTGAGAACTTAGGTTAATCAAAGATTCAAAATTTAGCTCGGTTAGCCATTTAGCTATACATATATCCTTACCTTTACCCTTAGTCCCATTACAACCTTGAAAAGACCTCATGATATTTGCATATGTACATTAAATATTTATTGATTGGTTAGATGAAGAACAAACTTTAGAAAGCATGATTAGAAGAGAAGTGAGTGGATTAACCCTAAATATTTGAGCGACTAGAGTTCATATACACATCCGGTGAAGGTTCAATTGCTCAATTCCATATTTCCATCTTTGATCGTTGCTTATTGGTGCACGAAATTGTGATGTCAATGTTCACATTACTCTCTTACAATTTCGCACAACTAACCAGCAAGTGCACTGGGTCGTCCAAGTAATACCTTACGTGAGTAAGGGTCGATCCCACGGAGATTGTTAGCTTGAAGCAAGCTATGGTTATTTCGTAACTCTTAGTCAGGATATAATATCAATAATAATTCTTAATTTTAATTGTAAAAAGTAAGAAGGGTAGAACACAAATTATACTTGTATGCAGTAATGAAGAATATGTTGGAGTTTTGGAGATGCTTTGTCTTCTGAAATTTTGCTTTCCTCTGTTTTCTGATTCATGCATGCACGTTCTCTTATGGCAAGCTGTGTGTTGGTGGATCACCGTTGTCAATGGCTACCATCCATCCTTCCAGTGAAAAGGGTCCAGGTGCGCTGTCACCGCACGGCTAATCATCTGCAGGTTCTCAATCGTATCGGAATAGGATTTACTATCCTTTTGCGCCTGTCACTACGCCCAGCACTCGCGAGTTTGAAGCTCGTCACAGTCATTCAATCCCTGAATCCTACTCGGAATATCACAGACAAGGTTTAGACTTTTCGGATTCTCTTGAATGCTGCCATCAATCTAGCTTATACCACGAAGATTCTTATTTAGAGATCCAAGAGATATTCATTCATTCTACGGTGGAACGGAAGTGGTTGTCAGGCACGCGTTCGTGGGGGAATGATGATGATTGTCACGTTCATCACATTCATGTTGAAGTGCAAATGTATATCTTAGATAGGAACACGCATGTTTGAATGGAAAATAGAAATATTTGCATTAATTCATCGAGACACAGCAGAGCTCCTTACCCCCAACAATGGAGTTTAGAGACTCATGCTGTCAAAGAGTACAAAATTCAGATCTAAAATGTCATGAGATACAAAATAAATCTCTAAAAGTTGTTTAAATACTAAACTAGTAACCTAGGTTTACAGAAAATGAGTAAACTATGATAGATAGTGCAGAAATCTACTTCTGGAGCCCACTTGGTGTGTGCTGGGGCTAAGACTAAAGCTTCTCACGTGCCTGGGCTGTTTTGGGCATTCAACGCCAGGCTGTAACCTGTTTCTGGCATTGAACTCCAACTTGTAACGTGTTTCTGGCGCTGGACGCCAAACTGCAACATGGAACTGGAGTTGAATGCCAGTTTACGTCATTTATCCTTGAGCAAAGTATGGACTATTATATATTGCTGGAAAGCCCTAGATGTCTACTTTCCAACGCAATTGGAAGTGCATAAATTGGACTCTTGTAGCTCCAGAAATTTCATTCCGAGTGCAGAGAGGTCAGGATCCAACAGCATCAGCAGTCCTTTTTTCAGCCTGAATCAGATTTTTGCTCAGCTCCCTCAATTTCAGCCAGAAAATACCTGAAATTACAGAAAAACACACAAACTCATAGTAAAGTCTAGAAATATGAATTTTTCCTAGAAACTAATGAAAATAAACTAAAAACTAACTGAAACATACTAAAAACTATATGAAATTAACCCCAAAAAGCGTATAAAATATCCGCTCATCACTTATCTTGCAACTTTGAAAATTCTTTTGAATAACTCAATTCAATTATGAATTTGATTTTGTTATGATTATTTTGGCCTTTGATTATGCATTTATGCTTTCTTGGAAATTTGATTTACTTTGACTACATATATACTTGTAGGTAAATAGATAGTAATTAGAATAGTTATATTTATGTAGATAGTTTGCATTGATAACCTTTTTCTTGTCTTTCTTGAGTTTAGCATGAGGACATGCTAATGTTTAAGTGTGGGAAGATTGATAAACCACATTTTTATGGTTTATCTTGTATTGAATTTGGAGGATTTTATTAAATTTTCCCATATTTATTCATTCAAATAGCATGGTTTTGTGAATTCTTCCTAATTGTGCTTAATGATTGAAAACATGTTTTTTAGACTTTTAATTATCCAAATTTAATCCACTTGATTCCACTCGATGTCTTGATGTGTTTGTTAGTGATTTCAGGCTTAGGAGGTAAGGATTGGATTAAAGAAGTGAAGAAAAAGCATGCAAGATGGAGAATTCATGAAAAATAAGGATTTGGTGAACGCAAGGGCATGCGTACGCGTGAGGAAGAAATTCGCCAGGCCACGCGTACACGTGACATGACGCGTACGGTGACAAGCAGCACGTGACCAACTTAAAGAAACACGCTGGGGTCGATTTCTGAGTTCACCCAAGCCCAAATCCAACTCAATTCTAAAGTATTTGAGGCCAAATTCAAGAAGGAACTAGGGAAGAGCAATTAGGATAGAATAGAAACATGCTTTAGGTCATATTCTAGAGAGATACGCTCTCTCTTCTCTCTAGAATTAGGGTAGATTAGGTTAGATTTCTCTTAGATTTAGGTTTAATTCTTGCTTTGATTTATTTCTCCTTGCAATTTATTGTTCTTACATCTTTTTTCTTTTAGTTTTACTTACTACTTCCTTTATTTTATTGCCTTTATGTTCATGACTCTTGTTGATTTGAATTTCCGTTAATGCAATTTATGTTTTATGTTTCTTATTGTTTAATTGAATTGTTCTTGTTATTTTCTTGTATTTGGTAGTTTTAGATTTTATATTTCTTGCTATTTTATCATGTTTTTCTTTTATGCCTTCCAAGTGTTTGATAAAATGTTTGGTTGGATTTTAGAGTAGATTTTTATACTCTTGGCTTGTGATTGAGGACTTAGGTCCCTTGAGATTATTGATGTCCAGTTTCATTGGTGATTTAGGGTTGTTAGTTGGTTCTAGGACCAATTATGTCCACTTGACTTAACCCTCCGATGTTAGAGGAAAACTAAGTGGAATTAATCCTTTGTAATCACCATGTTGTGGTCAATGGTCCAAGATAGGAAACTTTGACTCTTAATCCTTGCCATGAGTGATTTTTAGCATTTATAATTTCTTAGTTATTAGTTTTATTTTCTTGTCCATCAACCTCAAAACTCCAAAAGTAACCACATAACTAATAATATGCACACTTCTCTGCAATTCCTTTGAGAGACAACCCGAGGTTTAAATACTCTCGGTTTTTATTGGTTTGCTTAAGTGATAAATAAATTAAACTTTGATTGAGGGTTGTTTGTCGGTTTAGATCTATACTTCGACGAGATTATTTTTGTGAAAATTCTATACCAACGATAATCCTCATATCAAAAGGGATGAAGAAAACAATAGTGAAAACTACAAAGGTGAGAGAGAATGTTAGCAGAGATGCCAAGGCTAAGACTCAAGGTAAAAGGGCAGGGGATAAGAAAGAAAGATGTGTTGTTGGTGGTGGAAGTGGGCTTGATGTGAGGAAGAGGAGTGATGCTGGGCCATGTGTTGTTGGGCCTGGTAGGGATGAACCAAGATCAAATAACAATGATGGGCCCAATGAAGATAATGAAAATGCTCCTAAAAAGCCTGCAACATTTGATGAGGAGATTGGTGTGGAGCCAAGGGATGACTCAGATATAGATTTTGAGTATGAGTTCGAGGCCTTCTTGACTCCTCTGGACTCAAGTGATGAAGGAAGGGACGGATTTGATTGGCCTCAGTATGATCCGAATGCAAAATTTGGGGAAGTTCAATTTCAGCTGAAGATAAAGTTTGAGACTTTGGAACAGTTCAAAAAGGCCCTTAAGGACTACACCATACTGAAGGCAGAAGAATATTTTATATAAAGAATGATAAGAAGAGGGTGAGAGCAGCATGTGTTCATGGAGGATTCATGGCTGGAAAAAAAATATAAAAGGAGAAGGCTAAAGCAAGACTGAGAGCTAAGAGAGAAGCTAAGACAAAGGAAGATGCATCAAATGTAGGTGAAACTGATAATGCTTCTGAAGTTATGGGCAATAACAAATATTTTTATTCCAGGCTTAATGTAAGCAATTGAAATCTGTATAAAACATGGTCATAACAATTATCTTTATTCCAGGCTCAGCTTCCAGTTAGACGTCCAAAGGAGACAATAATCAGGGCCAAGAATCTGGGGAGTGTTAGTGCTTAGACGATGGCAGCTGCAACTAGTGACACAGCATCTAAGTTGTTCAAATTCATTCCAACACCAGGGTTGAACCAGTCTTTCAAGAAATGATGCTTCTAAGAATTAGTGTGAAAGTTGTTATCTTAGTTATGACACAATGTTTTGTTATGTTGGAGGAAGTAGACCTTATGTTTAGAATCGTTCAGTTTATGTTGAAGGAAATAAACCTTCTTTTGACTTGATTTGGTTTATGTTGCTATTGAATCCAAATAATTGTGTGGTTAACATATTTGGGTTCTCAGGTTTATGGTACCATTTTAATAAATAGATGAAACAGACCAATGTCAATGTGTTTTTAAGGTTTACGTTGAAGGAAATATACATTCTTTTGAATTGATTTGGTTTATGTTGCTTTTGAACTTAGCTTTTTCTGTGGTTAAAATATTTTGGTTCTCAGTTATGTTACCATTTTGATTAATGGATGAACAAACCTAAAATAAATGTATTCCATTTATACTATTTCACTACAATTAACTTCATGCATGTCCATCTAAATATAATGACACATTTTAATCCAATAATTTGATATTTAACATAGAATAAACTTTGCTTAAACAGCCACGACATAGATACAAAACCCGAACACAACTAACAATACACCAACTATTACACCCCTAAACAAAGCAAAAATAGTATGATGCTTCACAAATTGCCTATCCTCATTCGTCTTCAACAGCAGGTCCTCTAGCTGCTTCACTCTCTCCTCCAAGCCATCCTTCAAACTTACAAAACATTCTTCACCCGCACAAGTATCGACAGAAGCCAATCTACGCCCCTCGACTACACCAACATACCCAAATATCTCATCAAACCATGCAAAAAAATCACAATAACCTTGCTTTTTCTATACCAAGAATAATAAAAATGACAATCAACCCAATAGTCATACGACAATTCTCAAAACTATACTACATTAAAATGACTTTGGAGTACCTTGAAATGAGGACAACCAAAGAACAACCTATTCGGATTCTCTGGTGTTGGAGACCTGCATATTACAGCATATGTTCTGCACTTGTACTTGGGATGTTCTCCTTTTCTCAATCGGCCCCTCACGAATCTAGTCATGGCACTATCAACCGTCAACTCATCACTAATACTTCTTCCACCTCGTCTCCAACTTGCAACTGACGCCGTGCCTCCGCTAGCCATCATTAATGGAACTTCTCTCACCACACAAAGTTGCAAGGATTGAAGATGACAACCTAATTTAAAATTGTCCCCCACATTAAAACGGCACCATTTCGTTGCTCTGCCTAAGTGGAGACGAAGTTGTCCTCTCTGAAATGACTTCATTTTGTCTGCATGGATAGGGACCAAACTGTCCTGGAAGTGACACGTCACAGTTAACCTGACACGTCATCCCGTTAACCTCCACGTAGGACGTCACCATTAGTCCTAACTGGGTCAAACTGATTTGGGGATGTATCTGGTGTATATCTAAGAACCTCAGGATTAAAATCTTAGTTAATTTTTGTGGGGGACAAATCTATCTGATCGTTAATTTCTTGGGGACCTATTTGTGGTAGTACTCTAAAACTTATTTATCGTTCATATCATTTAAATTTTTTTTATTAATATTGTAAAATTTTAAATACTATTTTTATTGTTTATCCTTAACAAAAGTTATATGCAAGGAGAATTGTGGGTCACTGTTTAATCTAAAAATTATTTTTGTTGTAATTAAAATACAGGATATGCCTTAGAGGACATGTAACCTATAGAAGTAATAAATCTACGATAAAATTTAGTATACAAGCATTTTTTTAAACCAAATTTTTAATTACGTTATTTTTTCTTTTTTTTTTTTCTTTTTCGTTATCGTTAA
Source organism: Arachis hypogaea (assembly GCF_003086295.3). Classification (NCBI taxonomy): domain Eukaryota; kingdom Viridiplantae; phylum Streptophyta; class Magnoliopsida; order Fabales; family Fabaceae; genus Arachis; species Arachis hypogaea. The sequence goes on along the minus strand of NC_092046.1, from coordinate 46,227,297 downwards.
CATTTTCTTTTTTTGTGCACCTTTTTTTTTTGTCGTAGCCGTCACCATTGTCTTGCTGTTGTTTATTTTCTTTTTCTCTTTTTTTCTTCCTTCCTTATCCTCCTTTATTATCTTTATCATTATCGTCCTAGTCGTCTTTGTCTTTTTTTTTCCTATATATGTTTAAAAATGGTTAACTGCGATTTGATCCCTATGATTTTGGCTAAAAATCAAAATCGTTTCTAACATTTTTTTACGTTCAAAATCTTCCCTAACATTAAACTTTGTTTTTGAATTATCCTTTTCTAATTTTTGAATAAAAATACCCTCATCATCTCCAATCTCTCATCTTATCCAAAAATACTTTTTTGTACTACCATTAAAAAAACCGTACATTTTTTCATTTTAAATCCGAAAATTTTGTCATTTCAAAGCTAGAATTGTAGTTGTAGTTGTCATCGTTGTTCGCTTTTCATCCCAATGTGTATATACACATGGAAGTGTATTATAGACTCCAAATTTCAAAGCCGACTCTAATCCTTATAATTACAAATGCTTCATAGTCTATTATCGTTTTACAAATACTAGTTACTCACAATCTTCTAATGGTATCGAACTTGCAGAAAGTAAAAAGAATGTTTCAAGATTTGATAGACTCACAATAAAACTAAGCTAATACATCTCGAAATAAATAGTTCAAGATAAGACTTCACCACAAACTTCTCCTTTCTCGTTTTCAGAGAAGAGTCCATCTACCCTGGAGATGGTTTGACATTTTACAAAGCAAACCCGAAACTCCCAATCCAATCCACAGAGGCCTCGTCCTTGCCAAGTCTTACCACTAACTCCCAATTGGTTACTTTTTGTGGTGGTGAAATTTGGCACATTCTCATATGCATGGGATTCAAGTGGTTTATTTTAAAAGCATGGTTCTTTTGAAGAAAGATGGTACTATAGAAGGATATTTTTGAAAAAGCAAAATATTAGAGAAAATACGTTTATTTTTGTTCAAAAATTAGAAAAAGAATAATTTTAAAATAAAATTTAATGTTAGGGACAATTTTAAATAAAAATTTTTTATGGAAGATTTTGATTTTTGACCAAAACAATAAAAAATAAAATTATACTTAACCTTTTAAAAAATTAGAACACAAAAAATTTAGTATATAACACAAAATTTTTTTAAGAACTATATGCTCAAAATATTAACACGCAACTAACAAAATATGCATAATATAAAAATTATGCACAACATATAAATTTTAGTGCACAACACAAAAAAGTTTTAGTATCCAACACAAATTTTTAAAAGACCATATTGTCAAAATATTGACACTCAACTAATAAAATAATATTACTATCAAAATGGACTAAATTCATCCCATCAGGCCATTTATCCATTTAAATGGATGGATTTTGCCTCTAAAATTAAGTATGTTTAAATTTCAGGTTAAACATGCCGAAATTTTGGTGTAACACGAAAATCTTAATGCATAGCACAAGAATTTGTGTTCAGCACAAAAATTTTAAAATCATATAATCAGAACATTGACTCATCTAAATAATAAAATATATTTACAGTATGTCTAAAACGAGCACAACAATTATGTGCTTATTGGATGCGCCACATTTATATAGACCATTAGATTTAATTAGATAAAAATCAAATGCTAATATGAAAAAAGAGCATTGATGGACTCTAATAAATACAGAATATCATACTACATAAATAAATACTTTAAATGGCAATACTTTAATACGCAATACTTTAAATGGCAATAAAATCTTTTATTTTTAAATAATTAAATATAAAATATATAAATACAAAAATATAAATATTTTCTATTCAATAATATTAATTATTATATAATAAATTTTTATAATATTAAAAAATTATATTAAAATAAAATTTTAAACTATAACATAAAAAAATAAAATAATTAAAATTTTATTTATATTACTTGACAAATAATTAGATTATTATATTCAAAAATTTATTAATTAACCATTTTGTTAAAGATATTATTATATAAAATAATTTTTCATCAAAATATTTCAAAAATATAATTTATTTAAAATATTATATATAATACATAAAAATAATCACCTTTTTTATTTTTTCAATTTTTTTTTAAAAATTAGAATAAAAATAATATAATTTTAAATACATGCCTATCACATTATATATTTACTTATATTAGTAAAATCTAAACTAATCAAACTTACATAATTAAAAATATAAAATATATAAATACAAAAAAAAAATTAGATGTATTCAATTTTAAAATGATATCAACATTTATCTAAGTCAATATTATTAAATAGAGAAATTATCAAAAATTTATTTCTCTCAAATAATTAAACTAATAAAAGAACATACATAAATAATTATATTTTTAATTTATTCTCTCACATAATAATTTTTTTAATTTTTCTGAATTTTTATATAATTTTTTTGTGCCAATATTTTTTTAAAAAATTGACAAATATCAAATTTTTGATATTCTATCATAAAATTACTATTCTAGATTCAACCTAATTCTGTGAGACATCCCCTATTATAACTTGATTATTGTTCAAATAATTTTTTAACACGTAGAAATTTGTTAATCATATATATCTGCTCGTTCCGCGATGACAACTAATATAAAATATAAAATAATTTATTTCAAATATATATGAAAAATTAGTGTAAATGTCATAATATTTTTAAAATATTTTTTTGTATTTATATGTTTTATATTTTTAATTACATAAACTGATTAATTTAGATTTTACTAATATAAATAAATATGTGATATGATAGACATATTTTTAAAATTATATTATTTATTCTGTTTTAAAAAAAAATTAAAAAAAATAAAAAATAAATATTTTTATGTATTATATATAATATTTTAAATAAATTATATTTTTAAAATATTTTGATGAAAGATTATATTATATAATAATATATTTAATAAAATTAGTTAGTTAATAAATTTTGAATATAATAATTTAATTATTTCTCAAGTAATATAAAATAAAATTTTAATTATTTTATATTTTTATATTACAGTTTAAAATTTTATTTTAATATCATAAAAAATTTTTGTATAATAATTAATCTTTTTAAATAAAGAATATTCATATTTTTGTATTTATATGTTTTATATTTAATTATTTAAGAATAAAAGATTCTGTTACTCTTTAAAGTATTGTGTATTAAAGTATTACCATTTAAAATATTTATTTATGTACTAGGTAGAATATTCTATATTTATTAAAGTCCATCAATGCTTTTCTTTCATATTAGCATTTGATTTTTATCTAATCAAATCTAATGGTCTATATAAATATGGCACATCTAATAAGCACATAATTATTATGCTCGTTTTAGACATACCCAAAATTATATGCTATGTAAACAAATTTGTATCTATATCAATAAGTTTGTGTTTTGTGCAAAAAATTTTATAAAATTTTTGAAGTAATTACCCAAATCAATCCCCGAGAATTTTTGAATCAGACATTTTAGTCCCCAAGGAAAATTAATACACAGATCAGTCCCCAAGATTTTACTCCGACAGACAAATCAGTCTCCAGTTCATTTTCCGACAGAGTATTTACCCAGATCAGTCCCCAAAGATTTTAAAAACGGACATTTTAGTCCCCAAGAAAAACTAATGTACAAATCAATCCCCAACGTTTCTCTGTGTTAGACATAATAGTCCCCTGTCCAAAAATAAAAATAAAATAAAATAATAATTATTATTAATTGTACAATAATATTGTACTATATTTTTTTGTATTTTTTAGACAAAGATAATGATAAATTTATTCATTAAATTCTTATATATATATATAGTCACTCAATAATAATAATAATAATAATAATAATAATAATAATAATAAAATTATTAGATATACAAAAAATTCAAAGTTAAAATCATTTGATATTTTTGTATTTAATATAATCAAAAGATGTCCTATGTAAAAAAAATTATATATGTTTATATTAAAAAATACGTATTAAAACAAAATATTTTAATTTGAATTTATATTAAATACATATTTTTTTAATACAAACATATTTTTTAAAATAGTACATCTTTTGATTATATTAAATACAAAAATATCAGTCACCAAAAAAAATACAAAAATATCAAATAGTTTTAACCTTAAATTTCTTATAAAATAATCTCTATTATTATTATTATTATTATTATTATTATTATTATTATTATTATTATTATTATTATTATTATTATTGAGTGACTATATATATATATAAAAGAATCTAATGAATAAATTTATCATTATTTTTATCTAGAAAATACAAAAAATTATGGTATAATATTATTATGTAATTAATAATAATAATAATAAATAAAATTATTAGAGATTATTTTACAAAAAAATCAAGGTTAAAATTATTTGATATTTTTGTATTTAATATAATCAAAAGATGTACTATTTTAAAAGTGTGAAAAAAAATAAAATAACGTATCCGTATATTTTTTTATTCGTTAAACTTGTGCCAACTTTATTAAAATTAATAACAATAAAAATACTTGTCAATATAGTATTATCGTTTTATATTATCTTTTAAATATTGTTTATCGCCGATAGCAAAAAAGTGAATCAATAGACTCAAACGAGCAATTAATTAATGCTATTAGTATTGTAAAATTTTTAAAGTGCTACTAGGGTTGGAAGTGAGCCGAGCTAGACTAAGCTCAAGCTCGGCTCACAAAAATTGAGGTTGGCTCATGGCTCGACTCATTAATAATTGAGCATATTTCTTAAGCTCAAGCTCGACTCACCGAAAGCTCATGAGCTAGCTCGAACTCACGAGCTGGCTCAAATTATAGAAACATAAATACGTAATCTATAATTCTATATCAATAAATTATAACTTATATATTTTAAAAAATATTTAAAAAGATCAATTTTATATATTTCTATCTATCAATAAATTATAAATTTTTTATTTATGTCCTACATCAAAATTATGTGTAAAAAATAAATATAAAATTTTAAATAATTAAGATCATTAATATATATATATATATATATATATATATATATATATATATATATATATATATATATATATATATATAATCGAGTCAGCTCACGAGCTAATGAGCTGAGCTTATCCAATCTCAAGCTCGGCTCATTTAATTTATGAGTTCAATTCCAAGCTCAAACTTGGCTCACTAGCTCACGAGCTCAGCTTATCGAGCTATTAATGAGTCGAGTTCAAGCTAGCTCATGAGCTGGCTTGACTCACTTCCAGCCCTAGATGCTACTATATAATAACAAATACTATTCAATTATTGTTCCGTTTATAATTATTGAAATTATAGTAAAATAAATATATGCACTTAAATTTAATGTCTCATCTATTTAAAATTATAAACATTTAAATTTATTAGATACTCCTTTCACTTATCCTTTTCAAAATTCTCAACTAATTTTCTCTAATAATACTCAAAATTCTCATCATATTCAACTCACTTTCAAAACAAAATAAAGAATTCACACTCTCTTCTTTTCTCTCACTGTTTCTAGTTTTTTTCCCCTTAATTTTGTTCATAACTTTCGGATGTGCGTGAATTTTCTAATTTCATATTAATCATTTTGAATGTGCTACACTCCCCATTCTTTTCTCTCACTCGTTTATTTTTTTTCCTGACTTAGTTTTCGGATGTGCATGACTGCATGGATAATTTTTTGGTTTTGTTAACATTTTTGTATGTGCATTAATTTTCTTGGAATATTCATCTGTGGAAATTTTTTATAAAGGATTAATATTTTGAGGTCTAATTTGTTAGCGACAAAAAAGAAATTGTAAAAAATATATGTTTTACAACATTTTAAGACGCGATAAAATAACATCAAATTAATTAAATTAAAATAGTTATATTTTAAAATTTTAAATTTATTAATCACTTATCGTTAAAAAAGTGCTCTGCTACTAGGGTTTTTCAAAAAGTGCTCTGCTAGGGTTTTGAGGTTAATCCTTATTAAATTTCTGTGAGTAAGTCTCATACGATTTGATCATGGCAGCATCTGCTGCATTTCAGGGGTTAGAAGAAGCATTGGAGGTACTGGAGGAAGACCAAATTATTCAATTTGGGGAGGAGGATATAAAGGAAGGTTTGGAGAAATGTACAAGAAGTCTAGTTGGGAGATTAATGGCTGATCGTAAGTTTAGTGCTGGTACGTTAGAGGCTGCTCTACTTGCAATCTGGAGACAGCCGGTGGGCTTCAAAGTTTTGGATCATGGTGGCAACGTGTTTCAATTTTTCTTTAAAAAGGAGATTGAGATGATTAGGATTGAGAATGGAGCCCCTTGGCTATTTAAAAATTATATTCTCAACCTAAAGAGATGGAAAGGAGAAGATTCAATGGTGGAAATTGAATTCCTAAAAGTGCCTATATGGATCCAGTTGTGAGGTTTACCGGAACATTGTAAAACGAAAGAATTAGGTAGGAAGCTAGGGAGAGTGATGGGGGAAGTGATGGATGTTGACTTATTTATTTTAAGAGGAAAAGAGGAGCAAATAGTTAAAGTGCAGATTGGGTTGGATGTCACAAAATCATTGCGAAGATCGATGAAGATTGCAGGGGGAGATAAGAAGGTGATTGAACTGCAAGTCAAATATGAAAAAATAGGAAACTTTTGTTACTATTGTGGATTCTTGGGACACGAGGCTCGCGGATGCAGCAAATTCTTTGAGGATTCAGCGGCAGGGAAGGTTGAGGAAGAGAAATGGGGGCCTTGGGTCAGAGCTGAACAATTTGGAAGGAGGGTTAGCTCCCAAAAAGAGAACCAAAACCCACATTCTGACCAACAGTCAGAGAAGAAAAACCAAAGAGATAGAAAACCAACCCCGTTAAACCTGATTAAAAGCTTTGCAAGTCTTTCAGTTAATGAGGCTAACACGCGAAAAGGAGTTGAGGATGATGAGGTGGAAAGTGGAACACAGAAAGAGAAGAGGAGGATTTTGGGCCTTGCTGATCAGCCAGTTCAGGAAAAGCAATATAATAGTGAAAAAGTAGCACAGATGGAGAATAAAGAAGAAAATTCAGAACAGAATTATACCGCAGATGGCATACTCTCTTTTAGTGCTTCGGCCAATTCACCTGAGATCAAAGGAAAATTCAAGTTGAGTTGGAAGCAGATAGCAAGGAGAGGTAAAATGGGCAACAAGGTAACAGGGGTTAAAAGAAGAACAAGGGAAAAGGAGGATATGGCAGCAAGTAAGAAGCATTGTTCGATAGAAACAAGTCAAACTGAGAAGGGGGAGGGTGCCGCCCAACAATTGGCGCCCAAGGATCCATGAAGATGACAATGTGGAACTGTCGGGGTTTGGGGAAACCTCTTACAGTTCACAACATTAAAGGGATTGTTAAATCCCATTCCCCCGAGGTATTGTTTCTCTGTAAAACCAAAAACAATACCTCGCATGTGGAGAGGGTGATTAAGGATGTTGGTTTCTCGAATTTGTTTTGCTTGGACCCGATTGGACATGCAGGAGGGTTAATGGTTGCTTGGAAGGAGGAAACGAAGGTGCAAATCAAAGCTTTTGAATTTTTTCTAGTGCACTTTGCATGGGAGGATAGTCAAAATGCAAAGACATGGGAAGTTTTTGCTGTGCATCTCCACACAGATGAAACAATTAGAGAAGCGTAGTTCGGACAGCTACTTCAGATTATGGATACTTCGGGAGAGCATCGATTGGTGGTAGGAGACTTCAATGCTATAAAGGCCCACCATGAGAAGGAGGGAGGGAGGATGAAATCAGCATCATCCATTCAGAAATTCAATGATTTTATTAATAAAGCTGAATTGGTGGATATGGGATATGAAGGCAAGAAGTTCACATGGAGTAATAGGCAGTTCGGAGGCAATTTTATTCAAGAAAGACTAGACAGAGCACTTGTGTCGACGGAATGGAGAGCAGAATATCCAAACGGTTTCGTGTCTCATTTGGATGGTACAGGATCTGATCATTGCCCCTTGCTCCTTAATTCAGAAAAGGAAGAAAGAAGGTCAAGAAGAAGATTCAGGTTCCAAGAGCGTTGGTGCGATAAAGAAGAGGTATCAAATATTGTTAAACATGCTTGGGACTTGGAAGTAGTGGGCTCACCCATGTTCAAATTGGCTACAAAACTAAAACATTGCAGGCATAAACTATTTGAATGGCAAAAATCAGCAGATTCAAATTCAAAACAGCAGATCCGAAGAGTGCAGGGGAAATTGGAAGAAGAAAAAGAAAAAGGAGCAGCTGCAGATGGCACAGTAATAAGGATATTGGAGGCTGAGTTAGCAGAGAATTTGGAGCAGGAGGAACGATTTTGGAAGGAAAAATCTCGGGTGCAATGGCTAAATTGGGGTGACAAAAATACAAAGTTCTTTCACTCTAAATTTCAGTCAAGGTGCCAGAAGAATAAAATCCAAGAACTCGTAGATGACAGTGGTAATGTGGCCTCTGATCAACAAGGTATTGCGGCTGTAGCTCAGGAATATTTTGTTAATCTATTTACTTCTGACAATCCAAGGGAACCTACGGAAGTTTTAGAAGAAATTCCTACGAAGGTAGATGCTCGGACAAACCGAATGCTCACTAGAACAGTAACAGACAGTGAGATTAAAGCAGCAGTGTTTTCTATTAATTCATTTTCAGCTCCGGGAGATGATGGGTTTACAAGAAAGTTTTATCAATTTTATTGGGAGCTAATTCAGAAGGATGTAATTAGTGCAGTCAAGAGTTTCTTTTCAGGAGGTAAATTGTTGAAAGCTTTCAATCATACAAATATATGCCTTATTCCGAAAATTAGAAATGCTAACACTATGAAGCACATTAGACCAATCAGCCTTAGTAGTGTTTTCTATAAAATCATTTCTAAGATTTTGGTACACAGGCTACAACATGTAATGAATTAGGTGATAAGTGATACTCAGAGCGCTTTTATTAGAGGAAGATTGATTAGCGATAATATTTTAATTGCGCATGAGTTTATGCATTTTCTGAAGAATAAGAGTTATGGAGACTATGAATTGGCTCTAAAACTTGATATGAGCAAGGCTTATGACAGGGTTGAGTAGACTTTTGTGTGGGAGATTATGAGCAAGATGGGATTTTGCAAAAAGTGGATGGACTGGATCAAAGAGTGTGTGACAACGGTTTCTTACTCTGTTACTGTGGAAGGTCAACCTCATGGTTTTTTTAAACCATGTAGAGGATTACGTCAGGGTGATCCTCTCTTCCCCTATCTATTTTTGTTCTGTGCAGAGGGTTTTTCCCGTCTGCTCTACAGAGGAGAACGGAGGCTAGAATTTTCTGGTTTGAGACTGAACCCCAGATGCCCTAAGGTCAGTCATTTATTCTTTGCAGATGATTCTATTTTGTTCAGTAAGGCGACAATGAAAGATTGCGAAAGTTTACTAAAGTTGTTTAGAGACTATGAAGAAGTGAGTGGTCAGGTGATAAATTTAGATAAGTCTTCTGTTTTCTTTAGCAAGAACACTCCCCTATCAGTCCGTGATCAGCTAGCTGCCCTGTTGTCTATACCACATGTTGGCTGCCAGAACAAGTATTTAGGCCTTCCAGCAGTGGTCAATAGATCAAAAAAAGAGACATTTAACTTCGTCAAAGACAAGGTTTTGCAAAAACTACAGCATTGGAAGCGAGCTTTGCTGTCAGCTAGTGGCAGAGAGGTTTTAATAAAAGCAGTGGCAACTGCAGTGCCTCTATACACACTGAGCTGCTTTAAACTCCCCGAGACACTATTAGAGGACATCCAAAAGTCAATAATGCAGTTTTTCTGGGGCCAAAAGAACGCAGAGAGGAAGATGCAGTGGATTAATTGGCGGATTGCTTGTAGACCAAAGAACCAAGGTGGTCTGAATTTTAAGGATCTCAGGGCTTTTAACTTGGCAATGTTAGGAAAACAGGGCTGGAGGCTGATCTCTCGACCTCACTCTCTAATTTACAAGGTCTATCAAAGCAGATATTTTAAATTTTCAACCTTTCTACGCGCAGAAATAGGTAATAATCCATCTTGGGGCTGGAAAAGTGTTCTGGAAGGTAGAAAAGTTTTGGAGAAAGGCATTTTTTGGAAGATTGGACGGGGACATTCAGTTAAAATCTTAGAGGACAACTGGATAAAGCAAATTCAACCAAATGAAATTCAAATTATCAACTGGTGCGCAGAAATTGTGATTACACTTTGATTATGTAGAATTCATCGCTCTTTCTTTCCCTGGTAATGGCGCCAAAAACATGATGCCAATACCATGGTTCACAACTTCGCACAACTAACCAGCAAGTGCACTGGGTCGTCCAAGTAATACCTTACGTGAGTAAGGGTCGAATCCCACGGAGATTGTTGGTATGAAGCAAGCTATGGTCACCTTGTAAATCTCAGTCAGGCGGATATAAAATAGTAATGGAGTTTTCGAAATTAAATAATAAAATAGGGATAGAAATACTTATGTAAATCATTGGTGAGAATTTCAGATAAGCGAATAGAGATTCTTTCGTTCCTCTGAACCTCTGCTTTCCTGCTATCTTCATCCAATCAGTCTTACTCCTTTCCATGGCTGGCTTTATGTAATGCATCACCATTGTCAATGGCTACTTTCGGTCTTCTCTCGGAAAAATGATCCAAATGCCCTGTCACGGCACGACTAATCGTTTGGAGGCATCACCCTTGTCAATGGTTACATCCTATCCTCTCAGTGAACATGGTCAACGCACCCTGTCACGGCACGGCTATTCATCTGTCAGTTCTCAATCATACTGGAATAGGATTTACTATCCTTTTGCGTCTGTCACTATGCCCAGCAATCACGAGTTTGAAGCTCATCACAGTCATTCAATCATTGAATCCTACTCGGAATACCACAGACAAGGTTTAGACTTTCCGGATTCTCTTGAATGCCGCCATCATTCTAGCTTACACCACGAAGATTCCGATTAAGAGATCTAAGAGATACTCATTCAATCTAATGTAGAACGAAAGTGGTTGTCAGGCACGCGTTCATAGGGAATGATGATGATTGTCACGTTCATCACATTCAGGTTGAAGTGCGAATGAATATCTTAGAAGCGAAATAAGATGAATTGAATAGAAAACAATAGTACTTTGCATTAATCTTTGAGGAACAGCAGAGCTCCACACCTTAATCTATGGAGTGCAGAAACTCTACCGTATGAAAATACATAAGTAATGATGAAGTTCATTGGTCTCGGCCCCAGAGGAGAACCGGAGTAACCAAGACTGTGAATATAATGATAAAAAGTTCTATTTATAATAAACTAGTCACTAGGGTTTACAGGAGTAAGTAATTGATGCATAAATCCACTTCTGGGGCCCACTTGGTGTGTGCTTGGGCTGAGCTTTAGTGTTGCACATGTAGAGGTCTTTCCTAGAGTTGAACGCCAGTTTTGGTGCCATTTTGGGCGTTGAACTCCACTTTGCAACTTGTTTCTGGCGCTGGACGCCAGAATTGGACAGAAAACTGGCGTTGAACGCCAGTTTGCGTTATCTAAACTTGGACAAAGTATGGACTATTATACTTTTCTGGAAAGCCCTGGATGTCTACTTTCCAACGCAATTGGAAGCGCGCCATTTCGAGTTCTGTAGCTCCAGAAAATCCACTTTGAGTGCAGGGAGGTCAGAATCCAACAGCATCAGCAGTCTTTCTTCAACCTCTGAATCTGATATTTGCTCAAGTCCCTCAATTTCAGCCAAAAAATACCTGAAATCACAGAAAAACATACAAACTCATAGTAAAGTCCATAAATGTGAATTTAACATAAAAACTAATGAAAACATCTCTAAAAGTAACTAGATCCTACTAAAAACATACTAAAAACAATGCCAAAAAGCCTATAAATTATCCGCTCATCACAACACCAAACTTAAATTGTTGCTTGTCCCCAAGCAACTGAAAATCAAATAGGATAAAAAGAAGAGAATATACTATAAATTCCAAACTATCAATGAAACATAGCTCCAATCAAATGAGCGGGACTTATAGCTTTTTGCCTCTTGAATAGTTTTGGCATCTCACTTTATCCATTGAGGTTCAGAATGATTGGCATCTATAGGAACTCAGAGTTCAGATAGTGTTATTGATTCTCCTAGTTCAGTATGATGATTCTTGAACACAGCTATTTTATGAGTCTTGGCCGTGTCCCTAAGCACTTTGTTTTCCAGTATTACCACCGGATACATAAATGCCACAGACACATAATTGGGTGAACCTTTTCAGATTGTGACTCAGCTTTGCTAAAGTCCCCAATTAGAGGTATCCAGGGTTCTTAAGCATACTCTTTTTTTTTTTTGCTTTGGACCTTGACTTTAACCGCTCAGTCTCAAATTTTCACTTGACACCTTCACGCCACAAGCACATGGTTAGGGACAGCTTGGTTTAGCCGCTTAGGCCAGGATTTTATTCCTTTAGGCCTTCCTATCCACTGATGCTCAAAGCCTTGGGATCCTTTTTATTTGCTCTTGCCTTTTGGTTTTAAGAGTTATTGGCTTTTTGCTCTTGCCTCTTGGTTTTAAGAGCTTTTGGCTTTTTCTGCTTGCTTTTTCTTTCTATTTTTTTTCGCCTATTTTTTTTCTGCAAGCTTTGTTCTTTGCTGTTTTTTCTTGCTTCAAGAATCATTTTTATGATTTTTTAGATTATCAAATAACATGTCTCCTAGTCATCATTCTTTCAAGAGCCAACATATTTAACATTCTTAAACAACAACTTCAAAAGACATATGCACTGTTCAGGTATACATTCAGAAAACAAGGAGCATTGTCACCACATCAATATAATTAAGCTAAGTTCAAGGATAAATTCAAAACTCATGTACTTCTTATTCTTTTGAATTAAAACATTTTTCATTTAAGAGAGGTGATAGATTCATAGGACATTCATAACTTTAAGACAAAGTTACTAACTACTAATGATCATGTAATGAAGACACAAACATAGATAAGCACATAACATAGAAAACGAAAAACAGAAGAAATAAGAACAAGGAATGAATCCACCTTAGTGATGGTGGCGTTTCCTTCTTGAGGAACCAATGATGTCTTTGAGCTCTTCTATGTCTCTTCCTTGTTTTTGTTGCTCCTCCCTCATTGCTTTTTGATCTTCTCTTATTTCATGAAGGATGATTGAGTGCTCTTGATGTTCCCTCCTTAGTTGTCCCATGTTGGAACTTTAATTCTCTTAGGGAGGTGTTGATTTGCTCCCAATATTTATGTGGAAGGAAGTGCATCCCCTGAGGTATCTCAGGGATCTCTTGATTTGCAGCCACATGTTCTACCACTGAGCTATAGACCCTTGAGATAAATCTTTCCATCTCCCATGACTCGGAGGTGGAAGCTTTTGTCTTCCCTTCCCCTTTTCTAGAGGTTTCTCCGGTCTTAGGTGTCATCAATGGTAATGGAAAAACAAAAAGCTTATGCTTTTACCACACCAAACTTAGAATGTTGCTCGCCCTCGAGCAAAAGAAGAAAGAATAGAAGAAGAAGAATAAGATATGGAGGAGATGGAGGGATATGTGTATGGATGTGAGTAGTGAAAGGAAGACAGAAGGGATGACCATGAATGGATAGAGAGAGGGTGAGGTGGGTGGGGATCCTGTGAGGTCCACATATCCTGAGATGATCCTGTGGGGTCCACAGATCCTGAGATGATCCTGTGGGATCCACAGATCCTGAGATGTTCAAGGATTCACAACCTTGCACCAAATTAGGCATGTAAAATGCCCTTGCACACAACTCTGGGCGTTCAGCGCCAGGTTGGTGCCCATTTTGGGCGTTCAACGCCCTTTACTGGCCATTTCTGGCGTTGAACGCCAGAACCATGCTTGTTCTGGGCGTTCAGCGCCAACTCCTCACCAGGGTGCATTTCTGGCGTTCAGCGCCCAGATGATGCCCATTTTGGGCGTTCAGCGCCCAGATACTGCCCATTTTGGGCGTTCAGCGCCAGAACCATGCTCTGTTCTGGCGTTGAACGCCAGGCAGATGCTTCCTCCAGGGTGTGATTTTTCTTCTGCTGTTTTTGATTCCGTTTTCAATTTTTATATTTATTTTGTGACTCCACATGATCATGAACCTATAAAGACATATAACCAAGAAAAATATAGTTAGATAAAAATTGGGTTGCCTCCCAACAAGCGCTTCTTTAATGTCAATAGCTTGACAGTGGGCTCTCATGGAGCCTCACAGATGTTCAGAGCATTGTTGAGACTCTCCAACACTAAACTTAGAGTTTGGATATGGGAGTTCAACACCAAACTTAGAGTTTGGTTGTGGCCTCCCAACACCAAACTTAGAGTTTGACTGTGGGGGCTTTGTTTGACTCTGCTTTGAGAGAAGCTTTTTCTGCTTCCTCTCCATGGATGCAGAGAGAGATCCTTGAGTTGTAAACACAAGGTTGTCCTCATTCAATTGAAGGATTAATTCTCCTCTGTCCACATCAATCACAGCTCTTGCTGTGGCTAGGAAAGGTCTTCCTAGGATGATGGATTCATCCTCTTCCTTTCCAGTATCCAGGACTATGAAATCAGCAGGGATGTAAAGGCCTTCAACCTTTACTAACACGTCCTCTACTTGTCCATAAGCCTGTTTTCTTGAATTGTCTGCCATCTCTAATGAGATTTTAGCAGCTTGCATCCCATAGATTCCCAGTTTCTCTATTACAGAGAGGGGCATGAGGTTTATCCCTGAATCAAGGTCACACAGAGCCTTAAAGATCATGGTGCCTATGGTACAAGGTATTATGAACTTTTCAGGATCCTGTCTCTTCTGAGGCAATGTCAGTTGATCCAGATAACTTAGTTCATTGGTGAACAAGGGAGGTTCATCCTCCCAAGTTTCAATGCCAAATAATTTGGCATTCAGTTTCATGATTGCACCAAGAAACTTGGCAGTTTGCTCTTCAGTAACATCCTCATTCTCTTCAGAAGAGGAATACTCATCAGAGCTCATGAATGGCATAAGGAGGTTCAATGGAATCTCTATGGTCTCTAGATGACTCTCAGATTCCTTTGGTTCCTCAGAGAAAAACTCCTTATTGATCACTGGACGTCCCAGGAGGTCTTCCTCCTTGCGATTCACGTCCTCTCCTTCCCTTACAGGTTCGGCCATGGTGCTTATGTCAATGGCCTTGCACTCTCCTTTTGGATTCTCTTCTGTATTGCTTGGGAGAGTACTAGGAGGGATTTCAGTGATCCTTTTACTCAGCTGGCCCACTTGTGCTTCCAGATTTCTAATGGAAGACCTTGTTTTATTCATGAAACTTACAGTGGCCTTAGATAGATCAGAGACTAAGTTCGCTAAATTAGAAGTATTTTGTTCAGAGTTCTCTGTCTGTTGCTGAGTGGATGATGGTAAAGGTTTATTATTGTTAAACCTGTTTCTTCCACCATTATTAAAGCCCTGTTGAGGCTTTTGATCCTTCCATGAGAAATTTGGATGATTTCTCCATGATGAGTTATAGGTGTTTCCATAAGGTTCACCTAAGTAATTCACCTCTGCTATTGCAGGGTTCTCAGGATCATAAGCTTCTTCTGCATAAGAAGCTTCTTGAGTACTGTTGGATGCGGCTTGCATTCCATTCAGACTCTGAGAAATCATATTGACTTGCTGAGTCAATATTTTGTTCTGAGCCAATATGGCATTCAGAGTATCAACTTCAAGAACTCCCTTCTTCATAGGCGTCCCATTACTCACAGGATTCCTCTCAGAAGTGTACATGAACTGGTTATTAGCAACCATGTCAATGAGTTCTTGAGCTTCTGCAGGCATTTTCTTTAGGTGAATAAATCCACCTGCAGAGGTATCCAATGACATCTTTGATAGCTCGGATAAACCATCATAGAATATATCCAGGATGGTCCATTCTGAAAGCATGTCAGAAGGACACTTTTTGGTCAGCTGCTTGTATCTTTCCCAAGCTTCATAGAGGGATTCACCATCTTTTTGTTTGAAGGTCTGAACATCCACTCTAAGCTTGCTCAGCTTTTGAGGAGGAAAGAACTTGGCTAAGAAAGCCGTGACCAGCTTCTCCCAAGAGTTCAGGCTGGCTTTGGGTTGAGAGTCCAACCACACTCTAGCTTTGTCTCTTACATCAAAAGGGAAAAGCATGAGCCTGTAGACTTCAGGATCTACTCCATTAGTCTTAACAGTATCACATATCTGCAAGAATTCAGTTAAGAACTGAAAAGGATCTTCAAATGGAAGTCCATGAAACTTGCAGTTCTGCTGCATCAGAGAAACTAGCTGAGGTTTCAGCTCAAAATTGTTTGCTCCAATGCCAGGAATGGAGATGCTTCTTCCACGTAAATTGGAATTAGGTGCAGTAAAGTCACCAAGCATCCTCTTTGCATTATTATTATTTTCGGCTGCCATCTCCTCTTTTTGTTCAAAAATTCTTGACAGGTGCTTGCTGGATAGTTGTAATTTAGCTTCTCTTAATTTTCTCTTCAGAGTCCTTTCAGATTCTAGATCTGCTTCAACAAGAATGTTCTTGTCCTTGCTCCTGCTCATATGAAAAAGAGAGAACAGAAAACTAATAATAATAGGGGTCCTTTTTACCACAGTATAGAGGTCCCAGTGTGAGTAGAAGAAAAGAAGAAGAAGAAATTCGAACACAGATGGAAGAGGGGGTTCGAATTTGGGTGGGATGAAGTGTTAGTAGATGAATAAATAAATAAAAGGAGATGAGAGAGAAGGAGAATTTTCAAAAATAATTTTTGAAAAAGAGTTAGTGATTTTCGAAAATAGTTTTTGAAAATTGTTAGTGATTTTCGAAAATTAAGATTTAAAAATTGAAATAATTAGTTAATTAAAAAGAAATTTTGAAAAAGGGGAAGATATTTTCGAAAATTAGAGAGAAAGAGAGTTAGTTAGGTAGTTTTGAAAAAGATAAGAAATAAACAAAAAGTTAGTTAGTTAGTTGAAACAAATTTTGAAAAGATAAGGAGTTAGGAAGTTAGAGAAAATATTTTGAAATCAAGTTTTTGAAAAAGATAAGATAAGAAGATATTTTTGAAAAGATATAATTGAAATTAGTTTTTGAAAAAGATTTGATTTTTAAAATCACAATTAATGACTTGATTCACAAGAAATCACAAGATATGATTCTAGAACTCAAAGTTTGAATCTTTCTTAACAAGCAAGTAACAAACTTGAAATTTTTGAATCAAAACATTAATTGGTGATGTTATTTTCGAAAATTTGATATAAAAATAAGAAAAAGAATTTTTGAAAAATATTTTTGGAATTTTCGAAAATAACTAAGAAATTTGAAAAAGATTTTGAAAAAGATAAGATTTTCAAATTGAAAATTTGATTTGACTCATAAAAACAACTAGATTTTAAAAATTTTTGAAAAAGTCAAATCTAATTTTCGAAATTATGAGAGAAAAGAGGAAAAGATTTTTTTTTATTTTTTTAAATTTTTAATGATGAGAGAGAAAAACATTAAAATTATGCAATGCATGAGAATTTTAGATCAAAACATGTGATGCATGCAAGAATGCTATGAATGTCAAGATGAACACCAAGAACACTATGAAGATCATGATGAACATCAAGAACATATTTTTGAAAAAATTTTTATGCAAAGAAAACATGCAAGACACCAAACTTAGAATTCTTTAATGCTTAGACACTAAGAATTCAAGAATGCATATGAAAAACAAGAAAAGACACAAAACATTCAAATGCAAAGATCAAACAAGAAGACTTACCAAGAACAACTTGAAGATCATGAAGAACACTATGAATGCATGGTTTTTTCGAAAAAAATGCAAGATGCACATGCAATTGACACCAAACTTATAACATGACTCAAGACTCAAACAAGAACACAAAAAATATTTTTGATTTTTATGATTTTCTAATTTTTTTGTATTTTTTCGAAAATTATTTGAAAAACAAAAATAAGAATTCCAAAATTTTAATATGAATTCCAGGAATCTTATGCTTTTTAGTCTAAAGCTCCAATCCAAGGGTCAGGCATGACTTAATAGCCAGCCAAGCTTTAGCATGTAACAGGTAGATCATAGATCAGCAGTAGGTGGATTAGCACCAACTAGCTTGCTCTTGATAACAAATTGGAAGCCTTAGTCCAAATGAATTTAGACATGGCTTTACAGCTAGCCAGGTTTCACATGCTTCATGAAACACTAGAATTCATTCTTAAAAATTTTGAATAAAATTATAAAATTTTTGAAAACATTTTTATTTTAAATTTTTTTTTTCGAAAACAAAGGAGAAAATTTTGAAAGATTTTTGAAAACTTTTTTTTTGAAAACAAAACAAAAAAAGAAAATTACCTAATCTGAGCAACAGGATGAACCGTCAGTTGTCCAAACTCAAACAATCCCCGGCAACGGTGCCAAAAACTTGGTGCGCAGAAATTGTGATTACACTTTGATTATGTAGAATTCATCGCTCTTTCTTTCCCTGGTAATGGCGCCAAAAACATGATGCCAATACCATGGTTCACAACTTCGCACAACTAACCAGCAAGTACACTGGGTCGTCCAAGTAATACCTTACGTGAGTAAGGGTCGAATCCCACGGAGATTGTTGGTATGAAGCAAGCTATGGTCACCTTGTAAATCTCAGTCAGGCGGATATAAAATAGTAATGGAGTTTTCGAAATTAAATAATAAAATAGGGATAGAAATACTTATGTAAATCATTGGTGAGAATTTCAGATAAGCGAATAGAGATGCTTTCATTTATCTGAACCTCTGCTTTCCTGCTATCTTCATCCAATCAGTCTTACTCCTTTCCATGGCTGGCTTTATGTAATGCATCACCATTGTCAATGGCTACTTTCGGTCTTCTCTCGGGAAAATGATCCAAATGCCCTATCACGGCACGGCTAATCGTTTGGAGGCATCACCCTTGTCAATGGTTACATCCTATCCTCTCAGTGAACATGGTCAACGCACCCTGTCACGGCACGGCTATTCATCTGTCGGTTCTCGATCATACTGGAATAGGATTTACTATCCTTTTGCGTCTGTCACTACACCCAGCAATCGCGAGTTTGAAGCTCGTCACAGTCATTCAATCATTGAATCGTACTCAGAATACCATATACAAGGTTTAGACTTTCCGGATTCTCTTGAATGCCGCCATCATTCTAGCTTACACCACGAAGATTCCGATTAAGAGATCTAAGAGATACTCATTCAATCTAATGTAGAACGGAAGTGGTTGTCAGACACGCGTTCATAGGGAATGATGATGATTGTCACATTCATCACATTCAGGTTGAAGTGCGAATGAATATCTTAGAAGCGAAATAAGATGAATTGAATAGAAAACAGTAGTACTTTGCATTAATCTTTGAGGAACAGCAGAGCTCCACACCTTAATCTATGGAGTGCAGAAACTCTACCGTATGAAAATACATAAGTAATGATGAAGTTCATTGGTCTCGGCCCCAGAGGGGAACCAGAGTAATCAAGACTGTGAATACAATGATAAAAAGTTCTATTTATAATAAACTAGTCACTAGGGTTTACAAGAGTAAGTAATTGATGCATAAATCCATTTCCGGGGCCCACTTGGTGTGTGCTTGGGCTGAGCTTGAGTGTTGCACATGTAGAGGTCATTCCTGGAGTTGAACGCCAGTTTTGGTGCCATTTTGGGCGTTGAACTCCACTTTGCAACTTGTTTCTGGCGCTGGACGCCAGAATTGGGCAGAAAACTGGCATTGAACGCCAGATTGCGTCATCTAAACTTGGGCAAAGTATGAACTATTATACATTACTGGAAATCCCTAGATGTCTACTTTCTAACGCAATTGGAAGCGCGCCATTTCAAGTTCTGTAGCTCCAGAAAATCTACTTTGAGTGCAGGGAGGTCAGAATCCAACAGCATCAGCAGTCCTTCTTCAACCTCTGAATCTGATTTTTGCTCAAGTCCCTCAATTTCAGCCAGAAAATACCTGAAATCACATAAAAATACACAAACTCATAGTAAAGTCCAGAAATGTAAATTTAACATAAAAACTAATGAAAACATCCCTAAAAGTAACTATATCCTACTAAAAACATACTAAAAACAATGCCAAAAAGCATATAAATTATCCGCTCATCATCAACCATTCACACAATCACCCGATTTGGGTTTCTGAACTACTCCTACCAGATCAAAATTGGAATCAAGAGCTAATCACCTCAACATTCACACAAAAAGTAGCGCAGGCAAACATGAACACAGGCATCAGAACAACAGAAGATATCGTTACCTGGAGTAAAGAGAAGAATGAATGCTATTCGGTTGCCTCTGGATATACGTTGGCCTTTCAGTTCTACCATGCACCAGTTGAATTTTTGCCGGAACAATGCAGAAGAAGAGAAGTCTGGAGTTCAATTTGGAAGTTAAAATGCCAGCCCAAAATTAAAATTTTTCTATGGAAAGTAATGCATGAAGGCTTATCAGTTAAAGAAAGATTGCACTCTAGAATCCAAATGGTGAACCCAATCTGTAATCGTTGTGATGCTACAGTAGAATCAATTCTCCACTGTCTCACCCAGTGTCCGGAATCAGAGAATGCTTGGAAAATAGCAAGCCTTCCCTGGACAAACCAAGAAACAGAAACATGGAGATGGTGGTTATGGCTCCAAGAACAACTCAAAGAGCGTAGGCAGATGCAAAAAGAAACTCATTTGGCAGCAATACTAACCTGGCAGATTTGGAAGATGAGGAACTTGAGAATTTTTGAAGCCAAAGTCATTTCTCCTCAAGAAGTAGTAGTTATTGCAAGATCCGGAACTTTGGAAGCAGTGACTCACCTCCATTGATGAAGCTCCAAGAACGACACTCCTTCTCCAAAAACTCTTTCTTTTTCACTTTACCCTTTTTCACGTTCTATGTCTTAATGCGGAGATAACATCTAATACTTTTACTTAATTGGGGAATTCCTATTTCTCTGTTGCTGTAAGCCCAAAATAGGCCTTTTATTTTATTACACCAATAAAATTTGTCTTTTGAAAAAAAAAAATTATTAATCACTTATATATATATTGACCAATAGTTTGTTGGTTAAAATTTTTATATATAGATAATTTTAATATAAAATTCGAAAATATTTAATTATTTAATATTTTATATTGTTATAATAATAATAGTATAAAATGTTATTGATATTTTGTAATAAAAATATTTTTTTTAATAATAAAATAATAAAATATCATTGATTTTTTTTAAAAAAATATTATTTTAGTTGTGAAAAGGCAATGACGTTTTTGTAAAGACCTAAAATAGTGTATAACATATAGTTTAAATATTTTGGACGAATTCACTCTTAATAATCCAATATAGGAAAAAATAAGTTCATAGCTTGTTAGTTGTTAGCTTATGGACATTTCTCAAAATTTTTATAATAAGGTCCTTACAGGCAATTTATGTACACGTGTCAGGCATATAAGGGGAAAAAAAAATTTAAGTGTGTTCATGCAACATCCAAAATGGATTGGATGTGGAGAAGGACGTGTGTATTTGGAATTTTGGATTAACTTTCACAAACAGATGTTAACATAAATATATTTTTATAAAATTAATTTTGATTAAAATTAAATTAGTGATAATGTAATTTATACTTGAATATTTTTTTGTCAAATATAATTTAAAAAAATAAATATTTTTTAAATAATATTATTTAAAATTATATTAAAATATAAAATTACTAAAAAATATTAATTTTTTAATATAAAAATCAAAATAGATAATTAACATCTTATTATTATTTTATCATATAAAAAATATTAGAAGATCATTAGAATTTATTGTTTTTAGCTTTTAGTTAGTCATTAATTTTTAAAAGTATGGAATAAAGTATGTTGTTAAATTATTAAATTAAAAAAAATTAAATTAAAAAAATTAAATTGATGGTTAAATAATAACAAAAAAACAATAAATTTTGATAGCCTATCTTTTTAACATAATTTTTAAAAATAAAAAGTAAATAATTATTAATTCTATTTAAAATAAAATTTAATCTATATTAATTAATTAATTAAATATTATCCGAACACAATCAATTTATAATTATAAAGATGGCTAGCGAAATAGTAAAACTACATCCACAAGCTTTGTTGGTGAGACACGTGATTCTTCTGTTATTACAATTCTATCCTACATATACATTGTTATTTATAACCTCTGTCCTTTTTGTATCTTTCTTTTAACCCATTTGAAGCTGAAAAGGTGAGGGAACTACTTATTTCTCAAATTTTCTTCTGCAATGTTTTGAATTGTTGCAAGGTCCCTTTTTGTTTACTGGATTGAAGGCAGAGGTGGCTTCAGCAATCTCCAAATCACTCTTTCGAGTTCAAATGCTGCTTTGTGATTGGTTTCGTGGTATAAACATGGAATTGTCGAGTAATTATCTCGCAGGTAATTGTTCTAATTTTTTATTAATAGGATGAAGGGAAGAAGTTTCGACAATTTAGAGCGCGGATCTTTCAACAATTTTCGAATTTCAATCCTTTTGAATCTTTCTCTTTTTTAACTTACCTCACCATCACTCTCATAATCACTGATAAACCACTATTTTATGGTTTATATTGTGTTTAATTATGCGGTTTTATCATGATCTTTACCCACTTATTCATTAAATAAGCATGCATTTATTAATTCCTTTCTAAAGTTATTGCATGATTCAAAACATGCTTCCTAGAGACTTTTAATTATGTATTTTATTTCTCCTTTATTCCATTCGATGCCGTGATCTGTGTGTTAAGTGTTTCAGGCTTTATAGGGCGTGAATGAGTTAGAGATTGGAAAGGAAGCTTGCAAAAAATGGAAAGAACACAAGAAATTGAGGAGATGACCAGCGAGAAGCGACGCGGCCGCATGGATGACGCGACCGCGCGGAAGAGAGGAAATCGCAATGACGCGGCTGCATGGATGATGCGGCCGCGCGAATTGGAAACTGCACAAGTGACGCGGAGGCGTAGACGACGCGCCCGCGTGGCAAAGCGAAACGCCGAATGACGCGTCCGCCTGAATGACGCGTCCGCGTGACATGCGCGATCTGCATAATCTGCAGAATCGCTGGGGGCGATTTCGGGCCTTATTTTGACCCAGTTTTCGGCCCAGAAAAGCAGGCTAGAGACAGAGAACATGCAGAAACCAAAAACAACATTCATTCTGCATAGTTTTAGTTTTTAGATCTAGTTTTCCTCTCCTCTAGGTTTTTTTCTCTCTACACATTCATAGTTTTTAGGATTTGTTATTTTCATTGTTTTTGCATTGGGATATTGAGAAGAGTTATTGCCTCATCAAGACTTCGACATTCTAGTTCGTTCTCTTTACTTGTCTCTTACTCTTCCATGTTCCTTAATTTACTTAATTTTACTATTGGATTATTTTAGCATTTATTAATACAAGAATTACTTTTATTTTTAATTAATCTTTTGATCATTATTTATCATGTCTTTCTTTAATTCCCTTTCTTATATTATGAATTTTACATTTACAATGAGCGAGTAGTTCCCTAACTTGATGGGGAGTTAATTGAAAGGAACCCTTGAGTTGGGATGCTCAAGAGAAAGATTGTAATTGGGTTTATTGTTGGATTGCTCTCTAGTTACTAACACCAATCCTCCCAAGAGCGGATTGGAACTTGTGGATAGAAACAGCATTCCAACATGTTTAACTTTCCCTTACTTAGTGAGGGACAACTAAACATAATAACCTTCAATTCTCAATTAATCTTGAGAGTACTCCAACAAGAATAGGGCTTCCAGCTGATCAACTCCCAGTCAAGGCTTTTATTTAAATTTATATAAATTCTCTAATTTAATTTTCTGCCATTCAACTCAAACCTTTTTGAAAACATCTGATTAATAAAATAGCACAATTTTCTGCAACTCGTTGGGAGACGACCTGGGATTCATACTCCCAGTATTTCAATTTTAATTTCTGTGACACCCTTCTAAATTGATAAGCGGATTTCTAGTTGGTTGAGAACTATACTTGCAACGCATATTTTATAATCATTCTTAACTCGCCAATTTCTGCCACCATCAATTTTTGGCGCCGTTACCGGGAAGTTGCAATAAAGTGCTAAAGTTATTGATTGGATTTTATTTATTTGCATTTTATTTTATTTTACTACTATGAGCTGCTTGTTTCTTTCGTTGGATGATGCGTTCGCTTCCTGACCCAAGCTTGCTAGTATTCGATCCTGAGATTGAAAGAACTATTTCACGAATAAGGCAAACTCGGCGTCGGTTAGTCCTCTCCGAGGGCGGATCTGAAACGTCACTTGAGAAAGAAACCAGCCCCCGTTCTACTGATTTGGTTGTTTTACGTGCAGGTAACATGGCAGCAGCTAGGAGAGTTACTATCCAGGAGGCTGGAGCCCCTGATTTTACAATGCAACCATTTCAAGTGCATCACCCAGCGGTGGCTACAGACTTTGAAATAAAGACCGCACTGCTCAATTTGATGCCCAAGTTTCATGGCTTACCTGCTCAAGAGCCTATCAAGCACCTGAGAGATTTTCAAGCAGCCTGTTCTACTGTCAGGCGTGATGGTGCAGATGAAACTTCAATTTTGCTGAAAGCTTTCCCGTTTTCTCTTGAGGGGAAGGCAAGAGAGTGGTACTACACTCAACCAGCAGCAATTGTATCCAACTGGATACACTGAGAAGAGAATTCTCGGAAAAGTTCTTTCCAGCTAAAGTTACTGATAAACTGAGGAAAGATATTTCCATGATTGTTCAGGATGATTCTGAAACTCTCTATGAGTACTGGGAGCACTTCAATAATCTTCTGGAAGCTTGCCCCCACCATATGATTGACAAGATAGTGTTACTCGGTTATGTCACACAGGGCATGAGGCCCCAAGATAAGACCACATTAGAAAGTGCTAGCAATGGGTCTATGAAAAAGTACAAGACCACTGATGAGGCATGGCAATTGATCAGTGAATTAGCTGAATCTACTAGGAATCACAGGCAGAAACAAGGCCGTGCAAAAGCCGTTGCAGAAGTATCCTCTAGCAGAGAGACTGCTGCTTTAACTCAGAGTATCTGTGAAATAACCAACTTGCTGAAGCAGATGCAATTGAATCAACAACAAGTTCAGCAAGCTCAGCCTTCTCCACCACAGCAAAACCAACAGTTAGTCCCACAAAGAGTTTGCGAAATCTGTGCTGATTACAGCCATTATACTGACGAATGTCCGCAGCTCCAGCAGGAAGACAACACCGTGGCAGCCACTCATAACTTCTATGACCGCCCCAACCAAGGGTACAATCAAGGTGGCAACTACAGCCATGGATGGCAGGACAATTCTAACCAAAATTGGAGGGACAACAACAACAACAGAGGAGGCAGAGATAATCAGGGGAATCAGAGGTGGAATAATAACAACAACAAGCAGCAGAACCAGTACCAGCCTTACAGAGCACCTCACTTAAGGCAATTCCAAGGACCACAGAATATCCAACAGCAGACATCTCAAATTACCTATCCTTCTTCTTCTGCTAATGATGACTTACTACAATCAATTGATCGGAGACAGCAGACCATAGAAAATAACATTAATGCCACTCTGAATGGTCTGAATGCTACTTTGCAAGCTCTTGTCTCACAGATTGGTTCAATGAATAACTCCAATAATCAACCTTTGAGCTCCAGTGAAATTCCCTCTCAACCATTACCCAATCCCAAGGGTGGTATTAATGCCATCACCCTAAGGTCCGGAACCACACTGCAGGAGAGGAACCAGGAGGAGCCAAACTCACCAGAACACGCCTCAGCTGAAGAGGTAGTGGAAATAGAAGATGTTGAAGAGGAAGAGGATATACAGGACATGGCTGAAGAAGAAGAAGTGCAACCACAAGAGGAAGCATCAAAAGGCACAGACACTGCAGAAGACACCACTCCTATTCCATTTCCACAACTTGCAAGGAAGCCCAGGCAGCAGCTGGAACCTGATCCAAAAATGGTAGAGATATTCAAAAAGATTGAGGTAACTGTTCCTCTATTTGATGTTATTCAACAGGTACCTAAGTATGCAAAGTTTCTAAAAGATTTATGTATACAAAACGACAAAATTAATGAATTAGAAACTATTCCTTTAGGAAGTTCCATATCTGCTTTAATGGGAGGTTTACCTGAAAAGTGTAGTGACCCAGGTCCTTGTATAGTTAATTGTACTATTGGTGGTGTGATAATTTCTGACTACATGTGTGATTTAGAAGCATGTGTGAGTATAATGCCTTTGTCTATATATGATGTTTTGAGGCTCCCTCCCTTAAAAAGGCCGGCAGCTCATTTTGTGTTAGCAGATAAAAGCATTATTACAGTGGTTGGAGTTGCTGAAGATGTCTTAGTGGGCATTAAGGGACTCACGTTCCCCACTAATTTTTATATCCTGGAAATGCCCCAAAATGACTCAGACAAGCCATCATCAATCCTACTCGGAAGGCCATTCTTGAAGACCTTAAAGTTTAAATTAGATGCTTTTTCAGGAACATACTCTTTTGAAATAGATGGCCGAATAGTGATCTTCAACCTGAATGGAGTTATGACGCACCCTCCGGAGGATCATTCTATCCTCCAGTGTGACATTATAGATGAAACCGTGGCTGAAGTTCACCAGGAGGAATTTGAAGAGAAGCACACAGGACAAGGCCCAAGTGTGGGGACATTCTCATAGGACAATGATAGTGCCTTACCATTATTACCAACTCCAGACAACCCAGAGCCTGAACATGATCAGAAGTTAGAATTAAAACCCCTTCCTCCACACTTTAAATATGCTTACCTTGAAGACGGGCAGAAGTTTCCGGTTATCATTGCAAGGGAAATCACTTCTCAACAGGAAGAGCAGCTACTTGGTGTGCTGAGGAGGCACAAGAAGGCAATTGGTTGGAGTTTGGCAGACATAGTAGGCATTAATCCTCAAGTCTGTGAGCATAGGATATTTTTAGAAGAGGGAGCAAGACCTGTTCGTCAACCCCAGAGAAGACTGAACCTCACTATCCTAGAGGTTGTCAAAAAGGAAGTGATCAGGCTACTAGAGGCAGATATCATCTATCCCATCTCAGACAGTGAATGGGTAAGCCCAGTACAAGTGGTGCCAAAGAAGTCTGGAGTCACTGCTGTGAAGAATGAGCATGGAGAGTTCCTGACAACCAGAGTTCAGAACGCTTGGAGGGTCTGCATTGACTACAGACGCCTCAACCAAGCAACCCGTAAGGATCACTATCCTCTTCCATTCATTGATCAAATACTGGATCTCCTGTCAGGTAAATCGCATTATTGTTTTTTAGATGGTTACACAGGTTATTTCCAGATTCATATAGCTCCTGAGGATCAGGAAAATACCACTTTTACATGTCCTTTTGGGACTTATTCTTACAAGAGAATGTCCTTTGGCTTATGCAATGCACCAGCTACTTTCCAAAGGTGCATGATGAGTCTTTTCTCTGATCTTATTGAAGGCTGTATGGAGATTTTTATGGATGATTTTAGTGTATACGGCAATTCCTTTAGCCTTTGCTTAGATGGATTATCTAAAGTATTAGATAGATGTGTCAGTACAAACCTGGTATTAAATTTTGAAAAATGTCACTTTATGGTTAAACAAGGGATTGTACTAGGACATGTTGTGTCTAACACTGGCATTTCTGTAGATCCAGCAAATGTGGATGTTATTTCTAGTTTACCTTACCCCTCTTCTGTGAGGGAGGTCCGTTCTTTCCTTGGCCATGCAGGTTTTTACAGGAGGTTCATTAAGGACTTCAGTAAGGTAGCACTTCCCTTATCCAGGCTACTGCAGAAAGATATTGAGTTCGAGTTCAGTGAAAATTGCAAACAAGCGTTTGATAAGCTGAAGACCGCACTGACTCAAGCCCCAATTGTGAGAGGACCAGACTGGAGCCAATCATTTGAAATAATGTGTGATGCTTCCAACCATGCCGTAGGAGCAGCACTGGCTCAGCATGAAGGTAAGGATCCTTTTGTTATTGCTTACGCGTCTAAAACTTTAGATGCCACTCAGTCGAATTACACTACTTCTGAGAAAGAACTTCTTGCTATTGTTTTTGCTCTGGATAAATTCCGAGCCTATTTACTTGGTACTAAAGTAGTAGTGTATTCAGACCACGCAGCTCTAAAGTATTTATTAGCTAAAAAGGAGTCCAAACCAAGGCTTATACGTTGGATACTGCTATTACAAGAATTTGATTTGGAAATTAAGGACAGGAGTGGTAACCAGAATTTAGTGGCAGACCACTTGAGTCGCCTTGAACATATTACAGATGACTCCACTTCTATAGCTGATAATTTCCCATTTGATAACCTGCAAGCAGTATCTGAGATAGTCCCTTGGTATGCACCTGTAACTAATTATCTAGTTAGCCGCACTTTTCCTCCAAACTTTTCTAAGCATCAAAGAGACAAGCTAAAAAGTGAGTCTAAATATTATATATGGGATGACCCATATTTATGGAGATGTGGCGCTGACCAGGTAATTAGACGGTGTGTGCCTCAATCAGAATTCCAGTCCATCTTAGAGGCCTGTCACTCATCTGAGAGTGGAGGACATTTTGGCCCTCAACGAACTGCTAGAAAAATCTTAGACTGTGGATTCTGGTGGCCTACTCTTTTTAGAGACGCTGCTGAATTTTGTAGATCTTGTTTTCCATGCCATAAATTTGGTAATATATCCAGGAAGGATGAGATGCCTCAACAAATTATGCTTTTCTGTGAAATTTTTTATGTTTGGGGCATTGACTTCATAGGTCCATTTCCAAATTCTAATGGTTATTTCTATATATTGTTAGCTGTGAATTACGTTTTCAAATGGGTGGAAGCAATTCCTACCCGCACTGATGATGCTAACACTGTTGTTTCCTTTGTGAGAAACCATATTATTTGTCGCTTTGGATCACCACGAGCAATCGTGAGCGATCAAGGCACCCATTTTTGTAACAGG
Organism: Arachis hypogaea; assembly: GCF_003086295.3. Lineage (NCBI taxonomy): Eukaryota > Viridiplantae > Streptophyta > Magnoliopsida > Fabales > Fabaceae > Arachis > Arachis hypogaea. The sequence continues at coordinate 46,198,324 of NC_092046.1, read as the reverse complement.
AGACTAACAGGACTAATGAAGAAGCATGGGATAATTCATAAAGTTGCAACAGCCTACCATCCTCAGACTAATGGGCAAGCCGAGGTGTTAAATAGGGAGATAAAGTGTATCTTGCAGAAGATAGTCAAACCTCATAGAAGAGACTGGAGCACCAGACTACAAGATGCACTCTGGGCATACAGAACAGCATACAAAACATCCATTGGGATGAGTCCTTTCCGCTTAGTTTATGAAAAAGTTTGTCATCTCCCTGTTGAAGTAGAGCACAAAGCCTTCTGGGCAGTAAAGGAGTGCAACATGGGAATTGAAAAAGCCGGAGCTGAAAGGAGATTACAACTGCAAGAATGGGAAAGCCTTCGCCTAGAAGCTTATGAGAACTCAAGACTATACAAGGAGAAGATGAAGGCTGTACATGATCAGTACATCAGGAGGAAAGAGTTCCAACCTGGGGATTTAGTCCTCCTTTACAAATCTCGACTGAGGCTCATGCCAGGCAAGTTGAGATCAAATGGGAAGGTCCATACAGAGTAGAGAAGGCCAAACCGTACGGAGTTTATCACCTAAGCCATCCTTCAAGCTCTTAACTTATCAAAGTTAATGGACATCGTTTAAAGCTGTACCATGGCGAGAAGCTGAAGAAAAACAAGGAGCTTGAGATCTTCCTCTTGGAAGATCCCCACATAGCCGAAGACTGAGCTAGTGGAGCGTCCAACTTACGGACGTTAAAGCAAAGTGCTAGGTGGGAGACAACCCACCATGGTATGATCGTTCTTTTCTTTATTTTTAGTTTTCTTATTCAATAACTCTTCTCTTCATTAGTACATTTCGTGCATCTGCATTTCCATACTTTTATTTAAAAAAAACTTCACACGATGCGACCGCCTCATTGACGCGTCCGCGTCGTAGGTGTGGGAGAGAATAATAAATTGAACAGAGAGTCACGCGAGAGCGTGGCTGGAGGCGTGCCAATGGCACAAATTGTCCCACGCGACCACGTTGCCGACGCGATCACGTCATATGGAAATAATGGCCTCCCACGCGACCGCGTGCCCCACGCGGCCGCGTGACCAGGATTTCGACGTCAAAGTGGTGCACACCCGAAAGTTGTGCTAGAGTGGTGCTAGACTGGCGCTGGACGCGCAGTCCCTCTCACGTGATCGCGTGCCCCACGCGTCCGCGTCGAACCCCAATAATTGACCACTCACGCGATCGCATCCCCCATGCGATCGCGTCACCCAAAATTTGGCATTTAATGATTTTGAACAGAGAGTTGTGCGAATGCGCGGCTGCCTTCGCGGCAATGGCATAAAACGGGTCACGCGACCGCGTGACCGATGCGATCGCGTCATTCAGTTTAAGCGCAAGTCGCGCGATCGCGTGCCCCACGCGACCGCGTCACTTGCGCCGCACAGTTTTCCTAATTTGCCAATTATCATATCTTTTTCTCAGAGTTATCGCACTACTTGGCAGTAGATGGATCTACGGATACCATCGTCCCGCCCTAAGGGAATTTCGGCTTCAGCACTTACCTTGGAGGCTCACGTATGGGCACAAATTATGTCCCATTACGTCTTTCCGAGCACTCACGAGTCCTCCTTCACTGCGGACATGGCCGTTCTACTATGGTGCATCCTTACAGACCAACCTCTGAATCTACCAAGACATATCCGGAATGCCATGGGACACGTACAAATCACGGGCAACTTACCTTTTCCTGCCCTGGTCTCAGATCTTGTCTCAGCAGCCGGAGTCTCCTACAGAGCTGGGGACACCAAAGCCATGCTTCCACGGGATGATCAGTATGTCCCCAACGGGAAGTACCTTAGACTTCCAGCAGCCACTTTTAACCAGCCTACTGAACCAGTTGAAGATATTCCTTCTTCAACACCACAGGCACCTACAACAGCTCAACTGCTCCATCAGATACTTGAAAAGTTGGATCGGCATGAACAAAAAGCTAAGATGAGAGAGCGTCGTAACAAGCGCCGATTCACATACCTCAAGGAGCTGATTATGGGAAAATTCAAGGACTCAGATACCCCGGACTCCACTTCCTTTACCAGCACAGGGAGCCACAATGGCCCCGATGATGGAGACACTGCTACCAACCCACCTTTGTTCCTAACAGACGGCACCGAGGACGGTGCAAAGCCTTAAGTGTGGGGAGGTCGGTCAGTATCTGACTTCCGGAGGTAATTTCTCTTTCCTAGCACCAATAAATTAGGATATTTAGTTAGATTTTTCTTTTGTAGAATAGGATCAATTGCATAGTAATAGATTAGTTGCCTGCATGTTCTGCTTGATTAAAAAGACAATAAGTTTCTTCTAAGACCTTATCTTTGGAACAAAATTTCACTAATTTTAATTAAAGCTTTTATGTTAAATTTGCTTGAAGTTGTATTTGGAACATGATTTTTGAGCTAAAGAACACACAACCTGTGAGATTTGAGCCTTTATGAATGGTTACATTATTTAACCATAATTATTTTATTCTTGTGTGTTTACTTCTCTATGATTGTAATCTATATTTTGTTTCATCCTATATGTCCAATGTTTATTATATTTATATGTTTGCATATGATTAAGGCCATTATTTGTTTAGCTTACTTATCCAAATTAAGCCTACCCTTTCAATTACCTTTGTTAGCCACTTTGAGCCTTTAAATCCCATTTGTTCTATATTCTACCACATTACTAGCCTTAAGCGGAAAAATAATTATATATCTCAAATTGAATCTTTGGTTAGCTTAAGATAGAATTGTGTGTGTTATTTAAGTATGGAAAATTGTGGAAGCAAAAGATAATAAGGGAATGTGTCATGATAATATACTAGGAATTTGGATACCTACTCATGAGAAATTGTAAGAATTAAAAATCTATGTGCATTGATAAGCTATGTTTATGTTTATGTTTATGTTAAAAAAAATATTCAAAAAATAAATAAGGGGACAAAATTACCCCAATGTTAAATTAAGAATTCAAGGGTCAATGCATGTATTATAAAATTAAAATAAAAGGTTGAAACATGAGTATGGAATGTGAAAGGAAATTTCTGGGTAGCTAAGTATGAATTTTAAAAGTTATATAGAATATATATAGGTTATGTTAAAGTTTGGGTTAATTAAAGATTCAATTTATAAGCTTACTTAGTCATATATATATCCTTACCCTCACCTTGGCCCCATTACAACCTTGAAAAGACCTCATGATGTTTGCATTGGTGTATTAAATGTTGTTGATTGGTTAGGAGAAGAACAAAAACTAGAAAGCATGATTAGAGAAGGATAGAGTAATTACCCTATACACTAGAGAGACTGGAGTGTACATACACGTCAGTGAGGGTTCAATGCTTGAAATATTATGTTCCCTGCTTTCATGAGCTATCTTCTTGCATTTTTATCTGCTCTTGCTTTATAAGAATTGGGTTAGTGGAATTTGATTTATAATTATTTTGAAGAGCTTATTTACTTTAGATCAAGTGGACAAGAATCATATAGTTGCATTCGCATATATAGGCTGCATTGCATTGCATGGGTTTTACATGTTCTTACTCATTCATTTTATCTCCTTCAACTAAGCATGAGGACATGCTAATGTTTAAGTGTGGGGAGGTTGATAAACCACTATTTTATGGTTTATATTGTGTTTAATTATGCGGTTTTATCATGATCTTTACCCACTTATTCATTAAATAAGCATGCATTTATTAATTCCTTCCTAAAGTTATTGCATGATTGAAAACTTGCTTCCTAGAGACTTTTAATTATGTATTTTATTTCTCCTTTATTCCATTCGATGCCGTGATCTGTGTGTTAAGTGTTTCAGGCTTTATAGGGCATGAATGAGTTAGAGATTGGAAAGGAAGCTTGCAAAAAATGGAAGGAACACAAGAAATTGAGGAGATGACCAGCGAGAAGCGATGCGGCCGCATGGATGACACGACCGCGCGGAAGAGAGGAAATCGTAATGACGCGGCCGCATGGATGACGCGGCCGCGCGAATTGGAAACTGCACAAGTGACGCGGAGGCGTGGACGACGCGCCCGCGTGGCAAAGCGAAACGCCGAATGACGCGTCCGCCTGAATGACGCGTCCGCGTGACATGCGCGATCTGCATAATCTGCAGAATCGCTGGGGGCGATTTTGGGCCTTATTTTGACCCAGTTTTCGGCCCAGAAAAGCATACTAGAGCCAGAGAACATGCAGAAACCAAAAACAACATTCATTTCGCATAGTTTTAGTTTTTAGATCTAGTTTTCCTCTCCTCTAGGTTTTTTTCTCTCTACACATTCATAGTTTTTAGGATTTGTTATTTTCATTGTTTTTGCATTGGGATATTGAGAAGAGTTATTGCCTCATCAAGACTTCGACATTCTAGTTCGTTCTCTTTACTTGTCTCTTACTCTTTCATGTTCCTTAATTTACTTAATTTTACTATTGGATTATTTTAGCATTTATTAATACAAGAATTACTTTTATTTTTAATTAATCTTTTGATCATTATTTATCATGTCTTTCTTTAATTCCCTTTCTTATGTTATGAATTTTACATTTACAATGAGCGAGTAGTTCCCTAACTTGATAGGGAGTTGATTGAAAGGAACCCTTGAGTTGGGATGCTCAAGAGAAAGATTGTAATTGGGTTTATTATTGGATTGCTCTCTAGTCACTAACACCAATCCTCCCAAGAGCGGATTGGAACTTGTGGATAGAAACAGCATTCCAACTTGTTTAACTTTTCCTTACTTAGTGAGGGACAACTAAACATAATAACCCTCAATTGTCAATTAATCTTGAGAGTACTCCAACAAGAATAGGGCTTCCAGCTGATCAACTCTCAGTCAAGGCTTTTATTTAAATTTATATAAATTCTCTAATTTAATTTTCTGCCATTCAACTCAAACCTTTTTGAAAACATCTGATTAATAAAATAGCACACTTTTCTGCAACTCGTTGGGAGACGACCTGGGATTCATACTCCCAGTATTTCAATTTTAATTTCTGTGACACCTTTCTAAATTGATAAGCGATTTCTGGTTGGTTGAGAACTATACTTGCAACGCATATTTTATAATCATTCTTAACTCGCCAATTTCCGCCCACATCAATCACTCTCTCTTCTCCTGAAACCCTTGCCCTTTTTCACTCTTCTCTTTTTGTTTTTGATTCCCCTTTCTCTCTTTTCTGATTTCATTTTATTAGAGATGGAAATTATCATTAGAGTCTTCCCAATTTATAGGTCGGAGTGATTCCAGAGCAAGATACTATCCCGGAAGAGGTTGCAACCACCGACTAAGAGGGATTTACAGCAACGAGGGACATACTGAAAAGCCAACCGATGTGGACGGTGGAAGAAGTCAGGAACAGATCTGAGATCGACGTTAGTCTCTTGCTAACAGGAAATGATGGTGAGTCTTCTTCTATACGTCACATTCATCACTTTCTCCTTTTATCCCTTTTGTTTTTTAGTTTTTTCCACGGTTTTAGTGAATTGTAATGTGAATTTTGTGTTGAAATGTGAAACTGTGTTGTGGTGTTGTGCATTTCTTTGGTTCAGGTCAGGCTTACCCTTTCGAAGCAGTGCGAGCTGAGTCATTTTGAGCATACTTTCCAATATTGGTAAGTGGTAATTAAGAGCTTTGTTACACTTTTCTGCTTCTGTAAGAAAAATTAAGGGAGGAAAAAATATAGAAGGCTCTATGTAAAATATTGGCTTGAGGAAAAAAATTATTTATTTATTTATTATTATTATTATTTACAGGTTTTATAAGATGAATTGAATTGTTCAGAATGTAATATTAGACTAGAATTTATTTGCTTTAACGGATAAGGAAATAAATGAAATTATTGAACTTGAGTGAAATGGTGTTTTGTTCAAATTCAAGCAATGAAATAGAGCAAAATCATTTAAAATGACTAGCTCTATTCAAACAATGAAATGGGGCAAAATCTTTTAAAATGACTAGCTCCTATGGAATTTGAAACACAGTGTTGATTCGCTGCTTTTCTGTTTCTGTGATTCTTTTATTAGTCTTTTTGCTTCTCTCTTTTTTTTTTGTATGTTCTCATTATTTTCCTTATCTTCCCTCCTTTTAGTGTTTTGATAAATCCTAATTAAATTTTGCTAAGAATATGTTTTAAACTTAAGTTCAATTTCTAATTGATTTCGTTGAGATGATTACTGCTTCTCATACTTAAATTTCATACGTTTTGTATTACTTTGTAATACATTTCATTATCACAAATGCACAATTACCAGGACAAATTCACTTTTATTGTTGAAGGGGACTCTTTTTATAAATCTTTCGGCTTATTTTACGAAATGGGAGAATAGAAGTTGAGGACTGACAAGGAAAAATTTCTAGTAAGTTAATGATGAAAGGGGGAAGAAGAAAGGGACTGTGCTTTCTGTTATAAGTGAAAATTCCTCCAAAAGTATATGAAATATTTGCATAAAGAGAATTAGTTAAATACCTTTCTAAGGAACTTTGTCCTAACTTAATTTTATATTTTTATTTGTCAAAGTTTTGAAAATAATAATTCTAAGGATGTTTCAGGTTCATAATGATGATGAGGTAAGGGCATTGTTCATGCTGCTCTCCAACTCAAGCAATTGGTACACTCACATTTTATCAATATCCATCTTTCATTTCTCTCTAATTTTTATAAATTTGGTTTCAATTCTTATTTTTATGATGTCGGATACCCTCAAAGTTGACAGCTTTTTCCTTTTTACATTTTTCTTACCAACTATTTGTATTTTTGTTTCTTTTGTCAGTGTGTTCAGAACTTCAGATAGTGAAGGAGACATGGGGCTTTCAAGTGGGAGACATGCAAGGCACTATACCCGTTACACTTGGGCTCTCAAGACAGCATTCTTTCCTCAGGTAAGTTTGAATTTAAATATTTTAAAATGATCAAAGTATTTGGTGGTCTGCCGTGAGTTTAAAATCTTGCTATGAATTAATTTCACTTTTTTTAATTCTTTCCTTATTTTAATTAATAGTTTCTTTTCAATGTTTTAGCTTTATATTTCAAATCAGAAATTTATTTAATTTATTTATTTGTTTTTTTTTAATTTAAGATATTTTTCTAATTTTTACTTTTTTTAGTTCTTTTGTATGTGGAGTCTCCCTCCTTTTGCAGTATGATGATAATTCTCTCCCTTTTAGTAATTTGAGTAACATTATAATGAATTTATGATAATTTAGTCCTTAAAATTTCTGTGTGGATTTTATATTGTGGTATGTTAGTTAAAGTGGATTACCTGCTAAAAGAGAATGCAAGATACAAGAAGCTGCAACAACAGACATATTGCATATACATTTATATATCTATGTAAACATACATGCATATATTATATTGTTACTCATTTAGATCAAGTTTTTGTTCTTCGCATTTTAATTACAAGTGATTTTGTTTGTTTATGTTTGCTTTAATAGTCATACTACTATCTCGATGAATGTTACAATACTTCTTTGATGTTTGGAGTTTTGAAACTCCATATAATTTTAACAAAAAAAATATTATTAAAATTTAAAACTCAATTCACCTTGCGTTAATTTAGATTAACATTTAATGCACATTGATAAAATCAATAAACAATTAATACATTTTTTTAAAAAGCTACAAACATATTAATTACAACTTGTAAAATATATTTTTAATAAATGATAATTATAATTACTATAAGAAATTTAATATGCTCTATTAATATATAAGTTATTAAATTAGTTAATAAAATTTAATTAATTAATAATTTTATATTTTATTTATTTTAATTATTTATTTAAAATTATAATTTATTTCATAAAATTTATTTAATATACTATCTTCTTTTATTGTTTAAAAATAATGAGTTTGTTCACAGACAAACTTATTCCTATTTTTGTGCAATTTGAATCGTATTCGTATATTTTATTTTTTTATTAATATAATTTTATTCACATATTTAAATCTTAAATTTTTTAAAATTTTTTATTTAAAATTTAGATAGATATAATTTAAATTAATAATTTAATTTAATAAAAATAAACGTATTCGTATTATTTTTATTATCTTAAGCAAAAAATATCTCTAACTGTATTTTTTAGGTAAGATTTATTAATCTTTTCAGATATACACTCTAATATTATTAATTTAAAAGATTACATATATCTATCTCTTTTGTTGAGATATTTAAAGATCATGTTTAACTGTTTTAAAAAAATAATAAAAAATATTTATTTAAAATAAGATGAATATATTTATTTAAAATTTATAAATTTTAAATAAATTTATTCGTATTAATTTTAAAATAATACCAATATGTTTATTTAAATAAAAAAATTAAAATAATAAGAGTATTATATCCTTTTAATTCTTTTAAATTTTTATTTTTGTCATAATTTTATAATAATTTAATATCAATCTAAAAATAAAATAAATTTAAATTAAAACAAAAAATTTAGTCTAAATAAAATTTAATGCTAATTTTTTTCTCTCCTTAGTAATTTAATGTTGATTCTTTTCTCTCTCCTTAATAATTAAATGATGATTTTCTCTCTCTTTAATTAAGGAGCACTAAAACTCCAAACAAGTTTTTTCTCTTACTTTTAATTAAAAAGCACTAAAACTCCAAACAACTTTAGAATATCAAATTACGTCCCTACTATCTCTTTTGCGAATCACTTTTTAGAAAATGTTTTACTAAAGTGATGTTGCAATTGTGTCATCATTGTTGCAGCTTTGTGAACCCGTGTGAATCAACAAAAAGAAGAGTACCCTGTACCAAACATTTATGGCACCGTTTTGAATATGTATCTAGATTCTTAGTCAGCGTGCCATTTATTACTACTGCAATGCAATTGATGATTGAAAAAAAATAGAAAAAAATAAGATCATATTTTAGTTTATCCGTAAGCTCAAGAAATTTAATATAGGAATGTAAGAAAAATTTTATCCAGGGTAATGCTGTTTGTTTATTTTAACTATTATTAAAAATCAAATGAAATGTTGTGGTATTTTATCTTTTTCTTCTTTAATTGTTTTTAAGGTGTTCATTTTATTTGGCCAAAGAAAGATGGTTTCTCATTTTATTCGGCGTCAACCTCTATAACGAGGGCTTTGCACTCTTTTCTTGGGTTTACTTCAATATTACTTAGAAGAGTACTTGCAGAGGACTCAGGTATCCGCTTGCTTAGCTGACTTATCTGCACCTCCAGATTTCTAATGGAGGACCTAGTCTCTGTCATGAAACTATAGGTGGTCTTAGAGAGATTGGAGACTATGGCAGCTAAGTCAGAGAGGCTTTGCTTAGAAGTCTCCATCTGTGGCTGAGAATGTGGGAATTGTCTATTGTTGAACCTATTCTGGTCCATTCCACCTTGATTGTTGTTGAAGCCTTGCTGAGACTTCTGTTGATCCCTCCATGAAAAGTTAGGATGGATCCTCTATGATGTATTGTAGGTGTTTCTATAAGACTCATTGACCTATTCCATCATGGGTTGATCTGGGTCATAGGCGTCTCCTTCATTGGATGCCTCTTGAGTGCTGAAAGTTGTAGCTTACATTCCAGTCAAATGCTGAGAAATCATGTTGACCTGCTGGGTCAGGATTTTATTTTGAGCCAAGATAGCGTTCAAAGTGTTTACCTCCAGGACTCCTGTCTTCTGAGCTGCCCCATTGTCCACAAGGTTCCTCTCAGAAGTGTATATAAATTGGTTGTTTGCAACTATGTCAATGAGTTCCTGTGCCTCTTCAGGCGTCTTCTTCAAGTGGAGTGATCCACCCGCAGAGTGGTCCAATGACATCTTGGATATCTCAGAGAGGCCATCATAGAAGATATCTAGTATGGTCCAGTCTGAGATCATGTTAGGAGGACACCTTCTGATCAGTTGCTTGTACCTCTCCCAAACTTCATAGAGGGATTCACCCTCTTTTTGTCTGAAGATTTGAACTTCCACCCTAAGTTTGCTCGGCTTCTAAGGTGGAAAGAACTTGGTCAAGAATGCATTGACCACTTTCTCCCAAGAGTCTAGGTTTTTCTTAGGCTGAGAATCCAGCCAGAGCCTAGCTCTGTCCCTTACAGCAAAGGGGAAAAGCATGAGCTTGTAAACCTTTGGATCCACTCCATTAGTCTTGACAGTATCACAAATCTACAAGAAATCAGAGATGAATCTGTTGGGATCTTCTTGTAGACGTTCATGAAACTGGCAGTTCTGTTTAACTAGAGTGACCCGTTAAGGCTTCAGCTCAAAGTTATTTGTACCAATGGCAGGTTTGGAGATGATGCGCCCATAGAAGTCAGAAGTGGGGGCAGTATAGTCATTAAGGACCTTCCTTGCATCTCCTCCATCATTAGGATTGCCTGGCATGTGTGTATTTTTAGCTTCTTGTTCGAAAGTCTCTGTGAAGTTTTCTCCAGAGTGCTGAGCTTTAGCTTGTTGTAAACGCCTCCTTAGGGTCCTCTCAGGTTCAGGATCAGGATTAAAGAGGGGTTATTTATTCCTGTTCCTGCTCATAAACAAGAAGAAACAAACCAAGAAAAGAAAAGAGTGGGAGTTTCTATGTTAGAGTATAGAGAACTTCCAATGAGATACCTAGAAAAAAAAAGAAGAAAGAAGGTAGAGAAAGGAGATAGAATTCGAAATAATGGAGATAGATATATTTGAGAATTCGAAAATTAAGAAGAAAGAGATTTTAAAATTAAAATATTTTTGGTTTATTTTTATTTTATTTATTTAATTTCAAAATAATAAAGAGGAATAAAAGAAAATTAAAAGCTAGGACAACTAATTAACTAACAAGATTTGAAAATTAAAGGACAATTTTTGAAAAATAGAAAGAAAAAGTCAAATAAAGATTTTGAAATTCAAATTTAAAAGAAAGTAAATATTTAACAAGATAAAAATTAAAATTTTAAATTTCAAAAAGAAGATAAGATAGGTAAGGTTTAAAATTGAAATATAAGATAAAGGATAAAAAATCTTAAGAAAGATAAGATTTTGAAAAATTAAAGATTTGAAATTCAAGTTTAAAAGATATAAGTTAGAATTTTAAAAATTTTAAGTTTAAAATAAAGATAAGATACTTCAATTTTAAGATTTAAAAAGAAAGATAAGATAAAGATTTGAAAAGATTAGGAAAGCTAAGATTTTAAAAATTAAAAATTACTAACAAAAAAATATCAAACTTAAAATTTGAAATTAAATAAAAATAAGATAAAGATTTGAAAATTTTAAATTAAAATTTTTGAAAATGTGAAGGAAAAATTTTAAATTTTTTTTAAATTTAAAAAGAAAAAGAAAACACTAAACAAACACCAAACTAAAAAATTTTGAAATCAAAGATACTAATTTTCAAAAATTCTAAAAGAAAGAAATACCAAAAGACACCAAACATAAAAATTTTGAAATCAAACAAGAAAAATTACCAAGAAAGTTTCGAACATAAAGAAAGAAAAACAAGAACAATTTTCGAAAATCAAGACAAGAAATAAAAATCAAAGGGACACTAAATTTAAAAACTGACACAAGACTCAAACAAAAGAAAAAGATTATTAAAGATAAAAAGTTTTTGAAAGGTTTTCGAAAAAGAAAATAAGAAACACAATTAAAGAAAACTAATAAAAGATACCTGATCTAAGCAATAAGATAATCCGGTAGTTTGTCAATCTCGAACAATCCCTGGCAACGGCGCAAAAAACTTGATGCGCGAAATTCAGAACTTTGTACAGCTTGACCGGCAAGTGCACCGGGTCGTCCAAGTAATACCTCAGGTGAGTGAGGGTCGAATCCCACGAGGATTGTCGGATTGAGCAAGCAATGGTTATCTTGCAAATCTTAGTCAGGCGAATAGAAAAGATGGTTGTTGTGGTAAACGCATAAAACATGATAAGAAAAGAATTACTGAATTGATGTGGAAACAGTGATAGGAAATCGGTTAAGGCCTTGGAGATGCTTGTTCTTCCGAATTAATACTTCTTACTGACTACTTTAACAATGAGTGATTAAAGCCGGGGCTAGTGGTAATTAATTAATCTCCTCTTATCCAAATCAAAAGCCAGTGCTAATAGTCCTTTAATCTGAACGAGGGTGAAGCTCCACAATTCAATCTCTGGTGATCCTACTCAAAACGCCACAGACAGGGTCAGATCTTTTGGATCGGAGAGTGATGCTCAGGGTTCTATCATTAACGCCATAGAGACCTCAATTACCCCTGACTGACAGAATTTTATGTCACGTACCCCAATCAGCCTAGATAACATGTTGGAACCTGTGATGCATTCTCAAACTACATCTTAAGGCATGACAAGAGCTCATGTAGAATAGGGGTCATACTCTCGTTCCATCCCAATTCATAAAGATGAAGAACGACAATACATCATAGAATGAAATCAAACATGTATTAAAGTAGAAAAGTAATCATATCAATCCATAGGAATGAGCAAAACTCCTATTTTTAACCTAGGAGGTTTAGTTGCTCATAGTTTACAAAAATTAATAGTAAAATGTCAAAAGGTGAAAAAATCCCTAACAAGGGTGATCTTTGTTCTATATATACTAATCTAATAATTGAAAATTACAAAGATGAAATAAAACTAGGCTAGGGTGCAAAAATCTGCTTTTTCGGTCGACTTTGGTGAGTGTTTGGGTTGAGTTTGGCGTCCAACTTAGAGTTGTGGGTGTTAAACGTCCACTAGAGGGTTCTTTGGTGCGTCCTTGCTCCTTTGGTGGCATTGATCACCCGTTTTGTACATTTAACGCTGGCCTTGGTCCTTTTAGGGCGTTGAACGCCAGAAAAATAATAAGTTTGGCGTTCAACGCCCGTTTTGGACAGTTATTTCCAAAGAAAAGTACAGAACTTGTCATATGAAACCATCACATTGTTTAGTTAGTTAAGGAAGTAAAGATTAGAATTAAAGACGGGTATTTACGAGTTTCAGTGTTTCTTTTTTTTAAAAGTCACAGTAGTATTAAGAAACATAAAGTGAAACATTTAAAGAGTAAAATAAAATGTATTTTTTACGTTTTAAACTTTTCCGTCTATTCTTTTCTTTGAAAACACGCAAATATAATCGGAAAAAACGAGAATAAAAAACAAGAGTAAATACTGTTTTTATTTTCTAATTATTTGTTCAAAATACTAAATGTCATTTTTTTTTTCGAAAATTTTTAATTGGTCTCATCGTTAATCTGAATGGTCTTGACATATTAACAAGTAGTTTATTACATAAATTATTTCTGGAAAGTCCTAGAAGTTAGCTTTCTAGCGCTATTGAGAGCGCGTCATTTGGACCTCTGTAGCTCAAGATATGCTTGTTAGAATGCACGGAGGTCAGGAGTTGACAGCATCTGTAGTCCTTTATTTGCCTCTGAATCAGACTTTGCCAAAACTTGCTAGATTCACCAAAAAATTACCTAAAATCATGGAAAAATACAAAAACTCAAAGTAGCATCCAAAAAGTGATTTTTTCACTAAAACCTACTAAAACTTGATAAAACTCAATGAAACATAACTAAAAACACTAAGAAAATAGTACTAAAAAGTGTATAAAATATCCACTCATCAGAGTGTTAACAAGAATGAGGTAGATTTATATCTTATGGAGGCCATAGAGAAGAGTGGCATGCAATTTGACATTCTAAATTGGTGGAATGTGAATTTCACTAAATATACAATTCTTGGACAGATTGCAAGAGACGTCTTAGCCATGCCAGTTTTTAGAGTAGCTTCAGAATCAGCATTTAGTACTGGAGGAAGGGTGTTGAATAATAGGAGTTCTCTAACTCTGATGACAGCTGAAGCATTAATTTGTACACAAAATTGGCTCCAAAACTTGTTCTTGAGGAGCTCATTGAAGAATTGGAGAAGTTGAAATTAGGTATGGTTAAGCTTCAATTTATAATTTTCTTTATTTTTAATCTAGTTTTTATTTATATATATATTATTTGTTATGATTGTTTTTTGTTTTATATATTTTGTAGAAGTTGCACCCACTCCTGATCATAATGAAGAAGATTCTATTGTTGAGTCTGATTGAGTATATTTTGTTATGGTATGAATTGTTCTCTTCATTATTAGAATGTATAACTAGACTAGAATATTTTTCTACTAGTGCTATATTATTATTATTATTATTATTATTATTATTATTATTATTATTATTATTATTATTATTATTATTATTATTATTATTATTATGTAACTGCTTTTTGATTTCAGGTTGGTTTGCGTAAAAAAGTTTAACTGTTTTGTTGGAGAAGACACCATAACGTGGCTATCTTTTGATGGAAATTTATATTTATTTTCAGTTGGGTTGACTATTGAACTTTTAAACTTCTTTAATTGTCGTATTTGAATTCCTTTTGTCGTTGAATTTCATTGGATCAAGATTTTGCTAACTATTGTGTATTTGTGTTTGTCGATTTCAATGTTATGACTTTGTGAAATAGTATGGTAGTAATTTTTTTAATTGATTAAAAAAACCGAACAAACCAAACTAAACCAAACCGATTTTAATTGATTTGGTTGGTTCGGATGGCTTCGATAAAAAAATCAAACCAAACCAAACCATAGTTTAATTAAACAATTGGATCGGATGATTTTTATCTAAAAAAAATCGAACCAAATCGCACCGCGAACACCCCTACTCTCAACAGATTAGCAAATTTCAATGGTTCAACGAGTTTTCTTGCTCGAAACCTGATTTCAATGAATTCGGTCACGAGCAAGGGAGTTGTTCATAATATGGCCCAAACAACTAAAGTCAAAGCCCAAAAGGAGTTAGTCTATCATTAATGGGCCTCAAATCTATTCTGGTCCAAAAAGATCAGTTTCTAAGGTACATAGGTTAACCTACCCAACCTGCTCGGGGGTACGAGTACCCAAAACTATACCCGACCCGACTTACATGGCAAGCCAGATTCTGTCATCCACTAGTTCAAATATCATCAACAATTCAATCACTTTCCTAATGTGGGATAACTTCCTAAATATCGTGGAAGAAACTATCCATTATTACTAGTGGAGAAATTCATGAGTGTTGGCGAAGTCATCATTTTCCTCTATAAATATCCCATCAAAATCAAGTATTTCTCAATTCCAATTCACTTAAACATGCTTTAAACTCTTGCTAACTTAAATATCGAAATTTCTTGTAAGTACCAACACTACCGTCTAGGAGAGGACGTCAGTCAACCTATCATTTCGGCGAACAAGTTGGAACTTTCGTCAAAAGAAGTTTGAACCTCACGTTTAGACTCAGATCTACCTTGATTTTAAGAGAGAGAGAGAGAGAGAAAAAGAGAGAGAGAAGGGACGATTATATTTTTTTATTTTTTTCAATTTTCTAAAAATAAAATTTTCAATTGTTTTGTTTATATTTAAAAAAAATAGAAATAGCAGATAAACAATATTGTTATTTTTACTTCTTTTTTTTCTCTTATTATAGGTAAAAGTTTATTTTATAAAAAATAAAATTATAAATAATATTAAATATAAATTATCGATATTCAGTCTATCCTAACTTAATTTAGATAGTATAAGAATAAAATTGAAATAATTAATATCATGATAAATCATTTACTGTTTATTCTAGTTAATAAAATTCAACAGGAGAAATAGCAATATATGACTCAAATCATATTTTAAACTTTCATTATTTTTTTGAAAGATAAAAGATAAAATATACTATTTATATGAATAAGTAAAAATTTATTTCTTCCAAAAATTAAAATTATAAATGACAACGTGATAATTTGAAACTTCCAATGCAACTAACCGATCTATTTAAATTGAATTAATTTCTATTGATATTTTAAAATATCAAAAAACAATAATATTGTGAATTTTTTTTTATTTTATCGAAAAGTTGAATTTTTTTTCACAGGTGTCATGTGATATAAATTTTTTATCTTAAATTAGTTGTAAACACTAACGGTTATTATTGTTGCTGTTGACTTCTTGTTGATCAAAGCGTAACATTGTTATCAAATAGAATTTGAGGGTCTTCAAGAGGGCAAATTCTATCGTATGGTTAGTTGAACACATCTATATGTCTGAATCTTACATGAACTTGGCATGCTTTGGACATGTGTAAGGGAGACCAGGGGTGTTGCTGTTGCTGAGCAGGCAGAATGGCTGACACAAGCAGTGAGGTGCAGTCTTTTAAAATGCGTTCTGGGTGAGATTACTGAGATAAAAATAGGTGGTTAATTTAATGATGCAATTTACTGTTTTTGGTGATGGGTCGAAAAAATGCACATAGACTATGCTTTTGTATGATTGGTTTGAATTTTGATGTCCAATAAAATTTAAAGAGGTCTGAAAACATTAGAGCCACAAACGAAAAAAAAAGGCTGGATTTATCAAAAGTGAATTCCACGAGCATCCAAACAGAGAAGTTAACGTTAGTGGAGGCATAAAAAAAAATCATGGTTGGAATAGGTGAATAAGAGTTTTAGGATGTGTTTGGCAAAAAGCACGTTTTTTCTTTTTGGAAGCTTTAAATTTTTGTTTGTCTAATTTTTTCTTCATGAAGGCAGAAGTGTTTTACATTAGAGACAACGTTTACAAAAAGCAAAAATTCTTAGTTTTTGTGTTTCACTAGCGGACTTTTAGCCACTAACACTTAACATTTTTTTTTACCGATGTTATCCTTATATTATTATATTATTTATGGAATTCTTATTGTTTTTTTTTACATGACTTTTTTTTTATTATTTTTTATCTGTTTTTTTATAAATTTTTTATTTAATATTATACACTTTTATAATTGTGATTTTTGTGTATTATGTTTATTATTATTTTTTTATAATGTGATTTATTTATCTCATTAGGTAATTTAAATTAAAAGAAAAAATTATCCATAAATAACAATAGTAAAAAATTTTAACATACTAAAAATATACTATATAAAAAACTTATTAAAAAAATGAACATGTATAACAAAATAATATTATAATTTGATATCATGTCCTCTTTAGTAATTATCTATCTAAAAGTGATTTTAACTAATATTATCCAAACAATATTTATTTTATCAAAATAAATTTTGGTATAGAGTTGTCAAACATAAATCATATTAACACAAAGTTACTTCTACTTGAAATCAATTTTATAGAATCACTTTTATTCGAACTCCAGTTTGACAAACCACAATCTAAACATATGCTTAGTAGTTAGTTGCTTAGGGTTAACCTCCAAAAATGCCCTTGAATTATTTAAACGCTGACAAAGATGTACTCGAATTTCGCTTTCGAAAAAAATTCCTTTAAATAATTCAGAGATGCAAAAAAATGCATAACATTGAATTTGTATTTTCGAAAAATATGTTAGAGATTGATTTTTTATGCGAGCTTTTGCAAGCATGATTAGAAAAATGAGATACTGTTATTCTTAATATTTGGTGAGTTTTTTGCTAAGTATGTATTTTTTTTATTTTTGAAACGTATTATTGGTTGGTAATAAAAAATTACAAAAGAAACATACATAACAAAAAATCACCGAATTTTAAAGATAATAATACCCCATTTTTGTATGCATGCTTGCCAAAAATCACATCAAATTTCAATCTCTAATGTATTTTTTGAGAAATACACTTTTACTGTTAGATAATGACGCAAAAATCTAACATTAAGTATGTATTTCTCTGAAAATACATAAGATTGAATTTAGATGCGTTTTCAAGCAAACATGAGCAGAAAAATAAGTTGTTATAATTTTTAAAATTTAGTGTTTTTTGCTAAGCTTATATTCTTTTTGTGATTTTTTTAAAGTAATATTGGTTGGTAACAAATATATTACCAAAAAAATATATACTTAACAAAAAATCACCAATTTTTTTTTTTTACTTTTTATACTCTTGATGCACACAAGACTGATTTCACCAGTAACTTATCGGTTGAACTAATAAACCAACAAACCAATAGTCAAATCGGTTCGATCACCAGTTCAGTTCTAACAACTATGATGTTGGATAGGAAGGTAGATGTGTTTAGTGGAATTTTGTGAATAAGTCATATTTTCACTGGTTTGAACTTGTTATGTTCATCTGGTTTTTGTGCCAAATTATTTCCTTATAATAAAAAATATATTATATTTCTTAAAAGCACGTAATGTTATTTTCTATTTTTGTATTATATCTGATATGTTTTATATTATAGGATATTAATTTGATTTTAAAATAATGTATATGTTGAGTAAGTATGAAATAGCGTCGGTGAAGTTTTATTTTTAAAAGTAAGGTGTCATTATTGTAGTATGTACAACTAGTATTTTTATCTATAATAATATTACGGAACATTACGGGAATATAAATTTTTTTAAAGTTACGGTCCACTGTGTCTTGGTAGTATATATTTTACATGGCATAAAATATTTATAAAATCAAACTACTTTTACGACAAAAGTCGTAGGTTGACAAAAGTCTCACCCTAAGAAGACCAAGGTATCTGTAGATAAAAAATCAAATAATAAGATTTTTAGTTATTATTTTTACATGTAAAAATCTAATTTATTATTAATAATTGATTTTCACATTCGTTTACTAAAATTTAAAACAAATTAACGTATAAAATTTTTCATCTAATTATGTGTTAAGTCTGTTGCACGAATGGAAATAATTAGTTTTTTATACTTGCTATTTGAAAATAAAATTTTATCTCTCTGTGTATATAAAAATAAAAAAAGTTATACTGATAGTTATGAAATTAACTGAAAATTGATTTTCTTAAAACAATTGAATCTTGAGTCCAACTTTTAATTATAACATTGGTATTCTCTCCAACTTATATGTAATAAATATTTGAAAGAAAAAAAATAAAAAATTAAATTAAGAAAATAAGCGGTGAAAATTCAAAACTAAATTAAAAACTAAAAAATTTTGTATATAATAATAATAATAATATTTTTTTATTTGAATTATATTATTTTATTAATTGTGTTTTTTGTAGAACAGAAAGATGCAAAAAAATAGAGAATGAGAGAAAAAAGAGAGAAAGATAAAGATGAAGAATGAGAGTAAGAGTGAGAACACTGAGACAAGACTAGCTCCACCTTCCTCACAATGACGGCGGCTCGGAGAAGGCTTCGATACGTCCACCTTGCTAGGGTGGCCAAGTCCTTTTCCTGGAAAAAGTCCTCAGTACCCGGTAATAACTGGGAATCAATGAAATAGCCCACATTGAAGTTTTTCTCCATCACGGTGAGAACTTGTACTGGGCTGGAGCTGGACTTCCTCTTCTTTGGGTTGGGGATCATGACTACTACTGACTCTGGCTCCTCAGCCTGAGCACTCGAGGATTGCTCCGTCTTACCGTGGTCCACTTCCCGACGACACTGTGCTCAGGAGGTGGCCTAATGGGAGGCTGAAATTGATCCTTCGGTTCGTCAAGTCGAGGGGCCTCGAGTTGAGGTTCAATGGAATTAGAGTTGTCGTTGTCATTGCCAGAAAAGAAATGGGTTATCAAGCGACTCAGGAAAGTGTTTTCAGCTGCCATCCCAACTGCAAAAAAAATAAGAGAAAGCAAGTTATAGAAAAAGCAGGTTATGAAGTTGGCAGCAAAGCAACGATATGCAAATAAAAAAATGGAAGGAAAACAGTAAGGGACAGGAACTTACCCACACATTCCCGACCGGCTTTCCGGTCACCCATTAGGAGACGGGGGATAAGGTTATTAGAATCAAATATTGCTAACAAAATGTTGGCAATTTTGTTGGTTCTGTTGACCTATGCTGTCATAGATGACTTTGATAATATAATTGGAGTCGGCGCCGAAACTCCAGTAGGTTGGAATACATATTTCTCCTTCAAGTGTGAGCCAGAAAGGGTGACGACCTCGAACTGGTCTCACCTTGAAGAAGGTCTCTTTGAAGCCATAGAAGGAATCTTCGAAAAGACCGAAGATCCTCCGGTTCTGCATGGCATGGAAAGAGAGGTAATCTTTCTTATGTTTATCCTCCCAGGAAGGGTTAGTAAGGAGGAAGAAGTAGAGGAAAACCTCTACAGTAGCCAGAAGTTCCAAATACTCACAGACCATCTCAAAACAATGGATGACGGCCCAGTTGTTGGGATGGAGCTGTGAGGGGGTGATCTTGCATCTGTTCAGGAGGGCTATGATGAAAGGGGAGAAGGGAAGCCGAACTCCCAAAGTAGTGAACATGGGTTTGTACACCCACATCCAGTTAAGGACTCGAGGAGCATCAAGGTTGAGCTGGCAAACGTGCTCCCGGGACCCCGACACTAAGAGTTCATAATAAGCCTCCCCAGAGCCATCTCCATACAATGCTCCAGAGTCACAGAGCTCTTGTAACTCCTCCACGGTCACCCTAGAGGATGTGCTCGTGATATCGGTACACCATGCGTAACGATTCACGGGGTCACTGCACCATACCTACAGTGGGGGCACCACTTAAATCGTGAGGTCGGGAGAAGGTCCTAAACCAAAAACTAAATTATCCTACACCTAAACTAATATCATTCTGCACTAAACCAATCTAATCTTTACCACTACCACAACCACCAATCTCCCAATCCATTTTCCAAACCCATTCTTCCCTCCTCGGCTACTCCACTCGACTCCTCCCCTCTTCTGCTCCTCTCTCACAAACATTTCTATTTTGATTTTTAACTAACAATGACTGAAATTTCTACCACCATCAATAGTAACAACAATTCCTCTGCATCCTCCGTAATGCATCCCCTAAAAAATAGAGCAAGCCCAAGAAACTCAAAGAATGAAGCAAACACCCCGTGTACCATGGTGTATGAATACAAAATTGGAGCAAACATGTCTCTAAAATTTACGAGCATTAAAAAAAATCTTGAATCTAGCTTGGCACCATCGCTACCCCTGAAATGATGGCGCGTGTGCACGATATCACTTCCTACAGTGGGGGCACCACTTAAACCGTGAGGTCGGGATAAGATCCTAAGCCAAAAATTAAGTTATCATACACCTAAACTAATATCATTCTGCATTAAACTAATCTAATCTAAACCACAAGAAAAGGAACCTACGGCATTCCCTTGGAAACTATCTAACAAAGCCAGTTTTCAAACCTAAAAGCCAAAAGAAATGGATAAATCACGATAGCAATGGCAGAAAATAAAGCAAAATAACGTAAATAAGATTACTCACCAGAAAAAATGAGTGGAGAAAGTTGCAGGAGAACAGATGATGGTACTATCATGGCAGAGTGAATCTCGTAGTAAAGAAGGCAAGGAAGGAATGGTGAAGTTAGTAAGAGAAATGAAGGCAGTTAAGGTGGTGGCAGTTATGAAGGAAAAAAGGGAATGGAGAAAATGAAAAGGTAATCGTAGCTGAGGAAGAAGAAGTGCGAAAGGCCTAGGAACAAGATGGACTTTTTTACGCGCTTTTAAATCACCCATAAAGAGCATTAAATGCTTTTGGTATGATAACCGAAGCAACTTCTCCAAGCAACGGCTAGGGACAACTTATGTGCACGAAGTAAGTGCTAGAAGCATGAGTTCTGCCGTTGAAGTCGTGACCAGAAGAAGACAACCACACATGAAGATATGAGACAAGATAATGCGCCAGCCATAAGTTTCACGACGTAACGCATTGGGGACATTATTTCAGTCCAGCCCAACAAGAACCGAGGGTCCACTTGGCGAACCCACAACTCGACGGGTCCATCACCCGAATAAACGATGGTGTCCCTCATGTGACGCTATCCCCCTAACGGTAATTTGGACAGCTGGCGGAGAAGCTTCCAGACGAATGCGTCTAAATGGAAGGGTCCACTCGAGGACGAGGAATAAAGGGGAGGGACTTACCCCTCCCCCAAAGTATGTCACATCTTACCCTAATTAGCTACCTCTTCGTACGAACACTTACTTTAGCATCGGAGTGTCCTTACAGGTGACCCCACCTGCCAACCCACCGACGACTCTTGAATCCACACCTCATCTCAGCTCTCATGCTTAGGTTCCGACCCCCACCTTCAACGATCCATACTCCACCGGTCCGACGAACAACTGAACAATGTTAAAAAATTAGAGTACGAAAATTTTCATATACAACACTGAAATTTTGGTGCACAACATAAAAAATTTGGTGCTTAACACAAAAAATTTTAAAGGACTTTATTCCAAAAATATTGATACCCAACCAACAAAATATACACAACACATAACATAAATTTTGGTGTTCATTAAAAAGGAGAAGCGGTGATATATGCGCGCATTTTTTTGCTAAATTTATGTCGACTAGATTGAACTTTATTACAAAAGTACTTGTCCATGCAATATTGCCGTTTAGAATATTTTAATAATTCATTTTATATCAAATACAGAAAATTGAAAATAAATATTATAAAAATTTACTTTTTAATAAAAATAATTTAAAAAACTTAGTTAAGAATTCTTATCTGGAATTTAATTATAAATATTTAAACTATAAAGATATAATTAAAAATTTAGTAAAATTAATAAATTATAATGATTTATAGAATAATGAATACTTTATTTTCTTCTATTTTTTTTCAAATGTCTCGAGGATTATAATAATAAAATGAGTTATGTTATATACCCACCAAAATCAGCCATTAAAGTCAGCCATCGATATAAAATATATGCTGAAATATAAATACATATTAAAAATAAATTAAACTATATATGTATTTATACATAGTGACTGATTTTGATGTACAAATAACATTTTTATAATAGAATATAGTCAATTAGTCATGCTACGTGTATATCAAAATCAGTCTCTAAATTAATTATCTGTATAAAATACATATTAAAAATGAATTAAATACCACATATATTTATACATAAATATACTGACTGATTTTTAGTGTGCATTTATTATTTTTGTAATTCATATATTAGAGGCATGCAATAATGTGTATTATTTTGAATATATAAATATAAATACATATTAAAAATAAATTAAATTACATATGTATTGATACATAAATATGACTGATTTTGGTGTACAAATAACATTTTTGTAATAGAATATAATTGTGGATGATACACAGCGAGAATAAAGGAGCGAAAATAGAGAGGGTGGTCGTTGAGCTTTGAGAGCATCAACCTTAGTTGGTGGCTCAAACTGATTCTTGCTTTACAGAGCGAGAAAGAGAGAGAATGGGCGTTGTGCGAAGAGTGTGTTCGATGTTCCCCCAAGTTGTTGGATTCAGCAAGAGGAACATCTCCTTCAAAACCTTGGATCCTCCATCACCACTCGCCCATGGAATCCACGTCTTTTATTGCCCAGTAAGTTGCTCAAGGAACAAGTCATTCGTAATTTCATATACAACATCCACCACCTGTTTGTGGAAATGCTCCAGTAGATTTGGTTAGGTGGCCTTTGAACTAGGGATGGTTTAGTTTTTGGGTGTATTCTTGTGTGCCCTCTACTTTTGAATTGGATTTTTGTACATTCATTTTCAATAGGATGCTGTTGGAATTGTAGCCAAACTTTCAGATTGCATTGCATCTAGAGGTGGAAACATCCTTACTGCCGATGTTTTTGTACCTGAAAATAAACAAGTCTTCTACTCTAGAAGGTACTTGTCTTGTCTCATTCATTAATTCACATTCGTTTTGCTTCTTAATTACTAGTATTAACATGAGTACGTCTTTGATTGACATATGAAACTTGTCTTGAAAGTACTGAAGATTCTGATGTACATATGATATTTGTTGGATTGCTAATAAGCAATAATATTTAAATAAGGTCTTTGAGCCTTAACAAGTGTAAATGAATCTGTGTTTTCTTTTTTTTTTCTTTCTTTTTTACTTACATTTTAATTTCATCTTGCATCAACTTGTGTTGAACATTGCAGTGATTTTGTTTTTGATCCTGCTAAATGGCCACGGGTACAAATGGAGGAGGATTTCCTAAAGCTATCACAAACATTCAATGCAATGCGATCTGTTGTGAGGGTGCCGGCTCTAGATCCTAAATATAAGATAGCTGTTCTGGCCTCAAAGCAGGTATACATTACTACTTTGGCTCTTCTCTTGTCATCTTGCATTTCAGAAAATGAAAAGGATTTTATATTTTGATTGTCATGGATATTGATTTTTTTTGCTGCAGGATCATTGTCTAGTTGATTTGTTACACGGATGGCAGGATGGAAGACTTCCTGTAGATATAACTTGTGTAATTAGGTGAAATTTCAGCATTGACATCACCAAATTGATTTATGCTTCATTTATTTGTTTATTAGTTTTTAGATCATGGTAAACAGAAACATAGAGCAAACATGGATTTTGAAAATGTATTACATGAAGAAAAAAGAGAAAAGAGAAGGGAAGATATTGGAGTTGGTTCAGAATACTGATTTTTTAGTACTTGCAAGGTATATGCAGGTAATAACTTATTGAAATTCTTTTTTCTTTCGTTTTTTTCCTTGCACCGAGTCCAATGCCTAAAACATCGTGCTTACTGTTTTGGAAGAACTTGTTCTTCTTTGCTTCTAAGTTATAGGAGCTCACATGATTTATTATTTATATTTTATTGTAGATAAATTCTAAGTGCTAATATCTGAGAACATTGAAGTATTAACACTTACCATTGATTTATTTGTACAGATATTATCCAGAAACTTCTTAAGGAGCTATGAGAACGATATAATTAACATTCACCATGGTCTTTTGCCATCATTCAAGGGGAGTCATCCATCAAAACAGGTTGGTCTTCTTACATTTCTATGTTACAGGATTACTTTTTGCCACTCGGATTCTAAATGTTTGTTATATAAATTTTGTGGTTACTTCCTACATATGCATACAAATTTAATATGCCGGATTATTTTGGCAGGCCTTTGAAGCAGGTGTTAAATTAATAGGTGCAACAAGTCACTTTGTGACAGAAGAGCTTGATGAAGGACCTATAATTGAACAAATGGTAAACACAAGCTTTTTCATGCTCTTCTTTTAAATTTATTTTATCATTTATTTGCTTCTTTAAGTGAATGATAATGTTGATCTGAATTTTATTTTTTTGTTTTTGGGTGTCTCGATCTGAATTAATTATATAGAGATAATAAATTTTTACGCTGTAAATTCCCTTATGGTTTTTATTTTACCATTTACTTGGCAGAAAAGATTTATGCATCTTCCTTATGATTATCAACAGATTATGAAATCCTTGTCTAGAGCCACCTTAAATTCCTAGGCTAATAGGGTGAACACAACATAAGTACAGTCGCATTGTACATGTTCCATTAAAGTCCATTTTTCCACCCTCCTTTTAGAACTTTTCTATTGTGCCTATACTTAGTAATGTTCATTTTGGATATTATTTGTTGAAAAAATGACATTTTTGTTTTCATACTGCAGGTTCTCTTGCAAGTTTTCTTTGTCAAGCTTTGGTGTTTTCTAGTTTTGAATAAGGACCATTGCATTTACCCATGTTAAGATTAATTGGTCCAGCTCTCATTCCATTGACAAAAAAGTAGATACAGATGCAAAAGAATCTCTGTTTAGTACTTTAAATAAATCTTTGCCTTTGCTCCTTAAAATTCTTAAGCTTCTATTTTAGCTATAAGCATCTATGTTTTTGGGATATGTCTCAATGCATGGTTTGTTGGAAATGGAAAACCGAAAAAATTTTCATTGCAACTCTCCGCTGCATCATTGCCAATACTGTGGAATTAGAGTCATGTTTGCTACCCTATGGAGTTCATTGCTTTCACTAAATTAACCATGCAGAAATTGCAAAGATGCGAGATATATCTGTACTTAGTCAACAATCTCGACTCAAATGTAGCTTGATGCCTTGATCTTATTTTTATTGAATTTTGGTTTGGTTACAGGTCGAGAGAGTTTCTCACAAAGATAACTTGCAGAGCTTTGTGCAGAAATCGGAGAACCTTGAAAAACAATGCCTTCGCAACGCTATCAGATCTTATTGTGAGCTTCGAGTATTACCTTACGAAGAAAAGAAGACTGTTGTCTTCTGAATGAATACAGCAAATGCAGATTACAATGCACCAAAAGAGTTGAGGCTGCATTTGCATACTGTTTACTTGTAAAGTTAACATAATATATACCCACTTTGGTTGCAACTTGCAAAAAAGTGAAATATAGAAAAGAAGGGAACTTGATTTATTTGGTGAATACCGCAAAGTAATTCTAGTGGAATAACAATGGTAACAAATAATAGTTAAAACTAAGAATAGAATCCTTGGACGGTGATAAGGTGAATTGGAGAATTAAGAGGAAGTAGATCTTGTTGAGCTCTTTTGGTTTCATAATAGGGTTATGCTGCCTGTGAGGAAGTAAAGTTTTTTCCTCACCTGCTGAAATGTGGTGGAAGCAGGAAAAAGAAACACGTGTTTGCATTGGTCCCTGCTTGGCCCGGCAAGTGCTGTAGCATTGCAGAATTGACATGAAATGTGGGCCAAGTTATGCTTAGTTAATTATAGTTAGCTTTGCATATAATATGATGATTAATTATTTGGGTGTTTTTGTCTGAAACAGATCAATTTTTGAGAAGGGATGGATTGGGTTTAAGCTATGGAAGATAATTTTTGTTCTCCATTTTTGAAAGTGACGATGCATTTAAATTTTGCAATTAACCCATATTTTGGATGTTTGTGGGTATAGTACTATAGTGTATGTGGGAATATGCTCTTTATAGTGTTAAATTATTGTGTGTTTCTTTTACTATTAAATTATTTAATTAAAATTTCTTATTTTAAACTTAACTCTCCTACGCTAGTTACAATTTTTTTTTTATTTTAAATTTTAAAATTAATTCTGCTACATTTGTTATTTCAAATTTTGTAATTTCACAGTATATTAATAATTTCAAAATTTAAATTTGAGGCTTATTTGTTAATTTAAAAAATTACAAACTAATATCAACTTTGATAAATCCTAAAACCCTAAACCAACATTAGCTGAATAATATTTGCGACGTTTTTAATTAACTAAAAACAATCTAATTTATTTTTTATTTTTAAACTACAAATTCATTTTTTTTAGTGTTTATTTTCAAGTCATTTAATTTATACTAATTTTTTTGTCAAATTTAAATTAATATTCACTAATTTAAAAATTGTAAAGCAAATTTTTTTTCCAAAACCAAATATACATCACTAACAATATAAACCCAATATATGATTACGTTTATTTTCATATTACGTATTTAATGTATATTACAAGTTTTAATTAAATTTAAAATAACAGATGCCAGATATCATTACACTATACACATTAGTTCAAGTTCACCAACTATTTCGGCAACAATCATCTAATGCTCAACTATATCACCATGAATGTCAACAATCACTAAAATCATACACCCTAAATCATAAATCAAACTTCCTAATTCATCAACACTAAACACTAATTTCTTAACTCTAAACCTTATTTGTTAATTTTAGAACCCTAAATATATGTATTTATTTTTCTTTTCCTTTTTTTGGCCATGATTTGCCCTCCAATAAACACATTTTGTATATTCTTTTTTCTAAAGTATTTATTTTTATGTAATCCTAAACACTTAATATCTTTTAATTTTGAAATCCTAAATATATGTTGTTCCGAGGGTTACCTAAAACCGGATGATGATTGGGCTTGGATGTGAAACCCAAGCGTTCAAGGGGGTGGTTTCTGACTTGTTACACGTCCGCGTGCCGCCATTCGAGCTGTGTGTTTGGAGAGATGGGGGGTGGTACCTGCAAGACACTCTGATGCCTAAGTTAGCAAGGGGTTAAGCAGATTTAATATATTGGAAGTTAAAGATACCTGAATGTGTTAGGGTATTTATAGGAGATGAGCCAATAACCACCGTTGGAGTAGTTCTACTTCTAGTGGTGGATAACTGTCATTTTATCTTGGGGTTGATGAGATCTCTCTTCAAGAAGTGGGTGAGAGATTTAGGGAGGCAGTTACTTACTTGGATAAGCATCAGCTGCTCGTCCTCGTCGAATCCAACCTCTATAGGAGGTCGGGCGTGTAGTACGAGCCACCCTGGTTGTTGGGCCTTTTAGCCTTATTGGGCTTGGCTCATGTTTTGGGCTAGGGTATGAACAGTGCCCCTACTTGAGTCTGATCTCTCCACTTTGAGTCGGATCAAGTATTTGATGAAGTCAAAGGTACTCAAGTCGGTATCTTCTTTCAAGTCGAAAAGCCGACGTGATTTCAACTTTTAAAACCGACGTGATTCTAGGTTGCCAACCGTCACGTCCGTTGGCTTTTCGCATTAACACGTGGGGGGCAGTTACATTGGTAACGGCACACCCTTTAAATGAGTGGGGCTCTTTACATTTTTCTCCTAGTGCCTTATAAATACTTCCCCCTCTTTCTCTTTCTTCTTTTTTGTCTTCCTCTGTGAAGTTCCTTTCTTTCTTTCGCGCTTTCTTCATGTTCATCCAGCCCCTTTGTTTTCCGGTGCTTCAAGGCGCTTGTTCCATCTCCGTTGAAACTCTCCTCCCTTCGTTCTTCTCCCAGGAAAGGTTAGTTTCTTACTATTCAAACTTTTTCTTGGTTTTACAGTATTCCCATTGTTTCTGTGTTTTCTGCTTGATGAACTAGGTGCCTGTTGAGAGTTTTTGTTTAGTTTTTATGTACCTTTATTGTCGTTTTCCTTGCTGTATGCACTAAGAAACTTCGAGATTGCTGTGCTTTTTCTTCAAAAGATTATTTCTTTGTGACTGTCGATTGCTCTTTATTTTGCAAAAGAAAACTTTCCCTGTTTCAAACTTGTTTGTAATGTTCATTTTTTGTGTAATGTAGGTATCTCTTCTTATATGTCCCTCTCCATTTTTCAAAAATGTCTTCCCGGGTCTCTGGAGATTTATTGAAATGGGTAGATTCCTCAGTACTTTCATCCCATCCGATAGTCGATAGTGTTTTTGTGAAAGAGCTTTGAAAACACCATAGAATCTGTAGTTCTGCCGAGGACGAGGCCAAATATGAAATAGTGGCCCTTGATCCTAAGGACCGAGTTTGTTGTGGGAGGGCTACTGAGTCAGAACCCCATTTTATTTTCATGTATGATTGTCTATTTACCCATCTGGAGGTTACTTTTCCTTTAAGTCCAGATAATTAGAAATTTAGGAGAAATTATTTTCAAGCTGTTGTTCAAGTAATGAGCTTTTCCAAGTTATACAAGAACTCAATTAGAACAAGGCTCATACTTTCGTTCCACCCAAATTCATAAAATAAAGAATGAAAATAATTCTTGAATTATAAATCCGTACATGAATTAAAATAGAAAAATAATAGTTTCAATTCCATACAATAGACAGAGCTCCTAACCTTAACAGTGGAGGTTTAGTTGCTCATGGTTCAGAGAGAAAAACTAGGATTCAGGTAAACTGTAAAGTGTGGAATGAGGTTCCAAAGCGGAGAGATCTCCGAAGGCTGATTCTTTTCCCTTTTATATCTAATCCTAATTAATGTAAATTATATTTTCTAAAACTAAATAATATCTTTTCCTATTTTTAAATAAAATAAAGTTTAATCAGAATTTAATTAAACACTCGTGCAATCCTTGATTTGGTGCTGGGACCACTTGCTAAATTGACAAACTGGCGTCTAACTTGGAGTGGAGCACGCCTAACTTAGACATGGCAGCATGAATTGGAGTTTAGTTGAGTGATGTTGCGCCTAACTTGGGCTTTAGTGCGCCTAACTTGAAGTGGGTAGAACCAATCTTGCGTGTTATTGTTGTGCATTGTGCCTAACTTGAAATTTCTCAAGTTAGGCGCAGCCTTGGCAGAGTTGATGGAAGAGAAGTATGAACTATTATATATCGTTGGAAAGCTCTGAAAGTTAGCTTTTCAACGACACTGAAATCACATCCATTGGACCTCTGTAACTCGAGTTATTCAGGTTTGAGTGCAGAGAGGCCAGGGTTGACAGCATCAGGCGTCTTCTTCTCTTTTTCTGCGAAAACTCTATCAAATCCAGCCGAATGCTACCTAAAATAAACAGAATTGCACACGACTCAAAGTAACATCCATAGTGGCTAAAAGATATTAATTCTTGATTAAACTCAACAAATTGAATGCAAATTCACTAGGAAAAAATAGGAAAGATGCTCACGCATCACTGTCCCACTGTAGAGTGGCTCCTTCCCAGCTCCATCCCAATTCTTGGGAATTTCTTAAAATTTACCAGCTTGTTAGCCATGAACTCAGATTTTCGATCTCTTTGTGAATCTTCTTCTATCTATTTCATTTAACAAAGCCTTTTAGTGCTTTGAATAAACAAAACAAACAACAGTGGGTCTCCTTCTGAGCTATCTAAGGTCGGAAGATTTTTCCTATTTTTGACGAGTCGTTTCACGACTTTAAGAACTTCTTTTTCAAAGTTCGAGTTGTTGAGGGCCATCATCCCTTTTTCCTAAATGAAAACAATGAACCCCGCTTTCAATTATATTAGGCAAAAGCAGCCCCTGTAGAAAAGTACAATTTAATATATTTGGACGAGGTAGAGGAGGCTGTGGTTGAATTCTTTCGAGAGGCTGGGGGACGGGCTCCAAACCTCGACACCAAAAAATTCTTCCTCGGAACTCCGAGTTATGTTCGGACCGAGCTAAGTAGTTTTTTATTTTTACTTTGTAGATATTTTCTTGTTTTTTTGACCTGTCTACTGACGTCCTTAAATTTTTATTTTAGAAAAAATGAAAAGTGGATCGAAGGCTTATCTTAAAGTCCAGGAGGCTAAGAGGAACGCATGCACCCGAGCTGCTCAGTCATAGGAGGGTGGGACATCAGCGACACCTTCTCCCTAGAAGTCAGACTCGGGGACCTCTTCTTCCTCCTTGGGTAAGTCGGTAAATCCTCTTCCTCCTCCTCCTCCTCCTCCTTTTGTAGTTCCTACCCCACCTATCCCTTCCTTCTCAGAGCTAAGTTCCAAGAAGAGGAAAACATCAGAATCTGGTGTTTCCAATATTGGCGACGCCGGATTTGACGAGGTGAAGTTCTGTGAGAAGCACATCATTCCTCATAGTTCTATTTCCATGGATGATGCTTTGATCAGAAATCACCTCCAAGTCTTGATCCGGGGAGGGATAAGGACTGTTGGGGTCTACACTTCCCCCCTTAAAGAGTTAGATAGGACTCCTCTGAAAGCTACTCAGCGTTCTTTGGAGCCCATTCAGGCCAATGTGGCTGCTCTTAAGGAGGTAGAGAAGGAGTTAGGGGAAGAAAAGGTAACCCTCAAGGCCGAGCTTCAAAGAGCTTGGGAGGCAGAGAAATAATCTCTTGCCTCTTGTGCTATGGCCGAGGGGTTGTTAAAAAAGGCAGAGCAGAGTTGTGCAAGGATATTTGGGGACAACCTGGACTTGAAGGAGCAAATAAAGCTACTAAGGGAGAGTTATATGGACTTGAAGGAGTCTGTTGCTGAAGGTACTGATGAGGTGTTTGAGATGCTCAAACAACAAGTCTGGGTTCTTGCTCCGGACTTGGATTTGTCACTTCTTCACCCTGATAAAGTTGTTATTATTGGAAAGATTGTCTCTCCTCCTTGTCCCCCCAATGATTCTGAGCTTAAAACGGCTGGGCAGCGCTTGGTGGGATCTCCTCCCCGAGAAGTTGGTACTTCTTCGGAGGTTCCTTCGAGTTCTTCAAGCCAGCCCAAGGTTGTTCCCCCCGAAGAAGCTCCTCCGACTCCTCCAACTTCTACTGCCGATCTGACCTCCTCTTTTGCTGATGACCCGAATCCTCTTCTTGGCCCCATTTGATGTTTTTGTTAAGGCCTGGCTTGTGGGACCTTTTTTGTGAACTCTTTTTGTGTATATTTTAAGTATTTTTAGTATGTTGGCTTCTGACTCTTGATCCTTTGGAAAGGATCTTTAAGAACTGCTATTATCTATTTTTTGGATGCTTAGTCCTTTTTAATAGGACTTTTAACAAAGTATCTATTTTTGCCTTTTTTCTAAAAAAAGGTTTCTGCCTTTGTGAGTTTTGATTTTGTGCTTTGTTTGCATGTTGATTAATTTCTCTATTGTGGGGCTGTTTACAATGCTTTTGTGAAAGCCTTTACTAGATAGCCTTTAAGGGTTTATGTGAATTTTGTTTTCCATTACTTAATGCATACATTCAACTTACTTTACTATTGAATCATTTTCATAACTTAGGTTATTTTTGCGATGCATTTTGTTTTGCCCAGGGGCTTTCCGACTTATAAGTCGTTCGCCAACTTATTCCCGAGTTGTTATGATCGTCATTTATAACCTCTTTACACTGACTTGTACCTCGTCGCTTTATCTTGCCGATCATATAGGTCGGACAACGAATTTTTGTGGTTTTTCATGCTTAAGTCGGTGCGTATCGTAGGAATGATAACGGAATTTTTAGGAAGGAAATACTGTCATTAATGAAATGTAACTTTACAAAGATGCTTTGGCTACTAAGGGAATAAAATTTTTTGCCCCTAGTCCCCGCTTTGATGCCTTGTTAAAACCCCCTCCATGAAAACCCTTATTGGGAAAAAACCATGAAGTCGAAAAAAAGAGTACATCAGGGAGCGAGGTTTGCTTCTAGCTATAATATCTTTTCATATTGCAAGCGTGCCACGACCTGGAGAGGTCGACTCCATTCAGGTCGGATACTTTGTAATAACCTTTTTCTAAGACTTCAGTTATCTTTAAAGGTCCCTTCCAGTTCGCAGCGAGTTTTCCTTCACTCGACTTGTTCACTCCGATGTCATTCCGTATCAGGACTAAGTCGTCTAAGGTGAAGCTTCTTCGAATGACTTTTTTGTTGTATCTGGTTGTCATCCTTTGCTTTAATGCTACTTCTCTTATCTGGGCTTGTTCTTGGACTTTTGGAAGTAGTTTGAGCTCTTCTTTTTGGGCTTGAACATTTTCGACCTCATCATAAAACCTCACCCTTGGACTCTGTTCATTGATCTCTACTAGGATCATGGCTTCTATTCTGTATGCAAGTCAGAAGGGTGTTTCCCCGGTCGTGGAATGGGATATTGTTCTATAAGCCCATAGCACTTGTGGGAGTTCTTCTGCCCAAGTCCCTTTCGCTCCTTGTAACCTTTTCTTAAGTCCGGCTAGTATAACTTTATTGGCTGCTTCTTCTTGTCCATTAGTTTGGGGGTGTTCTACCGATATGAATTGATGTTTTATCTTCATGCTGGATACCAGGGTCCTGAACGTAGAGTTAGTAAACGCATTATCAGTAGTAATGGAGTGTGAAACTTCAAACCGAGTAATTATATTTCTGTATAGGAATTTTGACTTCTTTGTGCTGTGATGGTAGCTAGTGGTTCTGCCTCTATCCACTTAGTGAAGTAATCTATTCCCACAATAAAGTACTTGACTTGTCTAGGCACTTAGGAAAAAGGTTCGAGGAGGTCTAATTCCCATTTTGCAAAAGGTCATGGAGAGGTTATAGTTATAAGCTCCTCAGGGGGAGCGACGTGGAAATTGGCATGCATCTGACATAGTTGACATTTTTTAACGAAGTCGGTGGCATCTTTTTGCAAGGTCGGCCTGAAAAATCCGGGTCGGATTACCTTCCTACCTAGAGATTGTGCTCCGAGATGATTTCCACAGATGCTATTATGTACTTCTTCTAGGACTTCTTCGGTTCTAGAAGTCGGAACACATTTTAACAGAGGCGTAGATATTCATCTTCTATAGAGGACGTTTTGCACCAATGTGTAATTCTGTGCTTTTCTTCGAACTTTCTGGGCTTCTTTTTGTTCCTTGGGAAGGATGTCAAATTTCAAATATTCGATTAAGGGGGTTATCCATCTGAGGTTTAAGCCAGAGATGGGTAGCATATCTAATTTGTTGTCTGATTTCATAATTGAGGGCTCCTTAAGAGTTTCTTGTATCAGGCTTCTATTATTCCCTCTAGGCTTGGTTCTTACCAATTTGGAGTGGGCATCCGCTCTGCTATTGAGTTCCCAAGTTACATGTTGGACCTTGGTATCGAGAAATTGTCAGAGATGCTCAAGTGTTTTCTTTAGGTATCTCTTCATGTTAAGATCTTTTGCCTGGTACTCCCCATTGATTTGGGAAGTTATTATCTGAGAATCACTGAAGACTATCACTTTGGTTGCGCCGACCTCTTTGGTGAGTTTTAGGCCTGCGATTAGAGCTTCGTATTCGGCCTAGTTATTGGAGGCAGGGAATTCAAATTCCAGAGAAACCTCTATTTGAATTCCCTCCTCATTTACTAAAATAATACCAGCGCTGCTCCCGACTTTGTTAGAAGAGCCATCTACATAAATATGCGAAGTCGTGGAGGCTTCGCTCTTGTCACCCGTATACTCAGTTAAGAATTCAGTCAGACATTGAGCTTTGATTGCTGTTCGAGTTTCGTAATTCAAATCGAACTCGGATAGCTCTATAGCCCATTAAACCATTCGACCTGCAATATCCATTTTCTAAAGGATTTGCTTCATGGGCTGGTTTGTTCTGACTATAATTAAAGCATATACAAACTTCTCAATTTTTTGATACCTTAGCTCAGGACCTTGTAAGACTTTGCTAGTAAAATAGATGGGGTGCTGTCTAACCTCATCTTCTCGTATTAACGTCGATGCCACTACCTTCTCGGTAATAGCTAAGTAAAGTACAAGCTCTTCTCCTACCTCGGTCGAGTAAGGATGGGAAGTTAGCTCAAAAACTTCTTGAATTCTTGAAAAGCTTCTTCACATTCAAGAGTCCATTCGAAGTAGCATCCTTTTCTAAGCAGTGAAAAAAGAGGCAGGAATCTCAAGGCTAATCCTACCAAAAATTTGGATAAGGCTGCAAGTCGGCCATTCAACTGTTGGACTTCTTTCAAACAGGTCGGACTCTTCATTTCCAGGATTGCTTTGCACTTGTCGGAGTTAGCCTCAATTCCCCTTGAGTGAGTATAAATCCCAAAAATTTTCCTGCTTCTACTGCAAATGTGCATTTAGTGGGATTTAGTCTCATCCCATGTCTTCTTATAGTGTTGAAGACTTGTGAAAGGTCGTATAGGAGACTACCTCATCCTTGGGTTTTACTAACATATCATCCACATATACTTCCATCAGGTTTCTAAGGTAAGGTGCAAACATCTTGTTCATCAACCTTTGATATGTGGCCCCTGTATTTTTTAATCCGAATGGCATGACCACGTGCAATAGTTCGATCTGGGTGTGATGAACGATGTCTTCTCCTGATCCAAGTTATACATCAGAATTTAGTTGTATCCTGAGTAAGCATCCATGAATGATAGATACTGGTATCCTAAGCTGGAAAATACTAGAGCATCAATGTTGGGTAGAGGATATGGGTCTTTCGGACAGGTTTTGTTGAGGTCAGTATAGTCAACACACATTCTCTATTTTTCATTTTGCTTTTTGACCAATACGACATTTGCTAACCATGTCGGACATTTAACTTCCCTAATGAACCCGACTTCTGATAAAGCTTGTACTTGCTCTTCGACCACTTAAGCTCGTTCTAGTCTGAGCTTCCATCTTCTTTGCTGAATAGGTCGGGATCCTGGATGGACTGCCAGCTTATGTGTCATAAGCTCAGGATCTATTTCGGGCATGTCAGCGACTTTCCAAGCAAAAAGGTTGGAATTTTCCCGTAGGGGATTTACGAGCTCTTGCTTTAAATCTGCCCTTATGTTGACTCCTATGTTAGTATTTTTCCCAACTTCTTGTCCGATCTGGACTTCTTCAGTCCTTCCTTATGGTTATGGTTGGAGTTCATCTTTTTCTCGGACTCCTCCGAGTTCGGTGGAATTGACTTCTTTGCCCTTACCCCTTAGGTTTAGGCTCTCATTGTAACACTTCCTTGCCAGCTTCTGATCTCCCCCAAATGGTAGCAATCCCGTCTTCCATCGAAAATTTCATACAGAGATGAGGAGTAGAGACTACTGCCCCCAGCCAATTTAAATTTGTCCTCCCGATCTGGGCATTATATGCCGAGGTTACATCGACAACAATGAAGTCGATGTTTAAGGTTTTAGACTTCGATTCCTTTCCAAAAGTTGTGTACAGGGAGATGAAGCCCAGTGGTTTAATAGGAGCATCTCCTAATCCGAAAAGAGTATCTGGATAAGCTTTCAACTCGCTTTCTTCTAACCCCAGATTGTCAAATGCCAGCTTAAATAGTATGTCAGCTGAGCTGCCCTGATCTATCAAGGTCCTGTGTAAATGTGCATTGGCCAGTATCATAGTGATCACTACCGGGTCGTCATGGCCAGGCACAATGCCTTGTCTATCTTCTTTGGTAAAAGAGATTGTTGGGAGGTCGGGAGCGTCATTCCCGACTTGGTAGACCTCTTTTAAATGTCTCTTCTGAGACGACTTTGTTAACCCCCATCCGGCGATTTCTTCCGATATCATGTGCATGTGTCTTTCTGGAGTTTGTGGGGATGAGCTCTTCGTTCGACGTCTTCGTTGTCTCTTTTTCTTTTTCCATGATTGTCTGACCTTTCCATGAGATATCTATCCAGCCGACCTTCCGTGGCCAGCTTTTCTATCACATTTTTTAGGTCTTAACAATCATTTGTTGAGTGTCCATACAACTTATGGTACTCAAAATACTCATTACGGCTTCCACCCTTCTTGTTTTTTATTGGATGTGGGGGAGGGATCGGAGCTTCTCGGTCTGACAAATTTTTCTGTAAATGTCCATGAGAGAAACTCGTAATGGAGTATAGTTGTGGTACCTTCTAGGCTTCTCCGACCCGACTTCCTCTTTCTTCTTGGGATCCCTCTCTTTTTTCTCTGGTTGATGAGGGTGTCCAAGTCGCCAATTCGATTCACGTAATCTGGCATTTTCTTCCATATTGATGTACTTTTCAGCTCGTTCTTGCACATCGTTAAGGGAAGTCGGGTGCCTCTTTGATATGGACTGGGAAAAGGGACCTTCTCAGAAGCCATTGACCAATCCCATAATCACTGCCTCCGTTGGCATATTTTAGATTTCTAGACAAGCTTTGTTGAACATTTCCATATAATCTCTGAGAGATTCTCCGGCGTCCTGTTTTACTTTGAGTAGGCTAGGTGCGTGCTTGACTTTTTCCTTTTGAATTGAGAATCTGGTGAGGAATTTTCGAGCGAGGTCGTCGAAACTAGCAACCGATCTTAGGCGAAAATTGTCGAACCATTTCATGGCCAACTTTGTTAGAGTAGTTGGAAAGGCTTACAACGAGTAGCATCCGAGGCGTCAGCCAAATATATCCGACTTTTGAAATTACTCAAATGGTGCCTCGGGTTCGTGGTCCCATTGTAGAGACTCATGTCTGGGCTTTTGAAATTTCTAGGAACTCTAGCCCTCATGATGTCCTCTGTGAATGGGTCTTCTCCTCCGAATGGGGAGTCGTTCCGAACTGTGCGAGAATCCTTATCTCGAAGATTGGATTCCAGCTTTGAGAGATTCTCATCTAGCTCCTTCTTCATTTGATCTCCTTCCTTAAGCTTCTATCTGTCTCGCGCTGTCGCTCTAACTCCTGCTCTAATTGCTCAAGTCATCCCTGATATCCATGCAGCATTCCCATGAGGTCAGCGCTATGAGGCTGGTCTTCCGCTTTAGGGAGGCGCACCTTAGATGGGATCCTCCTCTGGTGTTGATCTCCTGAAGGACCTTCACCATGTTGTCCTTCCATTCTTGGAGGAGGTACTACTAAAGCCTGGTCATTATTGATTATGTCTTGGTACTCTGGGTTTGATTCAGACGCCGCATGTCAGTCTTCATACTAGTCGTCCGCCATGAAGCGTTGATTCCCAGGTCCCCGGCAACAGTGCCAATGTTTCGAGGGTTACCTGAAATCGGATGATGATTGGGCTTGGATGTGAAACCCAAGCGTTCAAAGGGGTGGTCTCTAATTTGTTACATGTCCGCGCCACGGTCCGAGCTGTGTGTTTGGAGAGATGGGGGGTGGTACCTGCAAGACACTCCGATGCCTAAGTCAACAAGGGGTTAAGCATGTTTAATATATTGGAACTTAAAGATACTTGAATGTGTCAGGGTATTTATAGGAGATGAGCCAATAACCACCGTTGGAGTAGTTCCACTTCTGGTGGTGGATAACTATCCCTTTATCTTAGGGTTATTGAGATCTCTCTTCTAGAAGTGGGTGAGAGATTCAGGGAGGCAGTTACTTACTTGGATAAGCATAAGCTGCTCGTGCTCGTCGAATCCGACCTCTACAGGAGGTCGGGCGTGCGGTAGGAGCCACCCTGGTTGTTGGGCCTTTTAGCCTTATTGAGATTGGCTCATATTTTGGGTCAGGATATGAACATATATATTTATTTTTTTTCTTTTTTTTTAATTCTTTTCTTTTTAATTCTGGAATCCAAAATATATGTATTACTTTTCTTTTGTTTTTTTAGTAAAGTACTTTTCATTTTAATTCTAGAACTCCTAACATAGCCTACAAAGGACAAAGCAAGCTCATAATTTCTTTCAAGCTCAATAATAAAAAGTCAACCGTAACAAAAATATGCACCCACAAAATGTCAAAAACCCCAAAAATTTAATCACCTTCGTTAAAATATAACTAAACTATGCTAATTGACCTGTCCCTGACAATCCCACTGCACGATTAAGGGTGGCAATACAACCCAAATCTGTGGGTATCCACCCCGCTCCTACCCACTGAGGTGGGTTTTTAACGGGGCGGGTTCTTGGGCGGGGTGGGATGAGGGCGGGTTTAGGTTAAACCCGCCCCTATCCCCCCGGTATATATATATATATATATATATATATATATATATATATATATTTTAATATATAATATATGTAGTATATATAAAATAATTAGTAAAATGATTAATAATATTGTATCATATTTAAATTTTTACTTTAATTTATGTTATGTATGTAATGATGGTTATATAAATTTTAAAATTTAATTTTATTTGTTGGATTTTAATAATTATAGGGGCGGGTAGGAACGGGACGGGTACCCGCAGGGACGGGTTAGAGTTTAACTTTTTACTACCCGTAGGTAAAAGTAGGACAGATTCAATGCGGGTTATTGTAGGATGGGGCGGAATCGAGTAGGGCAAAAACCTGTCCCTACCCGCGCCTATTACCACCCCTATGTACGATCTGTAAGAGGTCTACGGACATTGTCTGCGCATGATGCTACGCATGCCTGCAATGGCATACTCCACGCCACTTCCTTACCTGAAAAATAAAATTATCCTTCATCACGGTAGCACTCACCTAAAACGTATTAATAAATTGGTTACAAATAATTTTTTGCATAATTTTATTTATGTTGTTTACTAATGATATTTTTGTAATTTTGGCCTATTATTTTAACAAGTTAATCCTTCTATGACTTATATTGGTAAATACTGTGTTGACAATATTGCTCAACTAGAAAAAATGTATATTTAACTCCCTTTTAAATTTAGGAGCTTTTTTATTGCAAAATATTATTAAATAGTTAAATATGAAGACCACAATTACTAAAGACTATCTCTTATTTGTCTCATAAAAATTTAAAGTAAACTACTGAAAATAAACTTGAATTATTTTGGCACTGACAAAAATATTTTTAAATTTTGTTATTAACAAAAATGTCCTCAAATAATTTAAAAACATACCAAAAATATCCGGTCGTGGTTCACTTACCAATGTTAGTGTCTCACTTGCCACATACAAAGTTTTGTTTATCATATAACTTTTTTTTCGCTAATTGTAAATTAAAATTTAAAATCATAATAATAATTTGAAATAGAAAAGATTCACTTCTTAATTGTGTGGGATTTAATTTATTAGAGAAAAATAGGAATTGCAAATACAATCATACTAGCTACATGTATATAAAAATTAACTACTCATATAGAATACATGTTAAAATACAAAATATAAAATAAAAAAATACCTTGTGGTAAGAGAGTTTCCTAAAATATTTTCGAAAGATATTCATGAATTTCCTCATCAGCGAGAGATAGAGTTTACCATAAACCTTGTGCCAGAAACGGGACCAATCACTATGCACCCTATCGGATACTACCATTGGAACTCGCAAAATTGAAGTTTCAAATGGAAGACCTATTAGAAAAGAAGTTTATCCATCTGAGTGCGTCACCACGGGGAGTCTCAGGTTTGTTGGTAAAGAAGAAGGATGGCAGAATGAGGCTGTGCATAGACTGCTAGCAGCTAAACAAGATCACTATCAAGACAAATACCCTCGGACAAGGATTGATGATCTGATGGACCAGTTAAGACGAGCAACCATCTTCTCAAAGATAGATATGAGATCAGGTTATCATCAAATTCATGTAAGGGAAGCCGACATACCCAAGACTACTTTTAAAATCAGATACGGTCACTACGAGTAAACGGTTATATCTTTCGGACTAACTAATGCTCCTATTATGTTCATGGACTACATGAATTGGATTTTTTCCCTATCTAGATAAGTTTGTATGGTCTTCATCGATGACATACTTATCTACTTAAAGACAGAGAAGGAGCATGAGGAACACCTAAGAACTATACTGCAGATTTTGAAGGAAAGAAAGTTGTATGTAAAGCTTTTAAAGTATAAGTTCTAGGCCAAAGAAGTGAAGTTCTTAGGACACATAATACCCTAAGGAGGCATAGGTATGGATCCCTCCAAGATAAAAGTAGTGTTAGAATGGGAGCGGCCTACGACCATCACAAAGATTCGTAGTTTTCTCAGATTGGCTGGATACTACTAGAGATTTATTAAAGAATTTCATAAATAACATTGCCTTTGGCTTAACTCACAAGGAAGGAAATTTCTTTTGTTTGAATGGACGAGTATGAGGAAAGCTTCAGAACCTTGAAGGAGAAACTAACTTTGGCATCATTTCTAGTGTTACTAGATCCTCAAGGACCATTCGAAGTATACTGCGATACCCCATTAAAAAGTCAAGGATGTGTGCTGATGCAGAATAAGAATGTCATAGCTTATGCTTCGCGTCAGTTAATGGAAATTGCACTTTTGTTTATCACATCTATTATCTTGCTCATCGATTACAATAAACATTTGTTTCAGTAGCCAAAGAAGTTTGTTATGTTCATTAAATTGTGACTGTTTCTCACCAAAGTCATGATCAGTTAAGGGTTGCTCAAGCAAACAATGTTGCAAACTTAATTGCTAATGATATGATTGTGATAGGCAGTGGAGTTAATCAAATTGGTACTTTACAAAAAGCTGGAGATACTAGATCGGAGTCTTATTTGAATTATGTACATAGCTTGCTATGCATATTTGATGCTGCTTGTGAAGTTCTTGAAAAACGCAATAAAAAAGATAATTTCTCCACTTGTAGTGATGTTTGTACATCTATTGAATTTGTCTTTATTTTGAATTTGATGAAAAATATTTTGCAAGTTGATAATGATCTTTGCCTTGATTTGCAATGAAAAAATTAAGACATTAAATGATTTAGCTTTGATTTCTACTACCAAGACTTTAATCCAAAGAAATGAGAGAATAAGAATGGGAGACTTTCATAAAAGAAGTTACATTATTTTATGAGAAACATGAAGTTAAAATTCCTAATATGAATGCATTGCATATTCCTAAAAGAGGTCGACTCTTAAAATTATTGATCAGATATTTAGATTTCAATGGACCATAATTATCGTGTTAATTTATTTCTTGCTACAATTGGCATACAATTGCAAGAGCTTAATAGAAGATTCAGTGATAATATAATGAAATTGCTTGCTTTAAATTTAACTTTAGATTTTCGAGATAATTATAAGTTCTTTAACATCGATAAAGTATGCGAATTAGTAGAACGATTTTATCCGGATGACTTCAATGATTAAAAAAAGATTTACATTAGAATACAAGCTCAACATCATGAACTTGATGATTTTGATCATGGTGAATTGAGGAACTTGTGAACAATTTTCGAGTTATGTCAAGGGTTAATGAAAACAGAAAATTTTTAACATATTCTTTGATTGATAGTTTAATTTGCTTAATATTAACTCTCCGTGTTTCAATAGCTACAACTGAGAGATCGAATTCTTCAACTATGAATATTGTGAATAATAGACTTAGAAATAAAATAGAAGATAAATTCTTGCTAATTGTCTCCTAATTAATTTACATTGAGAAGAAGATTGTTAAAATATTTGATACGGATTCTGTTATCGATAAATTTTATGATATGAAAAATTGTCGTGTACCAATGCGCTAGTAAAAGTTACATACATAATTTTGTACTTTAAAATATATTCTCCATCAATATATTTTTGTAATGTATTTTATATTATATAAATTATTTGTATAGACCTTATTTCATAGTTGTAAGAGTCGGATCGGATTAGCCGGTTCGACCGAAAAATCGGTAAACTAAACTCTCGACCAGTTCAGTCTAGTGATATGACTATTTAAGGATTAGAACCGGTGAGAATCGGTCAAAATCGGTCCAAGCGAATCGCTCTAGAAAAAATTCTAAAATTGTTAAAGATGTGGATTGAACAC
This sequence comes from Arachis hypogaea, assembly GCF_003086295.3. Lineage (NCBI taxonomy): Eukaryota > Viridiplantae > Streptophyta > Magnoliopsida > Fabales > Fabaceae > Arachis > Arachis hypogaea. The sequence goes on along the minus strand of NC_092046.1, from coordinate 46,155,965 downwards.
CTGGGTCCTCCTTGTTATTGCATGCTCCCCTTGCCACTGAGCTATGTCATTCCTTGTTACTTTATATGCTAATTATTAATTACATAGTAAAAACATACAAAAATTTTGTTAATATTATTTTAATTTGATACTCACTTATATTTAAATTAATTATATTTTTTATTATTCATAATTATTAATATAAATGTTATTAAACATATATAAATAAAAATATCAAATATTTTTATTAATTACAATATCATTATTCTTTTTATGATTTTATTATATTTATTAGATATTATTTTTTAATAAAAATAATATAATAAATATAAACTAATTAGTTAGTTATTGAAATAAAAAATAGTTACTTTAATATGAAAATAAAATTAAAAAAACCTTTATTATAAAAAGATATTAGAATTTTATATATTTATTTAATGATAACTAGATTATAACTTGTTGATTATAATTTGTTAAAACTTGATTGTTTTTAAAATATCAGTGAAGATATCTATTTTTAAATTTTAATTTTATATTTTTGATTATTTTATATTTTTTATTTACATAGGATCGGTTCTATCGATTCAACTAATAATTTATCGGTTGAATTAATAAACCAATAAACTAATAACTTGACCGATTCGATCACCAGTTCAGTTCTTACAACTATGATATATATATATATATATATATATATATAAAATTTTTTTAATATGTCCCTAATCAAAATAAAATATTAAGGCTTTTCATCAATTACGCTTGTTTAAGTAGCTTCAACTTTTAAATATTTTTTAAAATAATTAATATAGAAAAAGTCTAGGAATTAATACTTTTATTAAAATTTGGCCAACATTTAATTATTAAAAAAAAATAATTTTATACTACTAAATTTAATCTCATACCATTAAAAATACTAATAATAACTAATTGATAAATACAAATTACAAAATCTGCTGACTCCTAATACTTTTCTTTAATATAAATGATCTTGTGATTGAAGAATCCAAAAAGTTCTAACCGTGATCAGTATAGTAATAAATGTATGTAATCGAAAGAAGCAATGTAGACTTAATCCTTATAATTAATTTCACATTAACTGATTACTAATGTATTACTTTATAAGCAATCTTTTGAAGAAAAAGTATAGAAACCAACATCCTAACTAACCAATTTTAACAACTCAATTAATTATAATAATTTTAATTTATTAATTTAAATCATTCTCATTAATGATTATTTTAAAAAAATAAAATTTGTAATTAACCGTCTAATTAGAACATAATTCACGTCCTGTTAGAACTCCTTTTTTTTACATATTAAGTGTGTTGTTGTGCTTAATTCATTGCGTCGACGTTTTCAACAACGTGAACACCGAGCCCCACCTCCACCGTGCTACACTGTTTCTGTCACTGGTGCACGAAATTGTGATCTCTAATAATGGCTCCAAAGACTTGGTGCTCTAATCTTAATTCATAATTTGTCACAACTTCGATACAACTAACCAGCAAGTACACTAGGTCGTCCAAGTAATAAACCTTACGTGAGTAAGGGTCGATCCCACTGAGATTGTTGATATGAAGCAAGCTATGGTCACCTTGTAAATCTCAGTCAGGCGGATATAAAATAGTTATGGAGTTTTCGAAAATAAATAATAAAAGAAGGATAGAAAGACTTATGTAGATCATTGGTGAGAGTTTCAGATAAGCGTGTAGAGATGCTTTCGTTCCTCTGAACCTCTGCTTTCCTGCTGCCTTCATCCAATCAGTCTTACTCCTTTCCATGGCTGGCTTTTTGTAAGGATGTCACCGGTGCCAATGGCTACTTTCAATCCTCTCGGGAAAATGGTCCAAATGCTCTGTCACAGCACGGCTAATCATCTGGAGGCATCACCCTTGTCGATGGTTGCATCCTATTCCTCTCTGTGAAAATGGTCCGATGCGCTGTCACTGCATGGCTAATCATCTTGGAGGTTCTCGATCATACTGGAATAGAATTTACTATCCTTTTGCATCTGTCACTACGCCCAGCACTCGCGAGTTTGGAGTTCGTCACAGTCATTCAATCCCAGAATCCTACTCGGAATACCACAAACAAGGTTTAGACTTTCCGAACTCTCATGAATGCCGCCATCAATCTAGCTTATACCACGAAGATTCTGATTAAGAGATCTAAGAGATACTCATTCAGTCGAAGGTAGAACGGAAGTGGTCATCAGGCACGCGTTCATAGGGAATGATGATGATTGTCACGTTCATCACATTCAGGTTGAAGAGCGAATGAATATCTTAGAAGCGGAATAAGTTGAATTGAATAGAAAAACAGTAGTACTTTGCATTAATCTTTGAGGAACAACAGAGCTCCACACCTTAATCTATGGAGTGCAGAGACTCTACCGTTGAAAATACATAAGTGATAATGGAGTTCGTTGGTCTCGGCCCCAGAGGGGAACCGGAGTAACCAAGACTTTGAATACAATGATAAAAAGTTCTATTTATAATAAACTAGTCACTAAGGTTTACAGAAGTAAGTAATTGATGCATAAATCCACTTCCGGGGCCCACTTGGTGTGTGCTTGGGCTGAGCTTGAGTGTTGCACGTGTAGAGGTCCTTCTTGGAGTTGAACGCCAGTTTTTGTGCCAGTTTGGGCGTTGAACTCCACTTTGCGACTTGTTTCTGGCGCTGAACGCCAGAATTGGGCAGAGAGCTAGCGTTGAACGCCAGTTTGCGTCATCTAAACTCGAGCAAAGTATGGACTATTATATATTGCTGGAAATCCCTGGATGTCTACTTTCGAACGCAATTGGAAGCGCGCCATTTTGAGTTCTGTAGCTCCAGAAAATCCATTTTGAGTGCAGGAAGGTCAGAATCCAACAGCATCAGCAGTCCTTCTTCAACCTCTGAATCTGATTTTTGCTCAAGTCTCTCAATTTCAGCCAGAAAATACCTGAAATCACAGAAAAACACACAAACTCATAGTAAAGTCCAGAAATGTGAATTTAACATAAAAACTAATGAGAACATCCCTAAAAGTAACTAGATTCTACTAAAAATATACTAAAAATAATGCCAAAAAGCGTATAAATTATCCGCTCATCACAACACCTAACTTAAATTGTTGCTTGTCCCCAAGCAACTGAAAATCAAATAGGATAAAAAGAAGAGAATATACTATAAATTCCAAACTATCAATGAGACATAGCTCCAATCAAATGAGCGGGACTTATAGCTTTTTGCCTCTTGAATAGTTTTGGCATCTCACTTTATCCATTGAGGTTCAGAATGATTGGCATCTATAGGAACTCAGAGTTCAGATAGTGTTATTGATTCTCCTAGTTCAGTATGATGATTCTTGAACACAGCTATTTTATGAGTCTTGGTCGTGGCCCTAAGCACTTTGTTTTCCAGTATTACCACCGGATACATAAATGCCACAGACACATAATTGGGTGAACCTTTTCAGATTGTGACTCAGCTTTGCTAAAGTCCCCAATTAGAGGTGTCCAGGGTTCTTAAGCACACTCTTTTTTTGCTTTGAACCTTGACTTTAACCGCTCAGTCTCAAGTTTTCACTTGACACCTACACGCCACAAGCATATGGTTAGGGACAGCTTGGTTTAGCCGCTTAGACCAGGATTTTATTCCTTTAGGCCCTCCTATCCACTGATGCTCAAAGCCTTGGGATCCTTTTTATTTGCCCTTGCCTTTTGGTTTTAAGGGTTATTGGCTTTTTGCTCTTGCCTCTTGGTTTTAAGAGCTTTTGGCTTTTTCTGCTTGCTTTTTCTTTTTCTTTCTGTTTTTTTTCTGCAAGCTTTGTTCTTTGCTGCTTTTTCTTACTTCAAGAATTATTTTTATGATTTTTCAGATTATCAAATAACATGTCTCCTAGTCATCATTCTTTCAAGAGCCAACATATTTAACATTCTTAAACAACAACTTCAAAAGACATATGCACTGTTCAAGCATTCATTCAGAAAACAAGAAGCATTGTCACCACATCAACATAATTAAACTAAGTTCAAGGATAAATTCGAAACTCATGTACTTCTTGTTCTTTTGAATTAAAACATTTTTTATTTAAGAGAGGTGATGGATTCATAGGACATTCATAACTTTAATACATAGTTACTAAATACTAATGATCATGTAATGAAGACACAAACATGGATAAGCACTTATCATAGAGAAAACGAAAAACAGAAAATAAGAATAAGGAATGAGTCCACCTTAGTGATGGTGGCGTTTCCTTCTTGAGGAACCAATGATGTCCTTGAGCTCTTCTATGTCTCTTCCTTGTCTTTGTTGCTCCTCCCTCATTGCTTTTTGATCTTCTCTTATTTCATGAAGGATGATGGAGTGCTCTTGATGTTCCACCCTTAGTTGTCCCATGTTGGAACTTAATTCTCCTAGGGAGGTGTTGATTTTCTCCCAATAGTTTTGTGGAGAAAAATGCATTTGAGGCATCTCCGGGATCTCATGGTGATAAGCTTCATACGCCTCTTGAGCTCCATGAATGGGCTCTCTTGCTTGCTCCATCTTTTTCTTAGTGATGGGCTTCTCTTCCTCAATGTGAATGTCTCCTTCTATGAAAGCTCCAGCTGAGTAACATAGACGGCAAATAAGATGAGGAAAAGCTAGCCTTGCCCCAAGAGAGGGCTTTTCGGCTATTTTGTAGAGTTCAAGGGAGATGACTTCATGAACTTCTACTTCTTCTCCAATCATGATGCTATGGATCATGATGGCCCGATCCACAGTAACTTCAGATCGGTTGCTAGTGGGGATGATGGAGCGTTGGATGAATTCCAACCATCCTCTAGCCACAGGCTTGAGGTCCAGTCTTCTTAGTTGAACCGGCTTGCCTTTGGAGTCAATCTTCCATTGAGCTCCTTCCACACATATGTCCATAAGGACTTGGTCCAACCTTTGATTAAAGTTGACCCTTCTAGTGTAGGGGCGTTCATCTCCTTGCATCATAGGCAAGTTAAACGCCAACCTCACATTTTCCGGACTAAAATCCAAGTATTTCCCCCGAACCATTGTAATATAATTCTTTGGATTTGGGTTCTTACTTTGATCATGGTTCTTAGTGATCCATGCATTGGCATAGAACTCTTGAACCATTAGGATACCGACTTGTTGGATGGGATTTGTTAGAACTTCCCAACCTCTTCTTTGAATTTCATGTCGGATCTCCGGATACTCATTTCTTTTGAGTTTGAAAGGGACCTCGGGGATCACCTTCTTCTTGGCCACAACATCATAGAAGTGGTCTTGATGGGCTTTGGAGATGAACCTTTCCATCTCCCATGACTCGGAGGTGGAAGTTTTTGTCTTCCCTTTCCCTTTTCTAGAGGATTCTCCGGTCTTGGGTGCCATCAATGGTAATGGAAAAACAAAAAGCTTATGCTTTTACCACACCAAACTTAGAATATTGCTCGCCCTCAAGCAAGAGAAGAAAGAATAGATGAAGAAGAAGAAGAAGAAAATATGGAGGAGAGGGAGAGATGTGTTTTCGATCAAGAATAGAAGAGAGGGTTGTGTTGTGTGAAAATGAAGAATAATGGGGGGCTATATATAGGGAAGGGAGGGGGGTAAGTTCGGCCATTTAGGGTGGGTTTGGGTGGGAAATTGATTTTGAATTTTGAAGGTAGGTGGAGTTTATGAGGTAGGTTTATGGGGAAGAGTGGATGGATGTGAGTGGTGAAGTGGTGATAGGGAAGAGAGATTGAGGTGATTGGTGAAGGGTTTTGGGGAAGAGTGTTTATTGGGAAGAGAGGATGATTGAGAAGAGAGAAGAGAGTGAGTGGAGGTAGGTGGGGATCCTGTGGGGTCCACAGATCCTGAGATGATCCTGTGGGGTCCACAGATCCTGAGGTGTTCAAGGATTTACACCCTTGCACCAAATTAGGCATGTAAAATGCCCTTGCACACAACTCTGGGTGTTCAGCGCCAGGTTGGTGCCCATTTTGGGCGTTCAACGCCCATTTGTTGCCCATTTCTGGCGTTGAACGCCAGAACCATGCTTGTTCTGGGCGTTCAGCGCCAGCTCTTCTCCAGGGTGCAATTCTGCGTTCAGCGCCCAGATAATGCCCATTTTGGGCGTTCAGCACCCAAATACTGCCCATTTTGGGCGTTCAGCGCCAAAACCATGCTCTGTTCTGGCGTTGAATGCCAGACAGGTGCTTCCTCCAGGGTGTGATTTTTCTTCTGCTGTTTTTGATTCTATTTCTAAATTTTTCGTTTATTTTGTGACTCCTCATGATCATGAACCTAAGAAAACATGAAAAAAAAAATAAAATTAGATAAATAAACATTGGGTTGCCTCCCAACAAGCGCTTCTTTAATGTCAATAGCTTGACAGTGGGCTCTCATGGAGCCTCACAGAAGTGCAGAGCTTTGTTGAGACCTTCCAACACTAAACTTAGAGTTTGGATATGGGGGTTTGACACCAAACTTAGAGTTTGGTTGTGGCCTCCCAACACCAAACTTAGAGTTTGACTGTGGGGGCTTTGGTTGACTCTGCTTGGAGAGAAGCTTTTTCTGCTTCCTCTCCATGGATGCAGAGAGAGATCCTTGAGTTGTAAACACAAGGTTGTCCTTATTTAATTGAAGGATCAATTCTCCTCTGTCCACATCAATCACAGCTCTTGCTGTGGCCAGGAAAGGTCTTCCTAGGATGATGGATTCATCCTCTTCCTTTCCAGTATCCAAGACTATGAAATCAGTAGGGATGTAAAGGCCTTCAACCTTTACTAACACGTCCTCTATTTGTCCATAAGCCTGTTTTCTTGAATTGTCTGCCATCTCTAATGAGATTTTAGCAGCTTGCACCCCATAGATTCCCAGTTTCTCTATTACAGAGAGGGGCATGAGGTTTATCCCTGAACCAAGGTCACACAGAGCCTAAAAGATCATGGTGCCTATGGTACAAGGTATTATGAACTTTCCAGGATCCTGTCTCTTCTGAGGCAATGTCAGTTGATCCAGATCACTTAGTTCATTGGTGAACAAGGGAGGTTCATCTTCCCAAGTTTCAATGCCAAATAATTTGGCATTCAGCTTCATGATTGCACCAAGGAACTTGGCAGCTTGCTCTTCAGTAACATCCTCATTCTCTTCAGAAGAGGAGTACTCATCAGAGCTCATGAATGGCATAAGGAGGTTCAATGGAATCTCTATGGTCTCTAATTGAGCCTCAGAGTCCTTTGGTTCCTCAGAGGGAAGCTCCTTATTGGTCACTGGACGTCCCAGGAGGTCTTCCTCCTTGGGATTCACGTCCTCCTCTCCCTCTTTGGGTTCGGCCATTTTGGTTATGTCAATGGCCTTGCACTCTCCTTTTGGATTTTCTTCTGTATTGCTTGGGAGAGTACTAGGAGGGATTTCAGTGATCCTTTTACTCAGCTGGCCCACTTGTGCTTCCAAATTTCTAATGGAGGACCTTGTTTCATTCATAAAACTCACAGTGGCCTTAGATAGATCAGAGACTAAATTTGCTAAGCTAGATGGATTCTGCTCAGAATTCTCTGTCTGTTGCTGAGTGGATGATGGAAAAGGCTTGCTATTGCTAAACCTGTTTCTTCCACCATTATTAAAGCCTTGTTGAGGCTTTTGATCCTTCCATGAGAGATTTGGGTGATTTCTCCATGATGGATTGTAGGTGTTTCCATATGGTTCACCCATGTAATTTAACTCTGCTATTGCAGGGTTCTCAGGATCATAAGCTTCTTCTTCGGAAGATGCCTCTTGAGTACTGTTGGATGTAGCTTGCATTCCATTCAGACTCTGAGAAATCATATTGATTTGCTGAGTCAATATTTTATTCTGAGCCAATATGGCATTCAGAGTATCAATTTCAAGAACTCCCTTCTTCATAGGCGTCACATTACTCACAGGATTCCTCTCAGAAGTGTACATAAACTGGTTATTAGCAACCATGTCAATGAGTTCTTGAGCTTCTGCAGGCGTTTTCTTTAGGTGAATGGATCCACCTGCAGAAGTATCCAATGACATCTTTGATAGCTCAGATAAACCATCATAGAATATATCCAGGATGGTCCATTCTGAAAGCATGTCAGAAGGACACTTTTTGGTCAGCTGCTTGTATCTTTCCCAAGCTTCATAGAGGGATTCACTTTCTTTCTGTCTGAAGGTTTGAACATCAGCTCTAAGCTTGCTCAGCTTTTGAGGAGGAAAGAACTTGGCTAAGAAAGCCGTGACCAGCTTATCTCAAGAGTTCAGGCTGTCTTTGGGTTGAGAGTCCAACCATATTCTAGCTCTGTCTCTTACAGCAAAAGGGAAAAGCATGAGCCTGTAGACTTCAGGATCTACTCCATTAGTCTTAGCAGTATCACAGATCTGCAAGAATTCAGTTAAGAACTGAAAAGGATCTTCAGATGGAAGTCCATGAAACTTGCAGTTCTGCTGCATCAGAGAAACTAGCTGAGGTTTCAGCTCAAAATTGTTTGCTCCAATGGTAGGAATGGAGATGCTTCTTCCATGTAAATTGGAATTAGGTGCAGTAAAGTCACCAAGCATTCTCCTTGCATTATTGTTGTTGGGTTCGGCTGCCATCTCCTTTACTTGTTCGAAATTTTCAATAAGGTTGTCTCTGGATTGTTGTAATTTAGCTACTCTTAGTTTTCTCTTCAGAGTCCTTTCAGGTTCTGGATCAGCTTCAACAAGAATGCCTTTTTCTTTGTCCCTGCTCATAAGAAAGAGAAGAGAAAAAGAAAAGAAGAGGAATCCTCTATGTCACAGTAAAGAGGTTCCTTATTGTTAGTAGAAGAAGAAAAGGAATAGGGGTGAAGAAGAATGAAGAATCCAAACACAAAGGTGATGATAGGAGCAGAGATGTGAGATGAAGAGAAGTGTTAGTAGATGAATAAATAAATAGAAGGGGATGAGAGGTGGAGAAAATATTCGAAAATAATTTTTGAAAAGAGTTAGTGATTTTCGAAAATAGTTTTTGAAAAAGGTTAGTAGTTTTTCGAAAATTCAAATAAAAAATAAAATAATTAGTCTAATTAAAAAGAAATTTTGAAAAAGAGGAAAGATTTTTTCGAAAATTAGAGAGAGAAAGTTAGTTAGGTAGTTTTGAAAAAGGTAAGAAACAAACAAAAAGTTAGTTAGTTAGTTGAAACAAATTTTGAAAAGATAAGAAGTTAGGAAGTTAGAAAAGATATTTTGCAATCACTTTTTTGAAAAAGGTAAGATAAGAAGATATTTTTGAAAAGATATGATAGAAATTAGTTTTTGAAAAAGATTTGATTTTTAAAATCTCAATTAATGACTTGATTCACAAGAAATCACAAGATATGATTCTAGAACTTAAAGTTTGAATCTTTCTTAACAAGTAAGTAACAAACTTGAAATTTTTTTGAATCAAAACATTAATTGATGATGTTATTTTCGAAAATATGATGCAAAATTAAGAAAAAGATTTTTGAAAAATATTTTTAGAATTTTCGAAAATAACTAAGAAAGAAGAAAAAGATTTGATTTTTGAAAAATATTTTGAAAAAGATAAGATTTTTAAAATTGAAAATTTGATTTGACTCATAAAAACAACTAGATTTTTTTAAAAATTTTTGAAAAAGTCAAATCTAATTTTCGAAATTTTAAGAGAGAAAAAGGGAAAGATATTTTTTTTGATTTTTTGAATTTTTAATGATGAGAGAGAGAAACATGAAAATGATGCAATGCATGAGAATTTTAGATCAAAACATGTGATGCATGCAAGAATGTTATGAATGTCAAGATGAACACCAAGAACATTATGAAGATCATGATGAACACCAAGAACATATTTTTGAAAAAATTTTTAATGCAAAGAAAACATGCAAGACACCAAACTTAGAAATCTTTGATGCTTAGACTCTATGGATGCAAGAATGCATATGAAAAACACCATACAACACAAAACAAGAAAACATCAAGATCAAACAAGAAGACTTACCAAGAACAACTTGAAGATCATGAAGAACACTATGAATGCATGAATTTTCGAAAAATGCAAGATGAATATGCAATTGACACCAAACTTATAACATGACTCAAGACTCAAACAAGAACACAAAAATATTTTTAATTTTTTATGATTTTATGATTTTTTTGTATTTTCTTTTAATTTTTTCGAAAATCATTTTGAAAAAGAAAAATAAGGATTCCAAAATTTTTAATATGAATTCCAGGAATCTTATGCTCTTTAGTCTAGAGCTCCAATCAAAGGGTCAGGCATGGCTTAATAGCCAGCCAAGCTTTAGTATGTAACTCAGACATGACAAGCCTAACATGCCCTACAGAGAAATTAGACATGGCTTTACAGCCAGCCAAGCTTCAACATGCTTCATGAAACACTAGAATTCATTCTTAAAAATTCTGAAAAAAATATTTTTTTGAAAACATTTTTATTTTTATTTTTTTTCGAAAACAAAGGAGAAATTTTTGAAAGATTTTTGAAAAATTTTTGAAAATAAAACAAAAAAAAAAATTTACCTAATCTGAGCAACAAGATGAACCGTCAGTTGTCCAAACTCGAACAATCCCCGGCAACGGCGCCAAAAACTTGGTGCACGAAATTGTGATCTCTAATAATGGCTCCAAAGACTTGGTGCTCTAATCTTAATTCATAATTTGTCACTGGTGCACGAAATTGTGATGTCCAGGCTCAAACAATCCCTGGCAACGTGAGCAACTTGGTACGCGCAATCGCGATTACACTTTGATTATGTAAAATTTATGGCTCTTGCTTTCCCTAGCAATGGCGCCAAGAACATGGTGCCAATACCATGGTTCACAACTTCGATACAACTAACCAGCAAGTGCACTGGGTCGTCCAAGTAATACCTTACGTGAGTAAGGGTCGAATCCCACAGAGATTGTTGATATGAAGCAAGCTATGGTCACCTTGCAAATCTCAGTCAGGCAGATATAAATTGATAATGATGTTTTCGAATAATAAATAATAGAATAGGGATAGAGGTACGTATGTAAATCATTGGTAGGAATTTCAGATAAGCGAATGGAGATGCTTTTCGTTCTTCTGAACCTCTGCTTTCCTGCTATCTTCATCCAATCAGTCTTACTCCTTTCCATGGCTGGCTTTATGCAAGGGCATCACCGTTGTCAGTGGCTACATCCCCTCCTCTCAGTGAAAAATATGCTCACATGCTCTGTCACAGCACGGCTAATCATCTGTCGGTTCTCGATCATGCTGGAATAGGATTCACCCTCCTTTTGCGTCTGTCACTAACGCCCAGCACTCGCGAGTTTGAAGCTCGTCACAGTCATTCAATAATTGAATCCTACTCGGAATACCACAGACAAGCTTTAGACTTTCCGGATTCTCTTGAATGCCGCCATCGTTCTAGCGTACGCCACGAAGATTCTGATTAAGAGATCTAAGAGATATTCATTCTAGCTTATTTCATGTAGAACGGAAGTGTTTGTCAGGCACGTGTTCATAGGGGAGAATGGTGATGAGCGTCACACATAATCATCACCTTCATCACGTTCTTGGGTGCAAATGGATATCTTAGAAGCGAAATAAGATGAATTGAATAGAAAACAGTAGTACTTTGCATTAATCTTTGAGGAACAGCAGAGCTCCACACCTTAATCTATGGAGTGTAGAAACTCTACCGTATGAAAATACATAAGTGAAGGTCCAGGCATGGCCGAGATGGCCAGCCCCCAAAATGTGATCACAGGATCAAAATATAATCCAGGATCCAAAGATGATCAAAGGATCAAAAGATAATCCAAAGATGATAAAATACAATAGTAAAAGGTCTTATTTATAATAAACTAGCTACTAGGGTTTACATAAGTAAGTAATTGATGCATAAATCCACTTCCGGGGCCCACTTGGTGTGTGCTTGGGTTGAGCCTTAACTTTCCACGTGCAGAGGCCATTTGTGGAGTTGAACGCCATGTTTTGATCCATTTCTGGCATTCAACTCTGGTTTTTGATCCATTTCTGGCGCTGAACTCCAGAATTGGGCAGAGAGCTGGCGTTGAACGCCAGTTTGCGTCGTCTATTCTTGGCCAAAGTTTGGACTATTATATATTGCTGGAAAGCCCTGGATGTCTACTTTCCAACGCAATTGGAAGCGTGCCATTTCCGGAGTAACCAAGACTTTGAATACAATGATAAAAAGTTCTATTTATAATAAACTAGTCACTAAGGTTTACAGAAGTAAGTAATTGATGCATAAATCCACTTCCGGGGCCCACTTGGTGTGTGCTTGGGCTGAGCTTGAGTGTTGCACGTGTAGAGGTCCTTCTTGGAGTTGAACGCCAGTTTTTGTGCCAGTTTGGGCGTTGAACTCCACTTTGCAGCTTGTTTCTGGCGCTGAACGCCAGAATTGGGCAGAGAGCTGGAGTTGAACGCCAGTTTGCGTTATCTAAACTCAGGCAAAGTATGGACTATTATATATTGCTGGAAAGTCCTGGATGTCTACTTTCCAACGCAATTGGAAGCGCACCATTTTGAGTTCTGTAGCTCCAGAAAATCTATTTTGAGTGCAGGGAGGTCAGAATCCAACAGCATCAGCAGTCCTTCTTCAACCTCTGAATCTGATTTTTGCTCAAGTCCCTCAATTTCAGCCAGAAAATACCTGAAATCACAGAAAAACACACAAACTCATAGTAAAGTCCAGAAATGTGAATTTAACATAAAAACTAATGAAAACATCCCTAAAAGTAACTAGTTCCTACTAAAAACATACTAAAAACAATGTCAAAAAGCGTATAAATTATCCGCTCATCACAACACCAAACTTAAATTGTTGCTTGTCCCCAAGCAACTGAAAATCAAATAGGATAAAAATAAGAGAATATACTATAAATTCCAAATTATCAATGAAACATAGCTTCAATCAAATGAGCGGGACTTATAGCTTTTTGCCTCTTGAATAGTTTTGGCATCTCACTCTATCCATTGAAGTTTAGAATGATTGGCATCTATAGGAACTTCAGATTTCGAATAGTGTTATTGACTCTCCTAGTTCAGTATGATGATTCTTGAACACAGCCTCTTTATGAGTCTTGGCCGTGGCCCTAAGCACTTTGCTTTCCAGTATTACCACCGGATACATAAATGCCACAGACACATAATTGGGTGAACCTTTTCAGATTGTGACTCAGCTTTGCTAAAGTCCCCAATTAGAGGTGTCCAGGGTTCTTAAGCACACTCTTTTTTTTTGCTTTGGACCTTGACTTTAACCGCTCAGTCTCAAGTTTTCACTTGACACCTACACGCCACAAGCACTTGGTTAGGGACAGCTTGGTTTAGCCGCTTAGACCAGGATTTTATTCCTTTAGGCCCTCCTATCCACTGATGCTCAAAGCCTTGGGATCCTTTTTATTTGCCCTTGCCTTTTGGTTTTAAGGGTCATTGGCTTTTTGCTCTTGCCTCTTGGTTTTAAGAGCTTTTGGCTTTTTCTGCTTGCTTTTTCTTTCTATTTTTTTTTCTATTTTTTTTTCGCCTATTTTTCTTTTCTTTTTTTTTGCAAGCTTTGTTCTTTGCTACTTTTTCTTGCTTCAAGAATCATTTTTATGATTTTTCAGATTATCAAATAACATGTCTCCTAGTCATCATTCTTTCAAGAGCCAACATATTTAACATTCTCAAACAACAACTTCAAAAGACATATGCACTGTTCAAGCATACATTCAGAAAATAAGAAGTATTGTCACCACATTAATATAATTAAACTAAGTTCAAGGATAAATTTAAAACTCATGTACTTCTTGTTCTTTTGAATTAAAACAGTTTTTATTTAAGAGAGGTGATGGATTCATAGGACATTCATAACTTTAAGACATAGTTACTACTACTAATGATCATGTAATGAAGACACAAACATAGATAAGCACATAACATAGAAAACGAAAAACAGAAGAAATAAGAACAAGGAATGAATCCACCTTAGTGATGGTGGCGTTTCCTTCTTGAGGAACCAATGATGTCCTTGAGCTCTTCTATGTCTCTTCCTTGTCTTTGTTGCTCCTCCCTCATCGCTTTTTGATCTTCTCTTATTTCATGAAGCATGATGGAGTGCTCTTGATGTTCCACCTTTAGTTGTCCCATATTGGAACTCAATTCTCCTAGGGAGGTGTTGATTTGCTCCCAATAGTTTTGTGGAGGAAAGTGCATTTGAGGCATCTCTGGGATCTCATGGTGATGAGCTTCATACGCCTCTTGAGCTCCATGAATGGGCTCTCTTGCTTGCTCCATATTTTTCTTAGTGATGGGCTTGTCCTCTTTAATGAGGATATCTCCCTCTATGTCAATCCCAGCCGAATTGCATAGGTGGCAGATGAGGTGAGGAAAGGCTAACCTTGCCATAGTGGAGGACTTGTCAGCCACCTTGTAGAGTTCTTGAGGTATAATCTCATGAACTTCCACTTCTTCTCCAATCATGATGCTATGGATCATGATGGCCCGGTCTATAGTAACTTCAGACCGGTTGCTAGTGGGAATGATTGAGCATTTAATGAACTCCAACCATCATCTAGCCACAGGCTTGAGGTCCAATCTTCTTAGTTGAATCGGCTTGCCTTTGGAGTCAATCTTCCATTGAGCTCCTTCTACACATATGTCCATAAGGACTTGGTCCAACCTTTGATCAAAGTTGACTCTCCTTGTGTAGGGGCGTGCGTTCTCTTCCATGTTTGGCAAGTTGAACGCCAACCTCACATTTTCCGGACTAAAATCCAAGTATTTCCCCCGAACCATTGTAACATAGTTCTTTGGATCCGGGTTCTTACTTTGATCATGGTTCTTGGTGATCCATGCATTAGCATAGAACTCTTGAACCATTAGGATGCCGACTTGTTGGATGGGATTTGTTAGAACTTCCCAACCTCTTCTTTGAATTTCATGTCGGATCTCCAGATACTCATTTCTTTTGAGTTTGAAAGGGACCTCGGGGATCACCTTCTTCTTGGCCACAACATCATAGAAGTGGTCTTGATGGGCTTTGGAGATGAACCTTTCCATCTCCCATGACTCGGAGGTGGAAGCTTTTGTCTTCCCCTTCCCCTTTCTAGAGGATTCTCCGGTCTTAGGTGCCATCAATGGTAATGGAAAAACAAAAAGCTTATGCTTTTACCACACCAAACTTAGAATATTGCTCGCCCTCGAGCAATAAACAAAAGAATAGAAGAAGAAGAAGAAGAAGAAATATGGAGAGGGAGAGGGAGATGTGGTTTCGGCCAAGAGGAGTGTAGAGGGGTGTGTTGTGTGAATTTGATGAAGAATGGAGGGCTTTATATAGGGAAGGGAGGGGGGAAAGTTTTTGGCCATATGGGTGGGTTTGGGTGGGAAATTGGTTTTGAATTTTTGAAGGTAGGTGGGGTTTATGAGGTAGGTTTATGGGGAAGAGTGGATGGATGTGAGTGGTGAAGAGGTGATGGGGAAGAGAGTTTTAGGTGATTGGTGAAGGGTTTTTGGGGAAGAGTGTTTATGGGGTTGTGTGAAATAAAGTGGTGAGAAGAAGTGAGTGGAGGTAGGTGGGGATCCTGTGGGGTCCACAGATCCTGAGGTGTTCAAGGATTTACATCCCTGCACCCATTAGGCATGTAAAAATGCCTTTGCACACAACTCTGGGCGTTCAGCGCCAGGTTGGTGGCCATTTTGGGCGTTCAACGCCCATTTGTGTGCCATTTCTGGCGTTGAACGCCAGAACCATGCCTGTTCTGGCGTTCAGCGCCCAGAAGCTGCCCATTTTGGGCGTTCAGCGCCAGCACCATGCTCTGTTCTGACGTTGAACGCCAGACAGATGCTCCTCCAGGGTGTGATTTTTCTTTTGCTGTTTTTGATTCCGTTTTCAATTTTTATATTTATTTTGTGACTCCACATGATCATGAACCTACAAAGACATATAACTAAGGAAAATATAGTTAGATAAATAAAAATTGGGTTGCCTCCCAACAAGCGCTTCTTTAATGTCAATAGCTTGACAGTGGGCTCTCATGGAGCCTCACAGATGTGCAGAGCTTTGTTGAGACTCTCCAACACCAAACTTAGAGTTTGGATATGGGAGTTCAACACCAAACTTAGAGTTCGGTTGTGGCCTCCCAACACCAAACTTAGAGTTTGACTGTAGGAGCTCTGGTTGACTCTGCTTTGAGAGAAGCTTTTTCTGCTTCCTCTCCATGGTTGCAGAGGGAGATCCTTGAGTTTTAAACACAAGGGATTTCTCATTCCATTGAAGGACTATTTCACCTCTGTCAACATTAATCACAGCTCTTGCTGTGGCTAGGAAAGGTCTTCCTAGGATGATGGATTCATCCTCTTCCTTTCCAGTATCCAGGACTATGAAATCAGCAGGGATGTAAAGGCCTTCAACCTTTACTAACACGTCCTCTACTTGTCCATATGCCTGTTTTCTTGAATTGTCTGCCATCTCTAATGAGATTTTAGCAGCTTGCACCCCATAAATTCCCAGTTTCTCTATTACAGAGAGGGGCATGAGGTTTATTCCTGAACCAAGGTCACACAGAGCCTTAAAGATCATGGTGCCTATAGTACAAGGTATTATGAACTTTCCAGGATCCTGTCTCTTCTGAGGCAATGTCAGTTGATCCAGATCACTTAGTTCATTGATGAACAAGGGAGGTTCAACTTCCCAAGTATCAATGCCAAATAATTTGGCATTCAGCTTCATGATTGCACCAAGAAACTTGGCAGTTTGCTCTTCAGTAACATCCTCATTCTCTTCAGAAGAGGAATACTCATCAGAGCTCATGAAGGGCATAAGGAGGTTCAATGGAATCTCTATGATCTCTAGATGAGCCTCAGAGTCTTTTGGTTCCTCAGAGGGAAGCTCCTTATTGATCACTGGACGTCCCAGGAGGTCTTCCTCCTTGGGATTCACGTCCTCCACTCCCCTTGTAGGTTCGGCCATGGTGCTTATGTCAATGGCCTTGCACTCTCCTTTTGGATTCTCTTCTGTATTGCTTGGGAGAGTACTGGGAGGGATTTCTGTGATCCTTTTACTCAGCTGGCCCACTTGTGCTTCCAAATTTCTAATGGAAGACCTTGTTTCATTCATGAAACTCACAGTGGCCTTGGACAGATCAGAGACTAGATTTGCTAAATTAGAAGTATTTTGTTCAGAGTTCTCTGTCTGTTGCTGAGTGGATGATGGAAAAGGTTTATTATTGTTAAACCTGTTTCTTCCACCATTATTAAAGCCCTGTTGAGGCTTTTGATCCTTCCATGAGAAATTTGGATGATTTCTCCATGATGAGTTATAGGTGTTTCCATAAGGTTCACCTAAATAATTTACCTCTGCTATTGAAGGGTTTTCAGGATCATAAGCTTCTTCTTCAGAAGATGCCTCTTGAGTACTGTTGGATGCAGCTTGCATTCCATGCAGACTCTGAGAGATCATATTGACTTGCTGAGTCAATATTTTATTCTGAGCCAATATGGCATTCAGAGTATCAACTTCAAGAACTCCCTTCTTCATAGGTGTCCCATTGCTCACAGGATTCCTTTCAGAAGTGTACATGAACTGGTTATTAGCAACCATGTCAATGAGTTCTTGAGCTTCTGTAGGCATTTTCTTTAGATGAATGGATCCACCTGCAGAAGTGTCCAGTGACATCTTTGATAGCTCAGATAAACCATCATAGAGTATATCCAGGATGGTCCATTCTGAAAGCATGTCAGAAGGACACTTTTTGGTCAACTGTTTGTATCTTTCCCAAGCTTCATAGAGGGATTCACCTTCTTTCTGTCTGAAGGTCTGAACATCAGCTCTAAGCTTGCTCAGCTTTTGAAGAAGAAAGTACTTGGCTAAGAAAGCCGTGACCAGCTTATCCCAAGAGTTCAGGCTGTCTTTGGGTTGAGAATCCAACCATATTCTAGCTCTGTCTCTTACAGCAAAAGGGAAAAGCATGAGCCTGTAGACTTCAGGATCTACTCTATTAGTCTTAACAGTATCACATATCTGCAAGAATTCAGTTAAGAACTGAAAAGGATCTTCAGATGGAAGTCCATGAAACTTGCAGTTTTGCTGCATCAGAGAAACTAATTGAGGTTTCAGCTCAAAGTTGTTTGCTCCAATGGCAGGGATGGAGATGCTTCTTCCATGTAAATTGGAATTAGGTGCAGTAAAGTCACCAAGCATCTTCCTTACATTATTATTATTTTCGGCTGCCATCTCCTCTTCCTGTTCGAAAATTTCTGAAAGGTTATCTCTGGATTGTTGTATTTTAGCTTCTCTTAATTTCCTTTTCAGAGTCCTTTCAGGTTCTGGATCTGCTTCCACAAGAATGTTCTTGTCCTTGCTCCTGCTCATATGACAAAGAAGAGGGCACAGAAAAATAATAATAATAATAGAGATCCTTTATACCACAGTATAGGGATCCCTGTGTGAGTAGAAGAAGAGGGGGAGACAAAGAATGTAATATAATGGAAGAAACACAACTGTGAGGAGGGTTGAGATGTGAGATGAGATGTTAGTAAATGAATAAATAAATAGAATAAGATGGGAGAGAAGGAATTTTCGAAAATAATTTTTAAAAAAGAGTTAGTGATTTTTGAAAATAGTTTTTGAAAAATGTTAGTATTTTTCGAATTTTTTTTTTAAAATCAAAAATAAAAATAAGAATAATTAGTTAATTAAAAAGAAATTTTTGAAAAAGAGGGAAGATATTTTCGAAAATTAGAAAGAGAGAGTTAGTTAGGTAGTTTTGAAAAAGTTAAAAAACAAACAAAAAGTTAGTTAGTTAGTTGAAACAAATTTTGAAAAGATAAGAAGTTAGGAGGTTAGAAAAGATATTTTGAAAAGATATTTTTGAAAAAGATAAGATAAGAAGATATTTTAGAAACTAATTTTGAAAAATATTTGATTTTTAAGATCTCAATTAATGACTTGATTCACAAGAAATCACAAGATATGATTCTAGAACTTAAAGTTTGAATCTTTCTTAACAAGCAAGTAACAAACTTCAAATTTTTGAATCAAAACATTAATTGATTATGTTATTTTCGAGAATTTGATATAAAAATAAGAAAAAGATTTTTGAAAAATACTTTTGGAATTTTTGAAAATAACTAAGAATTTTGAAAAAGATTTGATTTTTGAAAAAGATTGTGAAAAAGATAAGATTTTCAAATTGAAAATTTGATTTGACTCATAAGAAACAACTTGATTTTAAAAATTTTTGAAAAAGTCAACCCAAATTTTCGAATTTGATGAGAGAAAAAGGGAAAGACATTTTTTTTTTTATTTTTGAATTTTTATGATGCAAGAGAAAAACACTAAAATGATGCAATGCATGATATTTTTAGATCAAAACATGTGATGCATGCAAGAAAACTATGAATGTCAAGATGAACATCATAGACACAATTTTGAAAAATTTTTAATGCAAAGAAAACATGCAAGACACCAAACTTAGAATTCTTTAATGCTTAGACACTAAGAATTCAAGAATGCATATGATAAATATGAAAAGACACAAACAAAAAATCATCAAGATCAAACAAGAAGACTTACCAAGAACAACTTGAAGATCATGAAGAACACTATGAATGCATGAAATTTTCGAAAAATGCAAGATGCACATGCAATTGACACCAAACTTATAATATGACTCAAGACTCAAACAAGAAACAGAAAAATATTTTTGATTTTTATGATTTTCTAATATTTTTTGGATTTTTTCGAAAATTATATGAAAAAGAAAAATTAAGGATTCCAAAATTTTTAACATGAATTCCAGGAATCTTGCATTCTTAGTCTAAAGCTTCAGTCCAGGAATTAGACATGGCTCACTAGCCAGCCAAGCTTTCAATGAAAGCTTCGGTCCAAAACACTAGACATGGCCAATGGCCAGCCAAGCTTCAGCATGTAATTCAGACATGACACGCCTGACATACTCATTCCTAAAGGAATTAGACCTGGCTTTACAGCCAGCCAGGCTTCAACATGCTTCATGAAACACTAGAATTCATTCTTAAAAATTTTGAATAAAATTTTTGAAAACATTTTTATATTATTTTTTTCGAAAACAGATGAGAAAATTTTGAAATATTTTTGAAAAATTTTTGAAAAGAAAACGAGAAGAAAGTTACCTAATCTGAGCAACAAGATGAACCGTCAGTTGTCCAAACTCGAACAATCCCCGGCAACGGCGCCAAAAACTTGGTGCACAAAATTGTGATGTCCAGGCTCAAACAATCCCTGGCAACGTGAGCAACTTGGTACGCGCAATCGCGATTACACTTTGATTATGTAAAATTCATGGCTCTTGCTTTCCCTGGAAATGGCGCCAAGAACATGGTGCCAATACCATGGTTCACAACTTCGATACAACTAACCAGCAAGTGCACTGGGTCGTCCAAGTAATACCTTACGTGAGTAAGGGTCGAATCCCACGAAGATTGTTGGTATGAAGCAAGCTATGGTCACCTTGCAAATCTCAGTCAGGCAGATATAAATTGATAATGATGTTTTCGAATAATAAATAATAGAATAGGGATAGAGGTACGTATGTAAATCATTGGTAGGAATTTCAGATAAGCGAATGGAGATGCTTTTCGTTCCTCTGAACCTCTGCTTTCCTGCTATCTTCATCCAATCAGTCTTACTCCTTTCCATGGCTGGCTTTATGCAAGGGCATCACCGTTGTCAGTGGCTACATCCCCTCCTCTCAGTGAAAAATATGCTCACATGCTCTGTCACAGCACGGCTAATCATCTGTCGGTTCTCGATCATGCTGGAATAGGATTCACCCTCCTTTTGCGTCTGTCACTAACGCCCAGCACTCGCGAGTTTGAAGCTCGTCACAGTCATTCAATCATTGAATCCTACTCGGAATACCACAGACAAGGTTTAGACTTTCCGGATTCTCTTGAATGCCGCCATCGTTCTAGCGTACGCCACGAAGATTCTGATTAAGAGATCTAAGAGATATTCATTCTAGCTTATTTCATGTAGAACGGAAGTGTTTGTCAGGCACGTGTTCATAGGGGAGAATGGTGATGAGCGTCACACATAATCATCACCTTCATCACGTTCTTGGGTGCAAATGGATATCTTAGAAGCGAAATAAGATGAATTGAATAGAAAACAGTAGTACTTTGCATTAATCTTTGAGGAACAGCAGAGCTCCACACCTTAATCTATGGAGTGTAGAAACTCTACCGTATGAAAATACATAAGTGAAGGTCCAGGCATGGCCGAGATGGCCAGCCCCCAAAATGTGATCACAGGATCAAAATATAATCCAGGATCCAAAGATGATCAAAGGATCAAAAGATAATCCAAAGATGATAAAATACAATAGTAAAAGGTCTTATTTATAATAAACTAGCTACTAGGGTTTACATAAGTAAGTAATTGATGCATAAATCCACTTCCGGGGCCCACTTGGTGTGTGCTTGGGTTGAGCCTTAACTTTCCACGTGCAGAGGCCATTTGTGGAGTTGAACGCCATGTTTTGATCCATTTCTGGCGTTCAACTCTGGTTTTTGATCCATTTCTGGCGCTGAACTCCAGAATTGGGCAGAGAGCTGGCGTTGAACGCCAGTTTGCGTCGTCTATTCTTAGCCAAAGTTTGGACTATTATATATTGCTGGAAAGCCCTGGATGTCTACTTTCCAACGCAATTGGAAGCGTGCCATTTTGAGTTCTGTAGCTCCAGAAAATCCACTTTGAGTGCAGAGAGGTCAGAATCCAACAGCATCAGCAGTCCTTCTTCAACCTCTGAATCTGATTTTTGCTCAAGTCCCTCAATTTCAGCCAGAAAATACCTGAAATCACAGAAAAACACACAAACTCATAGTAAAGTCCAGAAATGTGAATTTAACATAAAAAATAATGAAAACATCCCTAAAAGTAACTAGTTCCTACTAAAAACATACTAAAAACAATGTCAAAAAGCGTATAAATTATCCGCTCATCAGTCACAACTTTGATACAACTAACCAGCAAGTGCACTGGGTCGTCCAAGTAATAAACCTTATGTGAGTAAGGGTCGATCCCACGGAGATTGTTGGTATGAAGCAAGCTATGGTCACCTTGTAAATCTCAGTCAGGCGGATATAAAATAGTTATGGAGTTTTTGAAAATAAATAATAAAAGAAGGATAGAAAGACTTATTTAGATCATTGGTGAGAGTTTCAGATAAGCGTGTAGAGATGCTTTCGTTCCTCTGAACCTCTGCTTTCCTGCTGCCTTCATCCAATCAGTCTTACTCCTTTCCATGGCTGGCTTTTTGTAAGGATGTCACCGGTGCCAATGGCTACTTTCAATCCTCTCGGGAAAATGGTCCAAATGCTCTGTCACAGCACGGCTAATCGTCTGGAGGCATCACCCTTGTCGATGGTTGCATCCTATTCCTCTCTGTGAAAATGGTCCGATGCGCTGTCACTGCATGGCTAATCATCTTGGAGGTTCTCGATCATACTGGAATAGAATTTACTATCCTTTTGCGTCTGTCACTACGCCCAGCACTCGCGAGTTTGGAGTTCGTCACAGTCATTCAATCCCAGAGTCCTACTCGGAATACCATAGACAAGGTTTAGACTTTCCGGACTCTCATGAATGCCGCCATCAATCTAGCTTATACCACGAAGATTCTGATTAAGAGATCTAAGATACTCATTCAGTCGAAGGTAGAACGGAAGTGGTCGTCAGGCACGCGTTCATAGGGAATGATGATGATTGTCACGTTCATCACATTCAGGTTGAAGAGCGAATGAATATCTTAGAAGCGGAATAAGTTGAATTGAATAGAAAAACAGTAGTACTTTGCATTAATCTTTGAGGAACAGCAGAGCTCCACACCTTAATCTATGGAGTGCAGAGACTCTACCATTGAAAATACATAAGTGATAATGGAGTTCGTTGGTCTCGGCCCCAGAGGGGAACCGGAGTAACCAAGACTTTGAATACAATGATAAAAAGTTCTATTTATAATAAACTAGTCACTAGGGTTTACAGAAGTAAGTAATTGATGCATAAATCCACTTCCGGGGCCCACTTGGTGTGTGCTTGGGCTGAGCTTGAGTGTTGCACGTGTAGAGGTCCTTCTTGGAGTTGAACGCCAGTTTTTGTGCCAGTTTGGGCGTTGAACTCCACTTTGCAGCTTGTTTCTGGCGCTGAACGCCAGAATTGGGCAGAGAGCTGGAGTTGAACGCCAGTTTGCGTCATCTAAACTCAGGCAAAGTATGGACTATTATATATTGCTGGAAAGTCCTGGATGTCTACTTTCCAACGCAATTGGAAGCGCACCATTTTGAGTTCTGTAGCTCCAGAAAATCTATTTTGAGTGCAGGGAGGTCAGAATCCAACAGCATCAGCAGTCCTTCTTCAACCTCTGAATCTGATTTTTGCTCAAGTCCCTCAATTTCAGCCAGAAAATACCTGAAATCACAGAAAAACACACAAACTCATAGTAAAGTCCAGAAATGTGAATTTAACATAAAAACTAATGAGAACATCCCTAAAAGTAACTAGATTCTACTAAAAACATACTAAAAACAATGCCAAAAAGCGTATAAATTATCCGCTCATCAGTCACCTTTTGCGTTACTGTTCCTGATCGGAGTTTCATTGTTGTTCATTGTTTGATTACGTTCTGCTACAAGGACCACCATGCCGCGTGACCACCGTATTCCCACCTCCGTCGTTTTTGCCGCCATTAGCGTACCGTTCATCATCGGGATGCCATTATTTTTCATTGCTTGATCGCCTTTCGCTGCAAGGACCACAACGCGGCTGCATCTTTGACCAAAGTCATTCGCGGTGGTTAGAGAGTTCTTTCCGCCGAGCTGTTGTACACAAAGAAGTCGACGTCGCAGTGTACGACTTCCAATAGAGAGCATTCGACCATGGAGCAATCAATTTCGGAACGAGGATTGAATAGCCCGTTAATTGATGTGAGTGATAATAATTCAATCTATTTTTAAGGTAAGTGGGGGAAAGAGGACGCTGTTTCGTTTTTTTTTTTGTTTTTCCATGTAAGTGAATTGTATTTTGTTAATCTCGTGTGAATGTTTTTTTTTTATACTAAGCGGATGTTTTTTTCTCCATTTGATTGGATGTTTCTGAAATGGTATTGTTGTTATTTAAGTATCTAATGAGGAGGTTTTTCTGTAACTCTTACCAATGAATGCGTTTTTTTGTTTTATTTTAGTTAATGCGGTTTTTTTTATTTAGGATTTGAAAGATTTTTTTATTAGTTTTTGATATTTTTTTCTTATATTTTGTATGTTTTTTCTTAGGATTTAGATGTTTTTTTTATTAGTTTTGGATAATTTTTTTTATGTTTTGTATTTTTTTATGATTTGGATGATTTTTTATCTTATATTTTAGTATTTTTTTTTTAGAATTTAGACGCTTTTCTAAAAAAAAAATTAGGATTTACATAATAAATAATAAAAGATAAATTAAAATAAAAAGAAATAATTAATAATTATTAATTTTGTATCTTTTAAAATTTAAAAATTTAAATAATCATTAATTAATGATAATTAATGAGTATAAAATATATTTTAAAAATATTTGTTGAGTTGTTGTTGGCTTGATTGTTAGAGGAATTCTCTTTTGAATGGTGAACTGAAAGTGATTAGGCCAGTGCAACATTATTGCTTTACTTTCTTAACATAGTGGTAAACTGGTAATACAGCCGCCATAAAAGAGTACATGCATTTTGGCATAATTTTTATCTGTCCTACTCTTCTACTTAGACGCATGCATAATAATATAATACATAATATATATATAATTATATAAATATATTCAAATTCATTGATTCATATGCTGTCATTGATACATAAAATTTCCAGAGAAGTATCTATTGCTTCAATAGAGTTGGATCTACGAAGTAGAGCCTCAATCCCATCAACCCATTTCATCTTGTGGAATTTACTCTTGCACTTGAACTCTAAAGGCCTTGTGCTGTTTTGAGGCCAATATAACACTCTTCCAATGCTTCCCTTTCTTTTCTATACGGCCATGCACCCTGTTTGTCACACACTCCATATACCACACCTAAGTATACAATTTTTGTCACAAATACAATCTGTTAGCTAGAACCTAATAAAAATATTCAATTACTTATTGTTATTGTTAGGATGATTTTTAATTTAATCATGCATCCTCTATTTAACTTTAAAAATTTTATAACTACTATCAAAATGATATATGACAGTATAATTTTTTTAAATATACTTAGAAATAATTATAAAAAAAAAATATTTAAGTTTCTAAAATTTCAAGTTAAGTGAAGAACTAAGTCAAACTTTTGTCACATAACAATAATATTTCATACAAATTACATGTTATTTTAATACCAACGGTTAGGTTGGATGAAGGTAAACATTAAGGGATCTATATAACTAAAAACACTTACATTTATTCTTTTTGGAGAAGGCTCCTCCCACGTGCTTGCTTTTGATCTTAATTTTGACCTATGCCAAAACAGAATCATGAAAATTCAGATAAAACATTGTTGCTCATCTGTGCAATTGATACCTCCATCCATCACATACATGAATAATTGTTAATAGTTGATATATACCTGAGATTTCTTGTTAATGTAAACAGTGACATGCTTCCATCTTAGTGCGCCTGAAAAAAGGTCAAAAAGCAAACTTAGAAATAATGATATAAAGCAAACCCAATGCACCAAAAATCCTATTATATTTATCATACATGCATGTGTGCCTCACATTTAAGAAAGTAATAAATAATAATTGGAAAATGGAATATAATGATGGAAAATGGGTTTCCAATTTTACCTTTTCGTGTGAGTTGCAACAATTCTCCCACACACGGTGGATGATGTTCCAACATTTGGTGGTCAAAAGGTGCAAACCAATGAGAATGAGATTGTGCCACTCCCTTATCATAAGGACTTATTGATGCATTCCTCGTTGTTTCTTTTGGTAATCTTGCCCTTAGTGCTGCTTCTCCTCTCAAAGCTGATTTCCAAGGGAAAAAATAAAAACAAATCAAAATAAATTAACTGATAATAATCACTGATATTGTTCATAATTCATCCAAAAAAGTTGAAAATTATTTAACTGATGAAACATAAGTTTGGTTTCTTCTATTTAAAAAAAAAAAAAAACTCTAGAAGTATCTAAGAATGTAATTACCTTTCTCTAATAATGAAATAGAGAAACTAATTTAATATCTATTAAAATTGAATTAGTTGGACAAAACTAGTCAAAATAAATAGTTGATTGTGTCGTTTTGTCTGATTAATCCAATTATTGAATTCGTTTGAGGTCAGAATTGCTGCTGCTTAAATCTTTCTCGGCTAAAAATAGTAACTAATTCCAGAAGCTGAGAAATGACCTGTTGCAGCAGCGGCAGTTAGTGTGATGAGATCTCCATGGGTTTGAATATCAACAGCAGACTTCACAGCAGAAGCCAGACGGCCATGATCAGCTCCAGCCGCTTCAGCCATTTCAACGCAATGCGACGCAACGAGCTCCATGGCCGAAGCCAGGCTAGGCTCAGCTTCGAATTAGACGAGCGATTGTTAGAGTTCTGTTGCGCTGCAGCCACAGCAGCCAAGGCTGAAGCCAACCCTGCAATAGACACAGCAGAATGGACTCGACACGATTCGAGCCGCGCCTTGTCTTTCTTCCTTACATTCATGTTGTTACCACTTCCACCGTTCTGCTTCTGATGAAACCATTTTCCAATGCTTCCCATTTTTCTGCTATTTGATGAAGGAGTTGTCATCTTTCCTGCCTGCAAATCAAAGAAAAATATTCCCTACTAATATCATTATCACCAGTACAAATATTCTCTACTGCAATTACTTTTTTTTACATCATTTTTAACAATGGTCTTTCTCCACTTGACTAGTACCAATAAAAAAAATTTTAAAAATAAATTTATTAATAATTTATGGGGATTTATAACCCCCACAAATTACAAATAAAATTCTCATCCAACTAATTTTCATTACTATTTCACAAATTTATTGACAGATGAGTCTTATTATCTTAAAATGATAAAGTTAATGGCCAAAATATCTCTTTTGTTTACAAGGAACGTTTTGATGTCCTTCATAAATAAACAAGAATTATATAGGGTTTTTGTTCCAAAAATACTATTTTCAAAAAAAAAAAAAAAGAAATCAGCTTCTATGTATTTGTATATAACTACATATTTGGTTAATTTATTATTTTTAATATATATTTTATATTTTAATATATTTTTTATACCAATAACTGATTTGATGATTTATTTTTTATATATACATAACATAATACTTTAATATATTGTTTTCACAAAATCAATAATTGCAAATTAAATGGTGAGAGAGGAGCATGGCTTACTACTACAAGTTGAGGTGCGAAATTAGCAGCACTATCAAGAAACACGTGTTGATTCTTGTCATAGAAACTTCGCTTCTGTTTATCTAAAAGAGCCTTTGAAATCTCAGAAGCAGAGAGGCTCCATGACCTTGACAAGAACTCCATGGGTTCAAGTGGTGTTGGTGGCTGAGGTATAGCAGGTATCGTTGATAGGAGAACCACTTTGTTGAACTCTTCATTTTCATTTACATCCTCTAATTCTAGCCCATGATGCCACCATGAACCAGTTGTTTTCCAAGGTGGTAAGTTACCACCATCCATTTTTCTTTTCAAAGTTCCACTATCAGGACAAATATTCTGAATATTCTGAATATGCTGAAACCTCAAAGCACTTCGAGTAGTAATTGTTGTTGTTTATATGACTTTTTTTTTTGTTTTTTTTGTTTTTTTTTCGCAATAGCTGTTTTGCACACACAACACAGGACACAAGAAGCAGAAAAAAGGGGTAGGTTAGTTCGGGGACTTATGATTGATAGAAAGACTACTTTGGTTCCACTCGAACAAACAAAAAAAGTGAAAGGAAACAGTTTGGTGAGAAGCGAAAAGATTGTGTTTGAAAATACAAAGATATTAAGATAGATATAAGATAAAATAATTGTGTTTATAATTTTGATTTATTATCTTTAATTTTTGAGAAACATAAAATTAGTCAGATTTTATTCCAAAATAAAAATATTTTGGCTATTTTAATGTTTGTTTAAAAAATATTTGTCTTTTGATATCTTTATAGAAAAATACTAGAATATAGTCATAATTTATTATTTTTGATCATTAATTAGTTATTAATAATGTTTAAAAATATGAGATAATAACTAGACTAAAAAATTAAATTCATGACTAAATAATAGTCAAAAACAATAAATTTTAATAATCCTTTTAACATTTTTCATTTTTATATTCTTCTGCAGCGAACATTAGCCAAATATTACTCTTTACATTTTACGTCAAATAAGCACTTTCGAATGAAAAAAAAAAGTTTTCAAAAAGATTCATTAAATTGATCATCTAAATTATGAAACAATGAGGGAAAAAAATCAAACAAAATTCTTAGAAATCATTTTCAAAGAACAAAACAAAAATCCATGGAATTGATCATCTATATTTAATAATATATAAGATCTAGAAAATGTTTAATAATAATATTAATCGAAGACAGAACAAGACCTGCTTTACAGAGCTTGCAGCCTCAGTAGAAAGCTTTTGACCGGAAGCTTAAGCTTAGACCTGCTTTGTGATCAGTTTCAGTCTCTCACACACATATATGTAAGAGAGAGCTTAGGAAGCAGAATAGATTTCAAGGAACACTTACCTAAATCTTGTGCTTTGAACCACCATGAATTCAGGTTGATGTTTAATTAAAAAAATCAGAGACAACCCGGTATTCACGAAGCTCAAAAACTAAGCAACTATATATTAATCACTAAAAGTAAAGTTTAAGGGGAACATAATCCTGTGTTACTGGGTATTGGTTCCTAGGACTCATGCAGATATAGATTCATAGCGCTGTTGTCGATGACTGGAACATTTTGTCTGTTATTAGTTCTCTTTTATTTTATTTATTTTTATTAGAATCAGTTCATGCTTTAATTAAGATCTTTCAAATTATTTGTATATAAAATTAGTCCTAATTAATTTTTATCTATTTATATATAAATATAAAGTTATTTATTTATTTTTATGTTTTTTATATTTTAATATATATTTTATCTAATCATAATATAAATTTGTAGTTAATTTAATAGTTATTTTTGTATATATATTCAATTGTTTCAGTTTTTATAAGATAATTACATATTCCTACTAATAGTTCTTTTTTATAAATATTCGAATGTTTCTTACTAAGTATGTGAACATCTAATTAGAGTTAAGATTATTATATTTTATTTTGCATTATAAAATACTTTTAAACTACTTATCAAAATGATCATTACATCATAGTGAAAGAATCAATTTTCTTAAACTCCTCGTCAGTATTTTTTAAAACAATAATATTTAAAAATAATAAAAATCAGTCTTAATAATTAAAAAATATTTTATTTAATTGTGATTTTAAATACAATAAATATATAATACAAATATTATATTATATATATATATATATATATATATTATAATTTATTATTAAATAATTTTAATATATTTTTATATTATCATTTTTTTGTCCATCATATTATGATCTAGATATAAAAAGAATTATTTTTTTTTTTTTTTTTTTTTTTTAAAATA